>NC_134713.1:81750905-82053935 GCF_049634645.1 Pelodiscus sinensis | reverse complement strand
GAGTAAAGTTCACCTCTACTCATTTGTTGAGATACCTAGCAAATCAGGAATGTACGAAGTGACTGCAGTTGTGTACCACTGTGTCTCACGGTTGCAAGTATTTGTGTGAGAAGACTCTTTGCATCTTCATAACAGTATTAATTATGTTAATTAATACTATTATGAAGTACTCAAAGTGTATGTTTGTCATGCAGGGCAATATATGGGGAGAGTGCTTTTCATTATAGTATATTGCGCAGAACTGGAAAGTTGGTGTAGTTTTGACACTATTTGATCTTTCCTGGTGTTATGAAGGACCTTTTTGAAGAAGCAATAATAAAGTACTAGCTATGCCTTTCATTTGAGAGTTTGGACCCTATCATTTTTTACTTGGTGCAATAATGAGCAGGGAAAGCTACTGTGCAATTTAATAGTGAAATCACGGTAGTTTTCATTATATATATTTTCCCTATCAGATAACCCTGAACACTGTTCCAGATTTACCTTCTGTTCTTAGCTTGTAGTAGATAATGACTCAAATCATACTGAGGAAGCTGCCTTAATCAAGATGACAGATGTAAGAATGAGTGAAAACCATGCAGAAGATTATAAAAAAAAATTTCAGCTAACAGTTGCAATTTTTAAGACTGACATCAACACAGACCTTTAAGAGGATTATGTTTTTTAAAAGCCATTATACAAACCACTCATGTTGTGCCTGCATTTCACTAAGAGGGCCTATCAATATGGAAAACAATTTGCTCTATTTCATGTTTGTTTGTAGTCACAAACTGGAAATAGTGTCAGTGCACTCTATTATCATTTTCATTGCACAAGAACAAGTATTCTCACCTTCTTGGATTTTCATTTGCGGAATACAGTAAATTGGTGGAGGCTATGGAATGCACAACAGTGTCAACTAATGTTTTTTGTCCAGTAAAGATAGCAATTATATTAGAGTATAGAAGCAACAGCCACGATGACCCATATCAGCAAGGTGGGTACAGATATATAGCAGAATTTCAACCAAACAACAGTTAATACACCCCTTTCAGTAAGAGGATATGTTCTTATCAATGTTAAAGTTTAACACTGCTTTTTTGTGGAAGGCCACCTTTTTGGAGCTATGTGCCTGGCTTGCCCCCGCCCTCCAGAAATGTGACACCCACCTGCAGCCCACCATCCCCTAAGAGAAGTGAGTTGCAATTGCCATCTGGTAGCTCGCTACCCCCAACAGCTACCAGTCGGTGGGCAACCAGTTTGGTGTGGGGAAGTCCACTGTCAGGGCTAGCCTCACAGAAGTAAGGCACTCTCGGGCTGCAGTCCCTGCACCGAGAAAGGGGGGGAGGAGTCCTGGAAAAGGGAGACCATAGGGAAAGGGAGGTTGGGGGCTGTGGGGGGTGGAGTTCAGGTGGAGGGGGAAGCCCCATCCCAGGGGGGTTGTGCCATCCTGCCCTCACACAGCCCTGCTGCTGGCAGGTGGCCTCATAGGGCATGGCTCCTGGGGTGTTTGGGGGAGGGGAAAGGAGGAGAGAGGGGCGGGCACCTCCCAAGGGCTCAGGCACTCCTCTCATTCTCATCCTGCTGTGGAGGGTCATCCATCTGGGAGACCTGGACTTGATTGTGGCTGGATTTGCTGCCCTGGGGTCCCTGAACTGTGTTGGAGCATAGATGGGACCCACATACCGATCTGCACACCTGACCATCGAGCAGCCCAGTAAATTAATAGGAAAAGCTGCTTCTCCAAGGTGCCGCAGGCCCTGGTCAAACACCATGGACAGTTCATGGACATTTTTGTCAGGTGGTCGGGCAGGGCACATGATGCCCATGTCTTTCAGAATTCCAACCTGTACACCAAACCTGCGACTTTGTGGCCTACCCCCTGATGCCATGGCTCATGAAGCCATATACTGGACACCTGGACCCCAGCAGCGACCAATTTAATGCCCGCCTGAACCTGGCCAAGATCCAGATCAAGTGCACCTTTGGCTACCTCAAGGCACGGTTCAGCTGCTTGCTAACCCGCCTGGATGTGGGAGAGCTCAACATCCCCAAAGTGGTTGCAGCATACTGTGTCCTCCACAAAATTGTGTAGAGGAAGGGGGAGGCCTTCCTCCTGGGGTAGGGGGCAGACACCAGCCATGAGGGGCGAGCCTTTGAGCGGCCAAAGACAGCTACCATCCACCAAGCCCATCAGGCCAGGGTGTGCATCCGGGAGGCCCTGAGGGAGAGGTTCTCTCAAGGACCCTAGTAACTCTCCCATGGCCACCCCAACAGGGAACTCTGGCATGCTGCCCTATCCCTTCCCTACCACAACCCCTCCTTTGCTCCTTCCCTGACCTCTCAATGAAGACATCTGTTTGGTTTTCAACAAAACAAACTCTGCATTTATCTTTCATTAAAAAAGGTGGGCGGGGGGGGGGGGTATCATAATTGGGGGGGGGGGGTCTCATGGCCTAGAGGGGGAGGGAAGCTTGGAATGGTGTGGGTGGTGGCTGGATGTGCCACCTCCGGTGTGGAGACCTTGTTGGACTTGGGGATGGGTGGATCCAGGAACCACAGGGGGGTGGGCAGGCGGGAGCTTAGAGGGGGGTCAGGGATGGCAGAGGGCAGGAGAGAGGGCATAGGCATCACTCGGGTAGGGAACATAGGCATTGCATGGGAGTCAAGGGGAGAGGGAATGAGCATAGCAGGGGGTGCAAGAGGGTGGTAGGCAGGAGGAGCAACAGCAGGCAGGTGTACCATCATTTCTCTCATGATGTCACTCATGCTATTGCACCACTGCATGAGTTGGTCCCATGTGCAGTTCCACCACTCTGCATCCTCCTGGATCATATCACGCAGGACACTGACATGCTGGCACATGAGGTCTTCCTGAACCCTGGCACACTTTCGTGTCCCCCAGGCTCTGGCTCTGGTGATGTGACTCGCCCCTTAGTCCCAACTGTGGAGAACACAAAGAGGGAGAGGTGGTCAGTCATCCCTGCAGACACTGTCCCTGAGGCCGTGCCCACCTCTGTGAACAGCGACCAAAAGTCCTTGGGCCAGAGGAGGGGGATATCCCAGGAGCAAGGCCATGTGTGGCCTGCACAACAGGCCCTACCTCACAGGGGCCCCAAGAAACCATGCTGCCCACTTCCTCCCCTTCATGGCCTACGGACAAGCAGACCAGGAAAGTGTCTAGTCACAATGGGATCCCATGGGTGGCACAGGAGCTGGAAGCAGCCTGGTCCTCCCTAGGGTCCACACACACACCTGCGGCTCACAGCGCTGCTCACAGGAGTGAGTGGTGCCTTGCACGTGCAGGCATGCCCACTTGCTGTGTGCAGCACTTCTCGGGGTCTGGGGTCGTACCTGAGCCCTTGTAACTAGCCTGCTTCCAGCCATAGCAGGTACTGGGAAAGCCCCCCCGCCCCGGGGCCGTACGTGTGTGGCCTCTCCGAAGCCTGGCAGCAGGATTTCATCCAGGCTGCTTGCTGAGTCTGTGTACTACACACTAACGCTGCACGTGATTCCACATACATGGACTGTAGCACAATATCCAGCGTGAGCAGCCCAAGTGATGCTTGAACCTCGCCCCCTGTGTGCCTGCCTCCTCCACCCTGTGTGTGTGACAAACTGAGCACACTCACCTGAAGATCCCTCACAGGCATCAGATGAGGCCTGGGAGACATCCTGGCTGACCGGCTCCAGCTCCAGTGACAGGGTGTCTGTCTCTTCCTCCTCCTGCTGCTGGCCCTGATCCTCCTCCTCCTCTGCCGTGACCTCTGGCCGGGTGATGATGGGGGTCTTGAGGCCAGAGTCCACAATGATGGGTGGGGAAGATATTTCCCTGCCCCCCCAGGATCTGTTGCAGCTCCTGGTAGTAGGGGCAGGCTGTGCTCTCTGGCCCTGATGTATCCCTGGCAGAGCTCTTTGATCTTATTCTGGACCAGTTCCCAGGTCCGAGGTGGGTGACCGCGCTCCGCCAGGGACTTGGCCATGTGCTCGAAGAGGTCTGCATTGCGGCACTTGGAGCAGAGATCCTGCAATATCTCCTCCTCGCCCCACAGCTCAAGGAGGGACAGGATCTCTTCTCTGGATCTGAAGGGTGCTCACTCCTTGATCCCCTTGGGTGAGTATTAGGATCCCTAGGGCTGCTTCCTGTGAAGGCCAGGAGGGCTTCTCGGGAGGCTTGTGGCTCTTCTGTGTGTGGCAAGGCTTGTGGCAGGGAGAGCTGCACAGTCAGGGTGCAGCTTTCAGGCCAGCTTCCTGCCACAAGGCTTCTCCAGGGTGCCTGCAGCATTAAGAGGGGCCAAGAGACAGGAACTATAGAGTTCTGACTAATTTGGATGGAGTGTCCACCAGGGCACGTGTGTTATTTCCTAGTGGCCTCTTCTTTCGAAAGAAAACCCTCCTCCCCATCCGAAGAAGCCTTTTTCCAAAAGAGCTCTTTCAGAAAAAGGCTTCTTCCTCATAGAAAGAGGATTACCAATGCAGGAAAAAACCCTCTGTTCTTTCAATTTTCTTTTGAAAGAATGTGATTGCAGCATGGACATAATTGAAGTTTTATCGGAAAAACGTCCCTTTTTCCAACAAAACTCTGTAGTGTAGACATACCCCCAGGTAGGTATTGGGCCAGGGTAGCTAGATCACACACTTCCTTCTGACACAATGTTTTAGCATTGAGTAAGCAGCATTTAGCTACCTCGCAGTGGCAAACGCATCCTCTGCAAGAGGCAAAATAAGTGTCCAAGCTATTGGAACATGGGTCACAGCTGAGACATTTTATCAGAAGCCATAATCAGCTCTTTGACAGACCACCCCCACTGCACAGTGTAGCAGAAACTGACAGCATCAGAGAATCTGACTTAAGGCATGGATTCAACATATTCTTATGTGTCTACACTGGTTTGTGTAGGTCCGTGGTCCCCAACACGGTGCCCGCGGGCGCCATGGCACCCGCGGGGGCATTTCCATGCGCCCGCCAGGTGCTCGGGGCTGGCCTGGCACCGGGCGCATGGCGGGGGGAGCGCCGGCCCCGGGCGCGCAGCGCATGGCGGGGGGAGCGCCGGCCCCGGGCACGCGGCGCATGGCGGGGGGAGCGCTGGCCCCGGGCGCGCGGCGCATGGCGGGGGGAGCGCCGGGCCCGGGCGCGCGGCGCTGGCGGGGGGGGGCGCCGGCCCCGGGTGCGCGGCGCTGGCGGGGGGGGGGTGCTGGTCCCGGGCGCGCGGCGCTTGGCAGGGGGAGCGCCGGCCCCGGGCGCGTGGTGCTTGGCAGGGGGAGCGCCGCCCCGGGCATGCAGCTATGGGGGGGGGGCCACCCCCGGGCATGCGGCTATGGGGGGGCCGCCCCCGGGGCGCAAGTGTCCCCGCCCCCTGGCGCCCGGCGGGCAAACGGCCACACCCCCTGGCACCCGACAACCTTGAAAGGTTAGGGACCACTGGTGTAGGTTAACACAAAAATCATTGTTTTGCAAGAAACTGAAGCAGCCTGAGTGGTCACATCCGAAAACAGTAGAAATGGTAGAAAAACACAATTTCTCTCTCAATGTAATGATATTTTGAAATTTGTTTTCATCCCAACTTGGGACAATATTCTAAAATACTGACATTTTTATTCACTGGAATTTTTTAAAAAAAATTAATTTTGAAAATATTAGAATGACTACATGGTTACATTTTGTTTTAACAATGTCAGCACATAATATAAAATACTTCACTCTATGTAAAAATTATTACATATAACATTAAAATAAGGTATAATACAGAAGTCAAAATGCGAAAGAATGAAATAAAATGAAATGTGAAATTTGGAGCAATGGTCAATAATAAAACCAAATCCTCCATTTTGATGGTGAATCATTAAAAAAAAATCAAATGATTATTTCATGGAAATGACACATTCCTGTGAAAATGCAGTGTTGCCACAACAGCATTTTCTGACACAAAACTGTTTCATCAAAAAGTTTTCAACCAGCTGTTGAAGATACCATGTAATTTGCCCCTTGTGATTATTCCCAAGAGTACACACTTAAAACCCAAATTCACTGGTGAACAAGGGTTTTGGAATACACACAGAGCAAATGTCTTCATTGACACAAATGAAGCTCTAATGAATTATAACTGGTGCATGGACAGCAGCCAAACTCCACCCAGGGTTAATTTTGAATACTTTCTTGGTTTGAATAGAACATGTCACACATTTCTAGGTTTTGTCCAATTGTAGTTTATTTTTAAATGATCCCTCAAATGGAAGTAAGTAGTGTATATGTCAGTTCACAAAACAGAACAAAATACCATGTGCATGTGTGTGTTAATGAACTATAATTACATAATTATTGGTATTGTGAAAAACAGAAAGGCAGATGTCTCCATCCCTCCTCCACCCTTCCCATAAGCAAATGGTTGGAAAAGCAATGTAATCTAATCTGATGAGACACACAGCTCAATACATTTCTCACACAGCTAAAAACAAGCCCAGCAAGAGTAGCAGTATTTCCCCTCTTAAGGCAATTGAAAAAGAAGTGAGTGGCTAAAGGAGATTGGTCTAAAGTTTTACCTACAGAGGGCCAGAGAGAATCAAAGACCATGCTTCAGGCTATACATTTGTCAGAGACATAATTTGCATGATGAAGAGTACAATGTTTAAAAGACTTTTATGAAACCAATTGGGGTATTTTGACCAATATGACGTAGATGTGTTCTGCCACTAACCAGAATCCAATTAAATGTGGCTCTTAATTCCTAAAGTAAAGACAGTGAAAGGAGAATCTGGCTGTCATCTGTTCACTACTGAGCAAGATTCATCCACGAGTTAAAGAACATCTAGCTCACTGTGGGGGCAAGTATGTGTTTCTTTATTTCATGTTTTTAACTGCTAAGGCCAGAATCACTGGGGCTACTTGAGGAGTAAGATACTATTCAATTGGGGTAAACATGGCAGAAAACTCAGGTTATTATTAAATGTCTTAAACAGTTTACTGTAAAAATAAAAGATTTGAATTGTCTTAAAGATCCCCAAGATAAACTTAATTTAATTTTAATGCTGTGCACCATGACTTTTCCTTTTTTAAAGTCTACAATGAGCAATATAAGGGTTTGCAATCATACTGCCATGACTTCTCCAGTTTTTGTCATGTCAGCTTTAATTGTAACTCCCTAATTTATATTCTAACAAAAGGCTGTTCAAAAGTTCCATGTTCTCCCACCGAGGAGTTTAAAATGTACATATTATACTTCAGCAGCGTGAAAGTGCTCCTGTCCAACTTGTGGGAGAGTAAACTGGATTGAAAGAGTTTAGGACTGGCAGGATAAGGAGGCTGGGCCTGAAAAACAGTCCCACTGCCCTCAACCCCACTTCTTCGTCAAGTGTGGAGCTGCCCTGGGCCCCATGCTGGCTAGTGGCTTTGCTTGGTGCAGAGGGTCTGGCTAGGAGGGAAGGTAAAGGGAGAGGAGACAGATCTGATGAGGAGCCATCATGCAAGCAAGAACTATGGCTGGGCAAAAAGACTGTGACAAGAAATGGGGGGAGAGAACACAGACTGGAGACAGAACCAGGTGAGGGAAATTAGAACTGAAAGCCACTGAGAATGGGGAACTTGGGTGGGAAAAGCAACTGGAGGACCAGAAAGAAGAGCATGGGGAAAGAGAGGTCAGTTGAGTAGCTAACAAGGAATTGGGATTGGCTGGGGAAGGAGAATGGAACCTGAACATGGGTGGGAGACTGTGACAGAAAATTTGGAGGAGTGTCGCTTCTTGGTAAAAAGACTGGAACTGGGGTCAGATGCCTGAAGAGTAGACTCTGGGACTGGTTAGATGAAGAGAATGAGACTAGGACAAGGAGCAAGGATGCAAGGAAGAGACAGGATTCTGACAATGGCAGGTTGGCATGGACAGAAGAATTTGTGCTCACTGAAGAAGCATGCTCCCCTTCTGATTCTGAAATGGAAACTCAAGGTCTCCAAGTCTCATCATTCCTCTGCTGTGAGCAAATATCAGTGAAACCCCTTGGCAAACTGAGTCACATCCTCTTATAATTCTAATCCACCTAGAAGATGACAGCCTACTACAGCTATCAATTATTTTGTTAGCTCAAGTGGCAGAACTCTGTGCATTAGAACTAAAGGTTTTATGCAAATGAAGCAGATGAGTGTCACTATGATGCGGCATGATGGATTTTTTTGATTGTTGTTTAAAAATAGGGACATTATATATACACACATAGCTAAATTAAAAAAAGACAAAATGCAAAGTCAAGCTGCCAAAAGTTAGGAATAGAAAGTAATAAGGTTACTGGGGACTATGTAAATTGAGTATTATGCATTTAATTTCCAAATTTTGTATAGACCTAAATACTGAAATCTTAAACCTATACATTTTCAAGATTCAATTTCAATATTCTGTTTATATCTAAAACTGAAATTTCCTAGTGGGTTTATTTGCAGAGTATTTTAACTGTAAATAAGCAGAGGTTTCCCAGAGGGTTTACTTCCACAGCATTTCAAATGTGAAATGTGTTAATTGACCTATCAATAATGTATTCTTGCTCTTCTAATGAAGATGTAATTCCAGTATTAATCAATTGACTCATTTAGTAATCTCTCACTGCCTTTAAAATGCCTAACAGCTTATGCATATTCATTTTGCTTCAAAAATACATTTTCAGTCTAAGTGGGATGCCAACATGCCTTTTATACATCTTTTGTGAAAAGACAGGAAATACCAGCAAAAGGATGATTCTCCCAAATGAAAATTACCCTGTTAAATATTACCAATGTACAAATTTAAATATTTCAAGGCATCATAAACTCTTTTAAATCCCACTCTTTTCTTATTTAGAAAAGAAGCATCAAAGGCAGGCTCTCTGATTTCAAATGGAATTTTGTCATTAAAAAGTCAATGGGTCCATCACTTCACCCCAAATGCATAGGCTATATCTACACAGCAGCATTATTTCAGAATAACTGACGGTATTCCAAAATAACATAGTGCACGTCTACACTACAAGTCTTTATTTCAAAATAATGGCATGTTGGGGGACTTTTTACTCCTGTAACCCCCATTTTATGAGGTATAAGGGAAGTTGAAGGAAGAATGTTCTCCCTTAGACTTCCTGTGGCATAGACAGTGTTAAATGCCAAATTAAGCTATTTCAACTTAAGATATGCAACTGACATAGCTGAAGTTCCATAGCTTAGAGTTTTTTCTCCTATGTAGGCATGCCCTGCGATCTAAGCGCATATGCCTAGAAACAAAAATTCAGATTAGGACCTTAAAGGCCACTCTTTGCTTTTGGATTTGAAACAGTAGACCTGGGGAACTCTTTCCTTGCCAAACAAAATCTTTGACCATTTCACTAGTTTTATTTTCTATAAAGATGATGAATTGAAATCATTCAAAGCAGTGAAAAAAGTAATCTAATAATCAAGAGAGGACTATCATTTCACATTTATTCTCCCTAACCAATTTATTAAAAGATGCTTCCACTTATGGCCATTTGAGATTTGATTCAGTAACAGGATATCATTAGTTTCATAAAAAGATTCAACCGTGGGAGTCAATGTGATCCCTAAATACTTTATTCTGTTATTTAAAACTTTAAAAAAGGACATTCTTTAATCAAGCATTCCTTAATTACATTATATTTTGTCAATATTGTGCAGAGGATTATTTCCATTAATCTTGAGCCCAGAGTTCATGCCATACTCTTCAAGAACACCTAAGATTAAAAGGGACAGGATTTATTTAAAACAGAAGAAAAATATAAATCTGTCATCTAGCAATACAGGGTGATCATTCTTTTAATTCAAACCAGTGTCATTTTTACAATTATTGTTAATATACTTGTGTATGGCTCAAGTCAGAAACCAAACAGAAATGGAGAATGTGGGCAATCCTGTTTTGCTTCTTAAAATAAAAATAAAGTCTTAGAATTCTCTCTATTAATTAGGATAATATTTTAAGGTACTTTTACTAGTTGGGAAAGCTGATATCTTAATTTGTTTCCATGACTTTAATATGAAGCCAGATCAGGGGTGAGCAATAAATAGCCTGGGCTAGATGCGGTTTGCCAGGGATAGTCACTGGCAAGCTGTCAAACATTAATTCACCTGCACATCAATAAGAATGGCTCATAGCTCCCATTGGCCATTGTTTACCATTCCCAGCCAATGGGAGCTGTGAGAAGCTGTGGCTCTCTAGACCCTCTCCAATTTCTCCACATCTTTCTTGAAATGCGGTGTCCAGAAATGGACACAATACTCCGAGGCCTAACCAGCGCAGAGTAGAGCAGAAGAATGACTTCTTGTGACTTGCTCACAACACACCTGTTAATGCATCCCAGAATCAGGTTTGCTTTTTTTTGCAACAGCACCACACTGCTGACTCATATTCAGCTTGTAGTACACTATGACCCCTAGATCCCTTTCTGCCGTACTCCTTCCTCGACAGTCGCTTCCCATTCTGTATGTGTGAAACTGATTGTTCCTTCCTAAGTGGAGCACTTTGCATTTGTCTTTATTAAACTTCATCCTGTTTACCTCAGACTATTTCTTCAATTTGTCCAGATCATTTTGAATTATGACCCTATCCTCCAGTGCAGTTGCTCCCTCCCATTTCCGACCCATCTCTCAGGTCTCCATGTTCTCCACTTACCTGTGGGCTTTGCTTACCTGTCCCTGTCGAACCTAGTTTAAAGCCCTCCTCACTAGGTTAGCCGGTAATCTGAAGAAGTAGGCTGTGCCCACGAAAGATCATGATACCACTTACATATTTTGTTAGTCTGTAAAGTGCTACCAGACCATTTGCTTGCTCTTTTTATCTGTAACAGACTAACTCAGCTACCCCATGAAAATCAGAAAAAGATACGCAATTTGCAGTACACAAATTGAGTATCTTTTTCTAATTTACTTTTAAAAGAGGTATTTCTGAAATTCAGTGTGTATACACGGTGCCAAATTTCAGAAAAAAGAGCTCTTTCCACACATCCCTTATTTCTCGTAGAATGAGGTTTACAGGGATGGTAAAAGAGCACATCCACTTTTTTGAAAAAAATTCAAAGGGTATCCCGGAAAAGCAATGCATTCTAGACGTAGCCTAAGATAAATAGATAAATATTTTTAGAATATATTGTGGGACACAGAGAAAAAAGTGCAAACACTTTAGTTGAGAATTTTTGTGCTTCCAGTAATCTATTAATCTTAAATCTGGAAAGTGTTTCAATAATGCCTTTGAACTCAGGAGTAAATAAGAACAGATTTTTCCTTATGAAAACAACACACTGTTAATACTACACTCAATTCTTATACTATTTTAGCATGAAGCTAATTCCAAAAAGTATTTATTTTAAAAAAGGGAGGAGGGACGAGAGAGAGAGGGACACAAGAACTCCACACCATACGTAGGATTGCCAATTCTGACAAACTATTCCTGGAGATTTTTTTTTCCTCCAGCATGACGTCATGTAATTTTCTTAAAATAGTCTATTGAAATCTCCAGGGTTGCTTTCAATAGTCACCAGGAGATTCATGCTGTTTCTGGGAGACTCCAGGCTAATGTCAGTGAATTAACAATCCTACCCATACCTCAACCCACCCATCAGGAGAGATATGAATCTATAAGTGGGGCTCTGATAGATTAACAATTAAATATATTACTAAGGAGCAATCTCTGACTCTCGGTAGCTAAAAATATTAGATTTAAATATGACATAACATGTAATGACTCTATGTAACATTAACAGACACAAAGGCAAATATGCTGAAGAGAGTATTTAGGGGAAAATGAGGAATTTCATTTATATTTGTGTTTCCTGGTTATTTAGTAATATTGTATGTCATGAAGTTGATGTTTCTTTTTTAATTTACTGTATTTTTAAAACATTATTTTAGAGGCAATTAGATGGAAAAAAATAAGCATATGGTAGATTTTTTGTTGTAAGAATACATTTGCCCAGTATTCCTAGAAATAAAACCTACCATATGTTTCATTTTGCTGCCTTTCAATGTCATTGACTGTCTCCTGGTTCTTTATTGTGGGAAAAAGCTGTACAGAAATTCCTTCTCTATTGTGTACACTTTGAACATGTTCCCCTTCCCTTATCTCTCTCAGGGTACATCTACATTGCAGTTTTTCCTCTGTAGTCACTTCCCACATAAAGGAAAGGGTTTTTTCCCCCCCTATCACTGTACTCAATCTCTCTCTCTCTCCTGCCAAGCCTAGTCTTCAGTGAGGTTAGGTTGACCTAACTACTTCACACAGGGCACAAACATTTTCACAGCTCCAGCTATGTAATTAGGTTGATCTAATTTTAAAGGTACAGACCAGGCCAAACCTGAACAAATCCAGTCTTCTTTTTCATGTCTCTAAATCATTCTTTTCACTGATCATCTATTTCTGTTACTCTTTTTTGAGTCATGCTGATCAAAACTCATCACATTATTCCAGCAAAGAATCATACCATTTTTATATAGATAAAATTTGCATATTCTATTTATAAGTATGTTCTTTGTTTTCTGTCTAATGAGAAATTTTTATTTGGCTGTTCACAGTGAAACTTGGGTTTTCTTGAGTCATGAAGGCCTCGGCAAGATCCGGCCCACGAAGCCACCAGATCCAGCCCCCAGACACAAAGGGGAACCCCCAGGCAGGCTCCTGCTTGCTTCCCACCACCTGCACACTACTCAGAAAAGTGGCTGCCAGGCCCTTTGTGTTTCTCAGTTCTGCACCTGAGGCTGGGAGAGGATTCATGAGCACAATCCCATTGGCTGGTTAATGGGAGCTGCTTGTTTGAATAACAGGCAGCACACGAAGCACCACTTCCCACCCCTCCCTTCCAACCCTCTGCCCCCTCACTCCTGCCGCCTTACTCCACATAACCAAAATCCTCTGCCCCCTCCTGCACCCACACTCCCTCCCAGAACCTGCACCCCAAAACTATCCCTAGGTCCCAACCCCCTTCTGCCTTAGGTCACGACCCAAACCCCTGCACCCCAGTCCAGTGCTCCAGGTCACAACTGCCTCCTTCACCCAAACTCTCTCCACACTCCCTCTTGTACACTAATCCCTTACCTGGAGCTCCCTTCTGCATCTAACCTCCATCCTAGTCCCTGTACCTCCTCCATACATATCATGAAAGAATGCAGCCCTCAACCATTTTCCAAAATCTTAGAGTGCCCCCCCCATCAAAAATTATTGCCCACCCCTGATTTAGAGCCTTCAAAATTATTGCTTCCAATGCTCCCTGGAGCCTCACAGGCAAGTGGGCGTTGGGCTAGACTGGCAGGGAGAAAAGAATGTCTTCCCTCATTCCCCACTGACTATTTCTTCCTGTACTCTATTTTAGCCAGTTTCTCAGCATCTCACTCCATAACTGTTTAGTTTCTTTAATAACTTCAGTGATGGCAGAATTCTGATCTCCGTATTCAGCTAAATAATATTTTAGTAACACTGATTTTACATGGGATTAGCTGCTAAGAAAGTATTACTGAGAATGAGTAAGGTTAACAGAATCTGGATCCAAACATTCAACAGTGATCACATGAGAATTTCTCTCATGTATATTAGTATTGGCTCAATCAATGAATTGAACACTTATGAATTTATGGCTCTCCCTTTTTTTCCCCTCTCTGACCTCTTGTACATGAGAAAGGAAGGGTTTTATTGGGCATCCATCCTCAGCTCCCTTATGTAATGAGAATGCTTTATAAGAGCAATGTCTGTATATATGCAAATAGTTACCAGAAAGAATGCTGTCTACTGGCATAAATTAGGAGGCTGAATAAAGTAATTGTTGTTAAACACTTTAAATGGATTACTGGGTGCAGCTTTGAACAGCTAAGATACAATGGCTGGACATTAGCAAAGTAGGGGCCCTATATCCCCATGTAACTGGAGTACATAACTGAGCCTAAAATTTTTCTCTACGTGAATTTGGGAAGTGAAGAAATTGCTTTGCAAACAAAATGTCATAGCAATCTTTGGCCACTGCTAGCATTCCAGTCCTTAATTAGAACAAGGCAGCCTAAGGTTAGTTCAAAACTTTTTTTCTTCCTACAGCTCACATATCTTCCAAATACTGATAAGAGGTGACTATTTTGGGGGTGGTCCTGATATGAAGAAATTGGAAAGGGAAACTATACAGAAGTGCAGTGTCTGATCTTTAAGCCAGTAGTAGAAATCAAACACAAAACTATGCTCAGAGCTAAGCCACCATGCTGGCAGCTAATTGAAGAGCAGGGTGGCTGCTATAACACACAGAGTACATGAACAGAGTTGACTAAATGTTACACATTTTAAATGTCATCTTACTGACAATGTTAATGTACTCTTCTTGTCTTCTCTGATATGGGCCATGTCTTCATGTGGCTTAAGTAACATGAGGATTTGTCAAAATAATACACTGCTAACTAATTTGTGATTTTTCAAATTACTTAGCAAATGTTATTTCCTTCTATCTTAAGTGAAGGACCAATTCTTATTGCATGCCAATCTAAACAAATGCTATTTGCTATCTGGGTGTAAAGAGTTAACTTACTGAAAAAACATGCAAGATATGCAATGTGACATTGACACATGATTATATAATGATCCCTATTTGCAACTTCCCTATAATGAAATAGGGAAACTTGTAAATTAAACAGCAACAAAATATGGTTTTTAGAAGTGTGAATTTGATCTATCACACAAACAGAGAAAATAATGAAGATTAGTCATTTTATTGTATATGGGAACCCCAGACACAAATTCAAGTTAGCCTCCCTTGCAGCAAACAACTCTGACTCAGGGTACGTCTAGACCGCAGACTTCTTTCAAAAGAAGCTTTTCCAGAAGAGATCATCTGAAAAAACTTCTTCCGAAAAAGAGTGTCCACTCTTCCAAAGCACATCAAAAAAGTGGTCTGCTTTTTCAAAAGATAGTGTCCACACTGAATGGATTCTATCTTGCATTTAAGATGTGATTACTATGGCTGGAGTGGCCAATAGGGCACCTGTGATTTTTCCTGGAGGCCTCTTCTTTCTACAAAATTCCCTCTTTCCCGTCCAAACATTCCTTTTTTCTGAAAGAGCTCTTTCGGAAAAGGCATTCTTCCTCATAGACTGAGCTTTACCAATGTTGGAAAAAACCCTGAGTTCTTTCGATTTTCTTTCAAAAGAACGCAATAGCAGTAAATGAAGTTTTCAGAAAAATCGTGGTTTTTCCAAAAAACCCTGCAGTCTAGATGCACCCTCAGTGATACATTGGTATCCACTGGCAAATGGCACAAGGAGCGCATATAGTTTTGTTAAATCCCTTGTCAGATATATGCCTAATATTTCACCAAAGGGGGCCATGTGAGTTCTCTACTGAGAACCATTAGCTCATTGGTTGTCATAATCATTCTGAAATGTATGCATGGATATTATTTGAGGAGTTAGATATTTATATTAATAATTATGATAAGGTCTTAAAACTCAGGCAAGTCACCAGGAGGAATGTTCCTTTCATAGAAGAGGTAGAACACTCACGCATTTCCCTGTCTGGCAATTTCTGTATTGTATACCTTCTTGCATACTCAGCCAGGAGTTGACTGAGCAATTGACAAATCAATAAGAAGTCAGCAGGAGGCAGGGGTGGAGAAAGGGACAGCTAATCTACTATACATTTCACAGAGTGAAATCATCTAATAAACCATCTTGTTAGTCTTTAAAGTGCTACATTGTCCTGCATTTTGCATAACTAGTCCAGTACTACTGGTCCATAAATGTATTTAAGCCCAGGTCAGTGAACCTAAAATATACCAGTCTGCACCTACAAGTAATCACTGCATTTTTATTGTTTTATCATTAACAAAAAATTAGATGAAATCTTAATTTTTTTTCTACCTCAGTCTCTAGAAGAAGATTATTCATGCTTCCTCCTACATGCAGTAGACAAGCTAATAGAAAAGCACCCTCTACATTTGTCAGAGTAGCAGTTTAACTGGGTCATTTTTCTGTCTCTTGCCTTGAGCCTTCAAAGTTGAATGCATTTCCTGTGAGGTTCCCAGGCTTCCCAGGAAAAGAATTTTCAGCAATCACTGCAGATTGTTATCCTGATCCATGTTCTTCTTCCATTTGAAGAACTGTTGTATTGCAATGGAGGCAGCTTTTTTTCCTGGCCAAGTGCCACAAATGATATTCCATGATTCCCAGATTACTGAAGGCCTGTGTCAGACAGCATGTTTCAGTACTCTATTATGGCTAGTCATTAGTGTTCCCTCTAAACTGCATGGCAGCACAGTTTCACTGGTGATTAATCAGCCTCTCCCAATCAAAGGCTTAGGGCTCCTTGCAGTGACTGGGCTGGGCTGATTAATCACCTGTGAAGCTGTGCTGCCCTGAAGCTTAGAGGGAATACAACTTAGTCATCATGGGAAAAGTCTTGATTGGGTCTTGGAGGGTGCAGGGGAAGGTTAGAGGGAAGTCACAATTTTAGTTTTCAAATAGGTAAAGCGAATAGCACAATACTGGATTTAAGCCACCAAAAACAATAGACACCAATACATTGTTAGATGTGTATACAGCCAAACTGTGCGAATTCCTGGATGATATTTGGTTGGGAGAAGGTCAGCTATTTTTACAAGGCTTTGAAAATTAAAAAAAACAACAACACACCTTGAATATCACTTTGTCATGGAAGTCAGAAGCACGAGTAAGTTAGTATTATTGATAAAGCAACTTCCAGTAAAGGTAAGAAGGGGTACCTGTAATATACTGGTTATGCAAATATTCTCAAAAAAATTAGAGATGGTTACACTTCCAGTAGGGTACTTGAAACATTTAAGAGATCAAATTACTTATTCAATAGTTCTGTGTCAACATTGTGCATTCCATGAATTACTTTACTGCAAGGATTTTACCAGCACTTGTGACATTTTTAGGTCTTCTGCATAAATATGTTTGAGAGATTGAACCAGATGTAGTGTGTGTTTCTAGTTTGAATAGAGACTATGACAGATTCTAAGAAATTCTTATCTAATCCATTGGTTCACTGCTTTTTCATGGAATGGAACACATTTTTAAAAACAGTTATACAAGGACGTCCTTCCTATAGATGGGGAAGAAAACTGCTTTGCTTATAAAAATTAGTCACCATTCCTAACTGGATTGAGTTTCACACTATTTCTTGTTTATTCTTATAAATAAAAAAAAATACAAGTAACTAATACACAATAGCTATTTTTAACAATCATTGCATTTATTCAACTGATCGGTAAATAGACTACATATACTGGGCATTTCATTTTAATTTCTATATTGTTTAATGATTTCTTTAAAAAACTTTGTTCCATTTTTAAGTTGGCATCAGGACAGATTAATATTTGCATGGCTGAATTTGATTGACAAGTTTGATTAGATGTAGGGGGTTGATTTTTTTTTTTATTAATTCAGAGTTATGCTAACTGTTAAACACGGAATCCAGAATTAACAACATTAGAGGCATCTGGCTGTATTTTTGCATGAAACATCTTTGTAATGAAACTGCTCTTTCAATAAATAAAAAAAAATAGATTTATTGCTGGGTTTGTTTTATTTTCAGAACTGCGGCCTCTCCCTGAACTCTTAAACAAAAACTCTCTTCAGGGGAAAGATGATGTCATTTTAGCTGAAGCATTATTTTCGTGTTGTACCTCCAAAATGTATAAAAATAAAATTGACTGTTGCTCTTATTTATAAGGTCATATTTTACCAAGCTTTTTTTAAACTTGTCACAATATGTCCTTATCCTCTGGCTGGCACATTATGCTCTAATTAAAATGAATATGTCATGCTGAAATACAAGTGATTCAACACTTCACTAGACTAAAACTTGAATTTTAAATATAGTTAAAAGGAAAGTCAATGCTATGTGGTAAAAACTGGGATCAGCCACAGCAGTTTAATTTTGCATATGGGATAGCGAGGGGTCAACATGAGGAGGTCCAGATAGAAAATGCAGAATAAAAATTTCCTAAAATGAGTGCATGGGAAAACAACTAAATATAATATATACCACTTAATCAAAATGCACTTAACAGGGAAATCCGCTTAAGTGAAATTGGTACCCTGGGAAACATTTAAGCCTAATAGTACATCATGACCACACTGCTGTTTAATGGGGGTGATAATTCTGTTTAATGGGGATACCATCTAGTGATTAAGTGATGCTTAAGTCTTTGCGTGTGTCTCATTTTCATCCCTGTTCTGTTTCCTCCTCTTACAACACCTTATATTACCTCCCTTAGCTGGATACATACAGAAAATATGCAACATAGGTATGAGTTCAACCATCAAAGTTTAGCATATTGCAAAATTTGAGGGCATACAAAGTTAGGCTTTAAACCATTTTGTAGTACGAAGTGATTTATTTGTGGTCCTAAATTCCAGTTTTTTTTTGTGTGTGTTCTCTCTCTCTCTCTCTCTCTCTCTCTCACACACACACTCTCACACACACACACACACACACACACACCCCTCCCCCCCCCAGATGCTAAGTTGTGCACTTCATGCCTGTCACTGGAGCTGGACAAAGGAAGGACAGACTCTTTCCCCAGCACAGAAAGTGGCTTCTCCTGCTTTCCAGGCCTGTCCAGTCACACAGCTTCCTGGAAAGCAGCCTTACTAGCGAGGGGAATTTCCTTTCTAATCAAGAATTCTGTATGTTTGGGATACTGTGGTAAATGGCCTGTATCTCAAACAGGTTCTTCTGCACTTTAACTTAGATAACACATACTCATGTCCAAAAAATGGTATGGCTAGGAGTGAGGCAATATAGGTGAATGTCATGGGCCAACTCACCAGTACAGCACCTCCAGCTGGCTGCTCTATGAATTAGCTTGTTGTTTTCTGGACACCTCCCTCAAGCTAGTATCTCCCTAGCTGTGTCTACATTAGCAAAAACTTGCCACCTGTCTACACTGGCCACGAGTTCTTGCACAAGAACACTGACATTCTAATGTGTGAAATCAGTGCTTCTTGTGCAAGAACTATGATGCTCCCGCTCAGGAATAAGCCCACTTGCACAAGTGTTCTTGCGCAAGAGGGCCAGTGTAAAATGGCCATCGACACTTTCTTGCGCAAGAGAACGTCTACACTGGCACAGATGCTTTTGCGCAAAAGCACATCTCTTGTGCAGAAGCACATACCAGTGTAGACACTCTCTTGCACAAATACTTTAACGCAAAAACTCTTGCGTTAATAGTATTTGCGCAAAATCTTGCTAATGTAGGTGTAGCCCCTATGTTCCTTTTTTTACCCCAGCAGTACCCAGTCCAGTCTCTCTGTGCCCCCTTCTGGGGGTGGAGGAAGCGTGTTGTTTACTTCACGCACTCCAGGATCCTCCCCTTCCAGGGGCTCCCAGGGATCACCCAGTGTCCCTGTACCCACCTTGCCTCAGTGACACACTGCCAGCCTTCATCTAGCCCCTACCTCAGGGACAAACTGCAGTCTGCAATGGCCACTCATCACTGGCAAAGGGGTGTGGAGCTGCTGCCCCTGACTACCCTGGCTTCCTGTCTACAGCCCTAGTAGCCATGGGCCTTGCTTCAGGCCCTGCAGCCTGGGAGCTTGCTTGGCCAGAGCTTCCCCAGCACTGCCTTCCTTCCTTCCCTAGCACTGCTCTACCTCCAGGAAGCCTCTTGTTTCCCTATCAGTCAGGTCCCTACTGCACTCACTTCTCCTTCCAGGAGTCCTTTTTCATATGGTCCACAGTTGGGCCCTCATTAACAGAGCTGCTTCAGCTGGGGCTTCTCTTAGCCCTCACTTAGGGCTGGGAGTTTTGCCCTTAAAGGGCCAGTACAGGGCAAACGCCCTGTCATAGTGAGGTAATATATTTTATTGGGCTAACTTCTGTTGGTGAAAGGCACAAGCTTTTGAGCCTTAGTGATTTCATTAGATCTGGGAAGGTAACCAAAGAGGTACGTGAGCTATATGAAAGCTGGAGTTTCTCTTTCCTTCATAGCCTTGCTTAATCAATAGTACAACTTGAATATTTCCCCTTTCTTTGTGCTCTTACTTTTTCTAATGAGTGTCAGTTCACCTAGCATTACTGATGAACAAGAGGGCTGTGTCTACACTGGCACGATCTTGCGCAAAAGCGACCACTCTTGTGCAAAAACTTGCTGCCTGTCTATACTGGCTGCGTGTTCTTGCACAAGTAAACTGACATTCTAATATATGAAATCAGGGATTCTTGTGCCAGAACTCTGATGCTCCCACTCAGGAATAAGCCCTTATGCACAACTGTTCTTGCGCAAGAGGCCAGTGTAGACAGGCAACATGAATTGCTTGCTCAAGAAAGCCCTATGGCCATGAGAGCTTTCCTGCGCAAGAGAGCATCTACACTGGCATGGATGCTCTTGTGCAAAAGCACATCCCTTGCACAGAAGCACATGCCAGTGTAGACGCTCTCTTCTGGAAGACTTTTTGCAGAAGAACTCTTCTGCAAAAGAGTTTTTGCACGAGAACGTGCCAATGTAGACACAGCCAAGCTGAAGAAATGGGAAGGGGAAGCTATGTGCCTAGCAATCAGACAATAGACTTTATGCTAATAAACTCCTAAAATATAGCAGAAAGAAAAACTTAATAGAAAAGCAGCAACAAGGAAAACTCCCCTCCTCACCACTTAGTGCCATTGTTGGGAGTCTAAGCTTAACAGCTGTTTGCTCCTTATTTGAGCTCACTAAAGGTCATCTGAAACTTCTGGAGATATTTCTCATAAAGACAATATCCATAGCGATGTGACATAATCTATGTCAGAGAGGGGGAGAAAAAGTGGAAGGTGAAACTGAGAGTCCAAAGAAATTTACAATGTTAGCAAGCTATAATTCTGTAGAGAAGAATGTGGGAAGATAATTCATTGATTCACACTATAAGAAATTGTAAGGAACAAAGGGGACCTGCTAGACAGCATGCAACTTAAGAAAATCAAGAATGAAAAATTTCTGGCCTACCTTTTATAGCACTCTGGACAGAAAATGAATTAACAATATTTTAAATTGTATATATCTACTGAGAAACAAATACAGCCAAATACAAAATAAGGAGGCTTCTAAACAGAGATGGGTAAACAGCTGACAGAAAACAATTTATTCGACAAATTAGCTCTTTGTTTTGCTCGAGCTATCCACAAAGAGGTTTTCTGATTTATGCCAGACATTTCAGGAACAGATCAGATGAACATATTCCATCCTATGGATTGCTTGCAAATTGCTCATTGCAAATATTTCAACTCTGATATTGAACTATTGTATCTGGTCCTTGACTGAATGATTCTTAGCAGTTCGGGTCTCCTGCCGCACATCTTACATATGGGCTCTGCTATCCCTGATCTACACTAGAGAGTTATTTAAAAAATAACTCCTCTTTAATTCAAAATAATAAGTGGAATGTCCACACTACCTAGCCTGTTATTTTGAAATAGCAGGCTGGTTATTTTGAAATCTGTACTCCTGCTTTCCTTGGGGAATAAACTATTCCAAAACAGTCATTTCTGGAGTTATTACTTCAAATTTAGTTATTTCAAAATAATTTCCTAGTGTAGACATATCCCTAGGCTTCTTGGGCTTGGCTCCTTCCTGATTGGGGGTTGAGGAGCGTGCGGGAAAGAAGGAGTATTTCTCAAAAGCCAACTATTTGTTCTACCAAAAAGAGAAGTTATTCACAGTAAATCGGTAGATCTATTACTATCCCTCTCCCTCCTTACATGAGGAATGAAATATAATAATGCTGCATAGTGATTGTGATGTGCCATGACAGTATATTTACTGCTTACTTGCATAGGACGGAAAAATAACCTCTGTGGAAACTGTTCTCCCTCCAGAATCCCAAATACTGGAACCTGCCAGATGCATAGCCCTTCTGCCTCCTGGTATCAGTGTGGATTTTGTACCTTTTATCCTTCTGAATGGGCTAAAACGGCAAGAGAAAATATTGTGCTAGGTTACCAAAGGGATTACCAAGAGGATTAAGCAGTTTTCAGTAGTATAAGGGTAAACAAGAAATTAGGTTCCATGATAAATGAGGAAGCAGATGTGATAGGACATCATCATCAAATGGAGACTAATCAGAGGAAGGAAACAAAAATGAACAGTGGGCTGGAAGACATGACTTACCATGCTCTATGTAAAAACAATGAGAAGTCCTGTGGCACCTTTGGGTACGTCTACACTACAGCGCTAATTCGAACTAACTTAGTTCGAATTAGTTAATTCGAACTAAGCTAATTTGAACTAATGCATCTAGAACTAAAAACTAGTTCGAATTAGCGTTTTGCTAATTCGAACTAGCGCGTCCACACTGATTGGATGCAGGGGCGCATTTAAGGGTGGCTGAAACTGGTTCTGGCAGGGCATCAGGTTAGTAATTGCGTTGTGTGGCTGCTGTCTGAGGCTATCTGAGGTTCGTGCTTAAAGGGACTCCCCTGGACAGCGGGTTCTCAGCTTTTCCTGCTTGCTTGCCAACCTCGTCGAGGGACAGCAAAGCGTTGGTCTCTGTGCCCGTCTGTGTCGGTGCTTCCCTTCGGGGACGCCGCCGCAGGTGGCAACATGGAGCCAGAGCTCGCCCTGCACCTTCTGGTGCACTTTCTGGACTTGCTACTGCAAGCCTGCCACCAATGGCTCGAGGCTGCCTGGCACCACCTGGTGCACATCAGCCCCCTGCCTCTCCACCTGGCCGCCCTGGGGGCCGTGGAGGAGCCGCGGCGGCGCGCCAGCACCGGCGTGCCCCACCGCATCTGGCGTCTGGACACCAGCAGCGACTGGTGGGACCGCATCGTCCTGGAGTGCTGGGAGGACCAACAGTGGACCCAGAACTTCAAGATGAGGAGGGACACCTTCTTGGAGCTCTGTGAGTGGCTCGCCCCTGCTCTGCGCAGAAGGGACACTCGCATGAGGCCCGCCATCCCCCTCCAGAAGCGGGTGGCCATCGCCCTCTGGAAGCTCTCCACGCCGGACAGCTCCCGATCCATCAGGAACCAGTTCGGCGTGGGGAGATCCACCTTCGGAGCAGTGCTCATGCAGGTACGGTCCCTCTGCCCCGGGGTCTATCACGTCCCGGGGGGCAGGGACGGCATGAGCCCCCAGGAGGCGGTCCAGAGCCAGAAAGTGGGGGTACACCTCCGGGTCGGCCCCTGGCAGGCAGGCCCGGGAGTAGGACTGCTGCAGGCCCTTGATCTTGCAGCGCACCTGCTCCCGGCTGCGCTGGTGGCCCCTGGCAGCCAGGCTGGCAGCCATGCGGCCGTAGACAGCTGCGTTCCTGTGGCTAGTGCGGAGATCGTGGACATTGGAGGCTTCCCCCCAAACCTTGATGAGGTCCACTATCTCTGCACTAGACCACGCGGGCGCCCGCCTCTTGCGGCCCCAGGCAGGGTCCTGGGAGCTGCCAGGCTGGTTCCGGGAAGAGGGGGAGGGTTGGGTGTCATTGGGTGGCTGGCTCATGGGTGTCAGCTGCTGGGTGTGCTGGCACGGGTGCTGGAAGCCTTGCAACTGGCACAAACTGTGTAGCCGGCCCGTGGCCCTTTACTGCCCCCCTCCCGGCCCCGGAGCCCTTAGAGTTTGCCTGCTGTTGGCCAGAGTGGCCACCAGGGCAAGCTGGGAAGGGCTAGCCTCCCACTAGTTCGAATTAAGGGTCTACACAGCCCTTAATTCGAACTAGGAAATTCGAACTAGGCTTAATCCTCGTGGAATGAGGATTACCTAGTTCGAACTAAGTGCTCCGTTAGTTCTAGTTAAATTCGAACTAACGGAGTGCTAGTGTAGCACCTATGAAAGTTAGTTCGAACTAACATCCGTTAGTTTGAACTAACTTTGTAGTGTAGATATACCCTTTGAGACTAAAACTATGTATAGCTCATGAGCTTTCAAGAGTAAAACCCACTTCATCAGATAAGAGGTAAATTCATAGAGCAGTCAATCTTTACTCATAAGAGACAACTAAGAAGAGGGCCACATCAGTGTTCCCTACAAGCTCAATGCTACCCAACTGATTAGCAGAGCATCCACAGTGCTCACATCAAGCAGGCAGTACTGGTGGTGTACCGGTGGTACACATCCCCACAAGCCTTGGCACATATAAATTTTATTCCATATGTCGATGGAAAACATTACAGGGAAAACATTGGGCTACAGGTAGCTGAGCAAAAATGGGGAGGGAGGGTTTCGGGAACAATGGAAAAACAACAATGAGGTAAATGGAGGGATTCAGAAAAATTATCCTTAGACGTCTGAATAGCCATCTGCAACTTCTAAATACATTTTGTTTTGATATGCCTTAAAATGTGGCATATACAACTAGGAATTCTACCAGGTATTTATCCAGAATACTGTATATGAATAGTTTCCCAAAACCAAATTATGTTTGTTAAACTACTGGCAAATGCTTCACCCCAAAATCAAATAGTCCCAAAGACCCTTTTGTATTTGCCTACAGATGTACACCATACCAAATATAAGTATATTGCAAAAATGTAAGCACAAAATCATAAGAATATAGGGCTGAAAGGAACCTTAATAGGGCAACAACTCCATCCCTCCTCCCGCCTCCCTCCCCCGGCCCTTTGCTCAGGTTCAATCTAGCAAATGTACATAATCCATGATTGGTGTTTGTCCAATATGATATACAAATCTCCAGGGTCAGGGATTCTACATACTTCCTTGAAAGTCTCTTCCAGAAGCTTACCTACTCTTACCTACCCTTATAGTTAGAAAGTTCTTCTTAATATCTAACCTAAATGTCCATTGCTTCAGATTAAATCCATTACTTCTTGTCCTACCTTCAATAGAAATGGAGAACAATTGATCACAATCCTCTTTATATCAGCCCTTAACATGTCTCAAGATTGATATGAGAGCCCTCCTCAGTATTCATTTCTCAAAGATATGCATGCCCAATTTGGAGTTCTCTCTTCAAACTTTCCATATAAGTAAGGTTTTCTAAATGTTATTTGTTCCTTACTTCTGACATTTCTTCAGTTTGTTCTTATCTTTCCTAAATGGTGTCACTCAGAATTGGAGGCAGTATTCCAGTGATGTCTCACCATTGCCAAGCAGCAGGACATGAGCACACTATTACCTCCCACGTCTTGCATACAACACTCACGTTCATACATCCCAGAATAATTTGTGATCCATTGACTCTGCTGCCACTTATTGCCTCTTTTGTCATTCTGCATTTGATTTTTCCTAAGTGTGTGTCTACACTACACAATAGTTCAAAATAAGATAAGCATCTTGAGCTATGCAAAGTGCATATCTTATTGTGATCTTATTTCAAAATAGCTTATTTTGTACTTTGGTGCTGTCTACACCACATCAAATTTCAAAATAACCCACTATTCCAAAACGTCCCTTACTGGAATGAAGTTTACAGGGATGTCACAAGAGCGAACCCATTATATTTAGAAACAACAGGCTTGCTATGAAGATGCGGGATAGCTATTTTGTAATACTTCAGTGTCCCGAAATAGCACTGCAATATAGACATAGCCTAAGTAGCTTGCACGTGTCTTTACTGAATTAGATCTTGTTGACTACAGACCAGTTCTCCAGTCTGTCAAGACTGTGTTGAATTTTAACATTGTCTCTAAATCACTAATGAAAATATTGATTAGTACTGGACCCAGGACTGATTTCTGTGGGAATCGACTAGATGCGCCCTCCCACTTTGATAGCATTTGTAAGCCAACTTTGCAGCTGTTTATCAAAGGCCTCACTGAAAATCATGATATATCCTACCTAATGCTTCTCCCCTATACACTAAAGCTGTCAAAGAAGCAAATTAGGTTGATTTGCAATTATTTATTCTTGACAAATCCCTGTTAGATGTTAATTCTAATTCTATTATCCTTCAGTGCTTACATATTGATTGTTTAATGCAGGGGTGGGAAACCTAAGGCCCGGGGCTGGATGCATCCCCTAGCTTGCCTGGAACTAGCTCCTGAGGTTTGGGGCTCCCTCCCAGCATTGGGAAGCCCAGACTGGTGCTTCCCCTCCCCTGGCATCCCTACTAGCTTGTACCTTGCCAGGCTCTAGTGCGTGAAGGTAATGAGGGGCGTGTCTTTCACCTTCTCTGTCGGGGAGGCGGGGCATGTTACTGAGAGGTATGTAGATTTTGGTTTGGGGTTTGTTTGTTTTTAGCTTCTTCCTTGTGCATGGATCCCGACTGATTTTTCTGTGGGTCAGTGGTCCTTGACCCAAAAAAAGGTACCCTAGACCTCATTTAATGATTTGTTCCATTATCTCTCCAGGTATAAAAGTTAGACTGACTGGTCTATCATTTTTCGGATTTTTTCTGTTCTCCTTTGTAAAAATGTCCTGTGTTTGCCCTTCTCTAGTACACTGGAACCTCACCATTTAACTCTCCCTGACCTAGGAAATGGAATATTTTCCTTTGTCTTTTTCTTGCTCCTAATGTATATAAAGGATATTGGGACTTTTATGAACCTTGCTTAATGTAACTCATTCTGTGCCTTAACATTTCTGATTTTGTGACTGCATGTTTGTGCTATTCTTTTGTCTTTCTCTTTAGTGATTTGTTCATGTTTCCAATTTTGTAGGATTGATATTTGATTTTCAGGTCATCAAAGAGATGGAGCCACATCGACCTCTTCCTTTATTTCCTCCTAGCATAGTTGGCAGTTTTGCTTTTAATATTGTCTCCTTGAAAAACTGTCCACTCTCTTGAACTCCCAAGTCCTTCAGATTTTCTTCCCAAAAACCTTATCTACATTTCCTCTGAGTTTATTAAAACCTGTTGTTTGTCCAAGATCTGTTTTGAAACAGATGTTGTCCTTATTCTCCTGACTTCAGACCTTTCTTTACTTAGAATCATTGACATTTTGCTACCAAATCCTCCCTGTTCATCAGAATCAAGCCTAAAATATCTTCTTCCTTGTCACTTCCTCCAGTTTCAGAAACAAGAAATTGTCATAAGAACTTATGAATGGCCATACAGGGTCAGACCAAAGGTCCATCTACCCCATATCCTGTCTGCCCAAAGTGGCCAGTACCAGATACCCCAGAGGGAGGGAGCACAACAGGCAATCCTCACATCATCCCTCCCTAGTCACCCATTTCCAGACAAACAGAGGTTAGGAACACCATTCCTACCCATCCTGACTAACAGCCACTGATGGACCTAATTCATGATACATTTCAAGAATTTATTGGAAATTTTGTATTTTGCTGTGTTATTTTTTCAACACATCTCCTTAGTTAATCACTAATTCTTAAAAACAAACGTATGACAGTTCTAAGGGCCTCATTGACCATATAAGTACAGTTAATGATAAAAAATGTAACCATATCTTGCCCCAGTCCACTCTATGTGGAAGGATCACTACGTGAACTTTTGCCTCAGGAAGACAGAATGTGTCTTGCATTTCCCAGTGTGCATGTACAATGGGCACACTGTTACAGCTCATAGCTAGCTGCAAGTTAGTTTCCTGCCACATAGTTGGCAAAATCTGGTGGATGTATAAGGAGGGAGGGCCAGGGTGTGGCTCCTTTCTATCCCTTTACAATATTTTGCTCCTGAAGGAGGTTGCACAGGTTCTTACACATTTATTCTCCTGATCTCAGAGATTGCAGTTCTGTCTAACCCTTATGGTGGGCTCTATACAAGTAGAATTGGGGAAAGGCTCTTTCCTCCATCCCCTTTTCACTCTATAGCCATGAAAGGGCCAAGCAGAATCTATCCCATATCCTGTATGCTTGCCTCATTGCTGAACATGAAAGGACCTAAAGTAGATATGTGCTAGATATACTCCCAAATACAGTAATTTCCTGACCCTATGGAATTAATATTCCCTGTTGTTGTGGCAATGAGCAGAGTATAAATACCTGGACAGTTAGAAAGGAACTGAGGAAATGAGAGAAGTAACAAGGTGTAGGAGAATGGGGAGAGGAATGAGGAAACTAGGAGGCTAGGAGTCAAGGCAAACTGATAGTATTAGCGAACAAATGGAGCCAGTGAGGGGAGAAGGCAACAAAGAAAGGGTGGGAAGGAGCAGTGTGAGAGAACCTAGTAAGGTGGGGGAGGGGAACGGAGGGGAGGGAAGGAAGCAACATTGGGTGAATGGGTATGAGGGCTCAGGGAACCAACAACTAGGGTGAAAGGGAGAAGAGTGGCAGCAAGTGGTGGGCTGTGGAGGAAGGATAGGAAGGAAACAGAAATGGGTAGCGGGACCAAAGCATCAACTGGTGTGCTTGAGGGAAAAATGTCTCAGGTACACAGAAAAAGGAAGATCTGGTGGAGCTGTGGAGAGTGACCAGTAACTAGGAAGAGCAGAGGGATATATTTTATGCTGATTTGGGAGGAGTGTACCTGGAAACTTGGATAGGTAGTTGCAGAAGGGGAGGTTTTCAGGGTGCAAGATAAGCACTTCAGCAAATCACACAGCAGCTACAGCACTCAGTAGGAATTGGTTCAGCTAACTGAATGAAGCCTCTCCCCGCTCCTCTCTGTGCAGATAGACCTGACCAATTCAGCCATGATAACAGTCTAAAATACTTGAGACATGTAAACAACAAAAAGGGAGAGGGGTTTTTTAGCCTAGTAAAAGGAACTAGTTTAATTTTGTAATTAAACAAAATTAAGAAAAGCAAAATATAGGATGGACATTAGAAAGCTTTTACTTCCTGAGAGTGTGACTGATTAAGCTGTTGAATAGCCTCCAAGGAGATAGGGGGTATAAAAAGGTCTTTAAAATTACACTGGACAAAACACTATTCCTCAGATTCTGCCATAGTGGGAAAGTGGACATAACACAGGGTAACAGTAAATAGTGAATTCCCCCTACACAGGGAAATGGCTGGCAAAGACAGCACTGCTATCTCCTGCACCACTCGTACCCAGCACATGGGGATTGTGTGGGCATTCCACAAGAGAACAGGGGAGAGACAAAGCAGAATTTTGCTACACCTGATCCTCCTTTGATATAAAGTTACTGTTAAACCTTATATCTGTTATATAACTTAGAGCTGCTCCTTGCAACTCTAACTTGTACTGGCGCCAAACACCTTGGAAAGAGAGAGAAGCATAATGGATTCCATGATGGCTTTCCCTATAAAGTGTAATACAGGATGTATTCCTACTTTGGAAGGGGTTGGACAGGATGAACTTAGACATCTTTTCCATCTCTCTGGAAATGCTATAATTGAATCTGAGACATCTGCAAACCAATCAGACTGTCATACCTAAATCCTTACCAAAGTAATAGAACTCTAAAATTCATTACACTATTTGCCCTAACTTTAAATTGCAACACACATCTATGATGCTGACAAGTCATTTATTAATTACTTAAGAATAAAAAAACCCAAACCTAGTATTTCACTTGACATGGGTTTTAAATCCAGGGAAAATGAGTAAAAAGACTCTTAACTGTTTTACAATGGTGGATTTAGCAACTGAACCATCAGAAAAGAAAATTATTTTTCAAAGGCTAAAAAGAATCAATCAACATAAATTTGTCATATCAGAATTAAGTTGTGGGAAATCTATGGACATATAACACATCACGTATTACAGAAATAGGTATAATGTTGCTTCAGTGCATGCCAATATATTATTAAGTATAATTTGCAAAATGCAGAAAATCCCAGCAGTCATCAGTTCTCATCTGTGTGTAATTACCTGTAAAAATTCCAGATAAGTTTGAATCATTCAAGTCACTGGTGTTCTCCATGATCAGCAGCTTCTAACAAACATACATGATCACTATGAGTTCTGCTTTCTTAACACTGAGCCTTTAAAAATATCTGCAGAGACAAAAGCTGTAACAGAGAGAAAATAAAGTATACCCCATGGAGCATTACAAGGCAGTACATTCATTAGGCAGTTCTTATGATACCATAAATGCTTTAGTCATAAGAACGCAACATACAATTATAGCCTAATACTCCAATAGGGACTACTTTGCTTTTTATAATATATGGTGTTTCCTTGCACAAAAAAATAAAAAGTATCAAGTAATTTTTGTCTTTATAAGTTGAGAGTGTTTTCCCCTTTTAAATGAGATTCAGGATGTTTCATATTGGGACTATGTAACATTTAGAATGTAATTCATCACTGAGGTCATGTTTAAAAATCTATCCTATGGAGACACAAGTGAATGATGTATAGAAACACATTAACTATAAGCACTAACCAATATTACAATTGCCTGTACAATGTTTGGTGTGAAAACACAATGTAGCAATAGCTTGCAGTTAGCAATTAAACAGGAGCATCCAGCCAATTAGCAAGCTTTGGTTCTAGCAAGAAAGTGTTAAATGGTTTCTGCTGACACTCTGAGGAAGGTGGCTTATTACCCCAGGCTCTGGAGATAGTGGCTCTGGGATGTAAACCCAGTAATGCATAAGGAAGGGAGATGTATTTGGACTTTACATAGTGGGTAAATGCACACTAGGCATTTACACAGCTAATTTATTTATAGAATCAAAGAGCCCTAGAACTGGAAGGGACCTTGAGAGGACATCAGATCCAGTCCTCTGCCCTCATGGCAGGACCAAGCACCATCTAGACCATCCCTGATAGATGTTTATCTAATCCACTCTTTAAAAAGTCAAATCCTTACACTGGCTGGGAATCAAATCCAGGTCAACTGCTTGGAAGGCAGCAATGCTCACTACTACATTGCCAATGCCTCCTTTGCCATATTCATGTCTACCACTAACTCAAGATATGTAATTCTTTTACAGAAACTAGTGTGGACACTTGAAACTTTTTTCTGTGTAGGGATGAAGGAGTGGGTAACTACTGCCAAGGGATGTACCTGCTCTCAGGAGCCACTTGCTGTTCTGTGCCCATGAAGCCAGGCCAGGCCTGAGTTCTCAGGCTGAGTACTGAGTTTTCTAGGTGGTAGGATTTGGGGCACTGATTTCACTGATCATTTTGCCTCAGTGAGGTCTAAGGGATCAGGCCCCAAATGTTATTTCTTTACCTGAACTCAAAGTTCTGTACTGCAGCTGTGGCCACGTTAGTTTTTTGTTCAGGGAGACATAAATGATTGTTATTGTGATTTGTATTGCAAATTCTTCAGAGGTGCTCAGTTACTACCAACAAAAGCCCTACATACACCTGTATAGATTAAACAGAAAAGTGTCTGGTCCTAGTAACCATCTAGGAAAATGCTGGAAGCCTGGATTAAACTTTAAGGTTAAGCCAAATTAGGATTCCAAACTTAAACAGAAGTCAGAAAAATAGCTAATTCTGAGAGAACACATGCAAAATTTTGGTTCAAACAAACAAACAAACAAACAAAAAGGAACTGTGGGAAAGTTAAGATGCTACTAGAAAACAGAGCAAGTTGTTCTTGATTTTACCAGAACATGAAATAAGCAGCAAGATAGAAGTAAATAAATACAGAGGCAGTCTATTAGTGAAGCCTAAATACTCAGTCAAGACTATTAAAAAGTTGTCAGTCCATAGATTTGGACATTTGTTTTAAACCAGAAGTGACTGCAGTGATGAATTTTGTTGTAGCATTTGGCAATTCACAAATGCACCTTGATGGCACAGCATGAAGTAAGGCTGGCTGAGGAAACATTACAGCAGTGACCGAACATGGCTTTTTTTTGATGGTTAAGAAATTGTAAGGACAAGATGATAGTCCTGAATGAATTGTATTGATTATTAACGAGGACATGGGAGGGAATGATATAATTTATCACTCTATCAGGGAAATAATCAAAAAGGAAAAAAAATGCAGATGTCACAAACCTAAATAAATAAACTAAAAAACAATGGGAAAAAAATTAGAATGAAATCAGAACACCAAGAAAAAAAGAGGAAAAAGTAACATTTCCTGAGTTTGGTTAGGTTAGGTTTTAGGAAGCCATTTGTTCAACACGAAAAGATAAGGAAAGTGAGTTTTGTCAGAGATTGCCAGCCAAGTACACATAATTAGTGATGGTTTCTAAATTAAGTGTTATCACCCAAGAAAAAAAAATTTGGAATCATTGTGGATAGGCCTCTGAAAACTTCAGCTCAATGCACAACAATATTTTTTTAAAAGCTCATAGAAGGGAAATCTATTAGCCAAGATGATCAGGAATGTAATCCCATGCCAGAAGCCAGCAGGTGAAGATGGGGATGGATTGTGCCACAATTCCCCTTTTCTGTACACTCTCCCTGGAGCTCTGGTAATGGCTATTGTTGGGCTAGATGGACCATTGGTCTGACCAAGTATGGCAGTTGCTGTGTCTTAATTCTCTGAAGAATCCATCTGTACTGACTATGTTCCATCCCAGAGCTACAAAAGCCAAGCAGGAGTTTCCTTTTAATTGCTGCTACCAGCTGACATGGGTCACTGAGCAAACAAGCACAAAAACAAAGAAAATCTGTTCGTCCTGAGCTCTCAAGGCTTGCTCTACTGGTGCTCAGGAGGCAAGGAGAAGCAACAATCTGACTTGAATGCAGAGGGAACAAAGCACAGACTGGGGGAGGCATACTTGGATCAGGAAGAGGGACTTGGACTGAGATTTGGAGCTGATGAGTGTTGGGGCTGAGACCCAAGAAGAGATGGGGGTGTGAGGAAATGGGACCCAAAGGATAGTGGGAAAGACTAAAATGGCTTAAGAAGCCAGGGGAAGGGAGATTGTACCTGGCAGAGAAAAGAAAAAAGGAGTCACATACTGACAGGAAGAAAACAGGTGCAAAATGGCTATGGCGTCCTGGACTGGATGGGCAAGGCAGCTGGGTGAAGAAGCTATGTGACAAGAGACTAAGAGGATTTGGACAGGACAGGCTGAAGGTAATGGATCAGAAAAGTTCAGGATGAAAAGGAAAGGGCAGAAAGGTCTGTGACCATTAGCATACACACCTTACCAGAACCTGGAATGAAATCCAAGATTCCTGTGCTTTACCATTACTTTGCTGTCAGCAGGTATCTGTGAAATCCACTGGCAAAGAGTCTCATTCCCTTCTAGTGCTAAACCACTGAAAGGATGACAACACACTGCTGTTATCAGTTATTCCATTTGTTCAAGCGGCTGAGGTCTGTGTGGTTGATCTATGTACTCCTGCTATAGCTAGGTTGCCTGTGTCATTTGTTGTGGAAGTCAGAAGATATGTAGGGAATAAGGCAAGGGACTGTAGACAGAGAAAGGATGGTCTCTGTGCTTCAATTCACCATCTGTAAAATAGGAATAAAAATACCACCTATTCTCATGGGGTGTTGGGAAAATTAATTAGTTAATGTTTGTGAAGCACTAAGATACTACAGTGATAAATACCACAGAAAAACTCCCCATTATCAGGAAATTGGTAATTCTGTCTTAATAGGAGGACTTGAATAGTGTGCAGTAAATAAAGCCTGGGGCCACACATTGAACAACAAGGAGAAAACAATGCATGGAACAGCTGCTCATTAAGGGAGTACTGTTTATGCTCTGAATGAGGCAAGGGTCTTGCGGAAAAATAGTATGTGATCATGTAATTAAAGAATGTATCGTAATACAGATGCACAAGGGGAGCAAATTAAAATTGCCTGGCCGCATTCATTCTGACATTTCTTAACTTGGAGCTTGACTTCACCACCAATGTTCTTTTAATGTTGTTTTTTATGTAGTTATTTCAACATATTATACCTACGGATAAGATTTTCTCCTGATTATTTTTAGGAAAAGTCACAGACAGATCGCAGGCAATAAACAAAACTTCATGAAAGCTGTGAATTGTTTGTGACTTTTATTAAACATAAGAGGGGGGGGACTGTTGAGGAGCGATGACTAAAGGCCAAGCCAGGAGGTGGGGAGGATAAAAGCCTGAGGCCCACCATGGAGGAAAGGGGAGCACCTGCTAACTGTGCCTCAGGGCTGCAGGGCCCTCCCCACAGTAGGCCTTGGGGTTCGAGGGCTCGCCTCGCACTTGTAGCAGCTAGGAGCTGCAGGGCCAGCACAGTATTCATGACCTCCATGATATAATCTCATCCTAATTAAGCCATTCCTGTAAACAGTGCTTTACAGAAGTCAATTAAACCAACTCCAAACTCAAGTCAGTTAGGTTATGGCTCCAGAAAAAATAATTTTTAAATCCCAGTCCTGCAGCCAGCACTTTTATTAATGCTTCAGTCAGTGATCACCTCCAGTATGGCAACCTTTGCCCTCTTTGTTCCCAAGCTTTCAGCACAGTCTGCATTATTTCCACATATTTATTGTGGGTATGATATGACAAACAGCTGCTCTCTGACTTAACCTACCCCAGACAACCAGTCCCCAGGCTACAACTTCAGGAACCATACTCACCCTGGTTGGTGCTGTGACTGGTTCCATGCATAAGCAACCCCAAGCAGAAGTGAGACTGTAGTGTCTGTATCTTAGAGGAGTGACTTTAGCAGGTACTATCACAGCGTATTCTCAGCAGAAAGAGAAATAAGATGCCAGTGACAAAGAACGTAGTAAGTATCTTTGATTAAGTAATTCCATTTAATCTTGTTATTCAGCTGTCTTGGGTCATCCTTAATTTAGACACACCACTGTCACAAATGACAATGGACCTCTGTGTTTTATCTTCAGCTGCTGGCACTGAAATCTGAGTGTCTCCCCCTCACAACCATGGAACACCCGAGCCAGGTAAAGAGGCGAAAGAAGAGGAGTTGAGATGGCTTGTTTTATGAGAGCCTGGAAGGCAGTGTGGCATCTGACTGAGAGCACAGACCCTGGGGGATGAACACGGCAGACAGCTAGGAGAAGGAAAAAGAGTAGTGAGGGAAAAGTCAGGAGGCCCTGCAGGAAAAGGAGAGGGAGATGCACCAAGACATAATGGGGCTTCTCAAGTTTCAAAGAGATGCTTCAGATGCTGGTGGACCTGCAGATTCCACTGAGTATTAAGTATCAGGACCTCCCTATACTGCCCTCTACCATCACTGTGGCATCAGGAGTCACTGCCCTATCCCTAGCACTATACTATAAAGGATATTAAAAACAACCACAGCTTCATATTCACTGACCAGTGAAAGCCACTCTTGGTGTATGTATAACTGGAATGGACAAGAATAGTCTTTCCCCTCCATAAAGTCTATTTGATTTATTAAAGCTTTTTATGTATTTGTTTTTAAAATGCCTCCTTTTTGTACTGATTTTTGTTAGAGTAAAATTCTATTATTTGGGACATAATCAATCTTTCTTAGTTCACAACATATGGTGCTGAGTATGCAGCAGCTCTGAAAGCAACCAATTACCTGTTACTGTTATGTCACAATTCTCATAGGATACTTCACAACCAAAATAAATAGGTCCATTGCCATCATTATGTTCCTAGGCATATAGCAATCACCACACTATTCCTACCCAGCCCCAAAAGAGCAAGCCTCAGTGGAGCACACTATAACACTAGACTAGCTCACTGTTAAAATGCTCTTTCAAAGCCTCACTGAGTCATACACTCCAAGCTGATTTCTCCTAATAGTCCTTGTATCTGGCTGTTCAAATTCAGTAAACTGCCACTCTGCCTTCCATTCCAGCAAGAATTATTCATCCTTTGTGTCACATATATTATGGAGGACACAACAGGCAGCTATAATGTTTGGGATTTTTTTCTCATAAGAGGTCCAATCTTGTGAATAAAGAACTCCAACAACCCTTCAAATGACCAAAATCACATTCTACTGTTATTCTGTACCTGCTAAGACTGTAGCTGAATCATTTATTGCTGCTGTCGAGGGGGCCAGTGAACAAGGAGAGCAAAGGTTAGACTAGATTGCCCAGGATCACTATTGGCATTTCAACATAGCCAATGGTAATTTACCAGCTGGAAAAAAGTCTTTGCTTGGACTCTCTGAATAGTCCTGTGTTCTTAAAAATGTGCGTATTATGCACTCTTCTTGACCAGCCCACATAATGTCAGTGAAGAAACCCCACTGATCCATGAATAACCATAGCAAAGTAGCCCTTTCTGTTCATGTAGTCTGTGACAAGGTGGTCTGGTGCCAAAACATTACCACATGCTACCACATTTCAGGATAGCTGCACCACATAGCTGCAAAGTGTCCTGCAAATTGCCAAGAGCATTGGTCCTTTACAGGAGGAGGCTATTAATGACCCCACACACTGACATGGCAATGGCTCCTACAGTCAGTTTCTTGACTACACTTTGATTCCTGACTGACTGATAGCAATCTGACATGTCAAGGTTGCACAGTGCAATTCCTATTCACTTCTCCATTATCAGTAAAGCTTTTATTTCAGTGTTTCTGTACTGGGACCCTGAAGCAGGCTCAGTACATAGATCCAAGCCTGTGGCCTTGTGTGCCTGAAAGTTCTGCAGCCGCCACTCTTCATCTCAAACCAGCGTTTTGCTGCAATCCTACCAAACACTGCTCGTTTCTTGGGCCTAGAGGTAGCAGTTTACCATCTGCAGCTGCTCCGTGATGGCCAACAACAACCTTGAACTGATTATTGCTATGTCTTGCAGCAATGTGGTTTTCCAAGGAATCGTCATGTTCCCAGGTAATTCTATTTGTTCTTGCATTTCTGCAAATACTGTAGGAATTCATACCCCATTCTTGCATGATAAAAGTGCAGAGTTCTGCAAGCTCCATCATTCTTTCAGTGATGGTGAGCAGAAAGGACAGGCAGTTTGTGGAGTTTTGAACAAAGGTGCAAAAGGTACGGGATACAGATACGATTATGGGATGGAGGCAGTTAGAAACTAGGAAGTTGATTCCATGCTGCCAGTCACTCCTGCACAACTCATTTCTGCACCATCACACTTTGCCAAAGTTTCCCAAAAATGTGCCAGATGGTGGCAAGTTACACATTGGGATGTCTATACGTGGTGCATCACACTTTGCAGTGACACAAGCATTCCTGCTGAGCCAATGTGCTACCAACACAAGCAGCCAAGTGGGTATCTGTACAAGCAATGTTCTAACCGTGGTGGTTAAATGTTGACATAACTTGAGTTGATATAAAGCCATGCATATACTACAAACTTAAGTAAAAATCTGAGGGGCTGTCTGTGCCCCCCACTCAGCTAGTTCTTTGGGGCACACTACCCCCATAAAAATTCAAGACTGATCCTGGGATCCTAGTTGCATGTGGCACTACTCAGAGGGAAAGAGACTGATTAAAAAAAATCAAACAAAAAAGCATCTGCACTCTGAAGGCAACTCTTTTCCTCGCACTCTGGCTGCATCTACACTGGTATGATTTTGCGCAAATACTTTTAACGGAAGAGTTTTTCCGTTAAAAGTATTTGCGCAAGAGAACATCTATACTGGCATGTGCCTTTGCGCAAAAGATTTGCTTTTGTGCAAAAGCATCCATGCCAGTGTAGACTCACTCTTGCTCAAGAAAGCTCAGATGGCCATTTTAGCCATCGGGCTTTCTTCCTCAAGAAATTGATGTTACCTGTCTACACTGGCCTCTTGCACAAGAACACTTGCGCAAGAGGATTTATCCCTGAGCGGGAGCATCAGAGTATTTGCGCAAGAAGCACTGATTTTGTACATTACAACGTCACTGTTCTTGCGCAAATACTCGCGGCCAATGTAGACAGGCGGCAAGATTTTGCGCAAAAGCGGCCACTTTTGTGCAAAATCTTGCCAATGTAGACACAGCCTCTGTGTTTAACCAATGTCCATGAGTCTGGGCAGAGGTGCAAGCATAACAGAAGAAGAGCTTAAAAAACATGAGTGGGGAGAAAAGTGGGGTAGAAATTGCCATAGTCCCAACCTACTGTAAACGTGCTACCTATGGAAGGCTGAAACAAGGGAGCAGAAAGAGATTAGTGGTTCCTTTTAGTCACCCTTCCCATTTTCTCTGTATATTTTATTTACAGGGTTCCGTACAGAGAGAATTCCTTTTCTCTACTGCCGCAGGGGCATACAATAGTACAGACGTACTAGCAGATACTTCTCTATTGCATAGTACAGATCCTGTCATAGATGCTGGAACTAGGTTTGCGGTTGCATCCCCGGGCTTGAAGTGCTTTCCATTATACACAGTTTTACAGTTTAGTTCAATGCTTTTCAGCACCTCCACTATGTACATTGTTCCTGGATCCTATAGCTCATTGGGACAAGGGGAGGGGCAGGGAAGGGAAGCCAAAGTATGAAGAGAAAGAGAGAACTAGGGAAAGAGAGAAAACGAAGAAAACAGTGGGAGGAAGGAACTGAAAGAGCAAGGGAGTGAGAGAAAGGAGGGGAACCAAGAGAAGAAATGGAAGAGACAGAAATGTAAGAAATGAGGGCAGAGAGAAACACTTATTGATAATTCATTTTTTGGCATTATTTTCATATTTAAGTATCGGGGGAAGAAACAGTATATGAGCAACATCTCATCAAGAATAGCAAATATTAGAACTGAAGATTTGCCAACTCAGAGCAAAAATTTCCCCCAACTTCAGTAAATGCAAATAATGGCTACATTCACAGAAATCAAGAAAGGTCTGCGAATAATTCATAATCCAAATGGAAGACTAAGGTTTATATTAATCTTTTTGTTTTAATGAATCCTATTTAACCAGCATGAAGGAAGAAAGAGACTTTTTGAGTTCAGGCTGTTTGTAGAGTACTTGATTGGCAAATATTGGAGAGTAGGGGATTTTTTAAATTACTTGTAGAGTGAGCCAATTTGAACCCCAAATACCTGAGACAATAAATCATAGACTCATAGAGCTGGAAGAGACCTCAGGAGGTCATCAACTCCAGCCCCCTGCCCAAGGCAGGACCAATCCCAACTAAATCAAACCAGCCAGGGCTTTGTCAAGCCGAGACTTAAACACCTCTAAGGATGGAGATTCCACCACCTCCCTAGGTAACCCATTCCAGTACTTTACCACCCTCCTAATGGAATAGTTTTTCCTAATATCCAAACTAGACCTCTCCCACTGTAATTTGAGAGCATTGCTCCTTGTTCTGCCATCCGTCACTACTGTGAACAGCCTTTCTCCATCCTCTTTGGAACCTCCCTTCAGGAAGTTGAAGGCTGCCATCAACTCCCCCCTCATTCTTCTCTTCTGCAGACTAAACAAACCCAGATCCCTCAGTCTCTCCTCATAGGTCATGTGCTCCAGCCCTCTAATCATTTTGGTCTCCCTCTGCTGGACCCTCTCCAATGCATCCACATCCTTTCTATAGTGGGGGGGGGGGCAGAACTAGACACAATACTCCAGATTTGGCCTCACCAAAGCCGAATAAAGGGGAATAATCACTTCTTTGGATCTGCTGGCACTGCTTCTCCTAATGCACCCTAATATGCCATTCGCCTTTTTGGCTACAAGCTGATTCATATTCAGCTTCTCATCCACTGTAATCCTCAGGTCCTTTTCTGATGTACCGCTACTTAGCCATTTGGTCCCCCAAACAATGCTTGTGATTCTTCTTGTCCTCATTGAACCTCATCAGATTTCTTGTGGTCCAATCTTCTAATCTGTCCAGGTCACTCTGGACCCTATCTCTGCCCTCCAGCATATCTACCTCTCTCCCTACCTTAGTGTCATCTGCGAATTTGCTGAGGGTATAATCCATCCCCTCAGCCAGGTCATTAATAAAGATGTTGAACAACACCAGTCCTAGAACAGAGCCTTGTGGCACTCTGCTAGAAACCGACTGTCAACCTGACATTGAGCTGTTGATCACTACCTGTTAGGCCCGACAGTCTAGCCAGCTTTCTATCCATCTTACAGTCCATTTATCCAATCCATATTCCCTTAACTTGATGGCAAGAATATTGTGGGAGACTGTATCAAATGCTTTGCTAAAGTCAAGGTATATCACATCCACTGACTTTCCCATAGCCACAGAGCCAGTTACCTCATCATAGAAGCTAATCAGATTGGTCAGGCACGACTTGCTGTTCGTGAATCCATGTTGGCTATTCCTGATCACTTTCCCCTCTTCCAAGTGCTGCAAAATGGATCCTCTCCATGATTTTTCCGGGGACTGAGTTAAAGCTGACTGGTCTGTAGTTCCCTGGATTGTCCTTCTTCCCTTTTTTAAAGATGGGCACTATATTTGCCTTTTCTGAATCATCCGGGATCTCTTCCAATCTCCAAGAGTTTTCAAAGATAATGACCAAAAGCTCCATAATGATATTTGCCAACTCCCTCAGTACACTTGGATGCATTAAATCTGGGCCCATGGATTTGTGTATGTTTAGCTTTTCTACATAGTTCCTAACTTGTTCTTCCCCACCAAAGTCTGTCCACCTCCTTCCCATACTGCATTGCCTAGTGCATTTGTCTGTAGGATCCCATGTTGCCATTTTTTATAAAAATCACTTTTGAGACCTGCACTTCAAGGAAGCTGCAATCCTTACAGAAAACTCACAGTAACCATGTTTCAATAGAATATTAAAAACAAATGGTACCATGATGAATCACAACACTGATGGTTCACACGTAAAGCACTGTGCCTGAGGGAGCAGACAAGAGAAGAATCCCACCTAGGCATGTCTGCTCAAAAAGTAGCAAGCTGGTGCTTCAAATGTACAACAACCACTTTTTTTCTTAAGCCACGTGCAAAAAGGAGGCCTGCATTTCACAGGAGGGGAGCCCAATTCCATTACTGTTGCTAGCTCCTCTAACTTACATTGCAACAGGCCAGTTGCACTCTGGCATTTCCCTTCCTCTCCCCGCACATCTCTGCTGTTTATTGGCAGGGATGCTTATGTGGAAGGAGCCCAATTTCCATTCATAGAGAAGACCATGTAAAATTAAATAGCTCACCACTGGCCATAACCTGCCATCAGAGATTTGATTTCCAAAGCACACACCCTAACATACTTGGTTTATTTATTTATTTTAATATTATTAGAAGCTAATATTTCTGGAGGGACAAGTGACAGCAGGCACTGAAGCTGAAAGTGATGTGACAAACACAGCAGCACACAATGGTGAAAACAACTCAACCTTGTAATTAATTTCTGTCTTTAAATTCCCATCAATAAAGTTTAGCTGGATGCATCTAGGAGGGAGAGGCTTTCTAGCGGCACATTTCCTGTTGTAAAGGTTATGATATTGTTTGCATATTTACTGTGGAGGACATGAGAAAATGATGCAGAACAATGAGCAATGAAAACTTTAATAGATCTGGGTGTATAAAGAAATCTTGACAACATTAGTATGCATTATAAATGGTATAATATATTACTAAGGTAGAAATAACCTTTGTATTTCAATTGAAAGGAAAGAAGAAACTTCAACCTATAGCAGCCTATACATGAGTTTAGCCAAAATCCGTTAACAGGGCAGCATGAAAGTCTTGGGGGGGATTTCTGCTGAGATTCTTACTTGTGAATAAATGAGAATAATGAAGCCTAACAATGACCAACCTTCATATAATTCATTAAAAATGTTCTTTGGCTAACATTTCTTACCTGTTCAATCAGTAAAATTCACCAAACTGAAGTTAGATTCAGCCCCATGTAATTGCCCCTTTCTCAAAAAAGTTTTAGGTTACTTTCACCTATCTTACTACCTCTTGTTTTAAGAGACATTTCATTTGGCTGACCCAGTGTAGTACTGTCATAGGTATACTGCAGGCCACTAATGGGGTTTCTAATTAGAGCTGGACCAATGTTTCAGAAGTTGTTCTATAAAATATCCACATTTATATAAAAAAATTGAATCTGATCTTCAGCTATGGCTGAGGAGTTCATGGCAGAAATGGGAAAGAGAAATAGAGAGGCATTCCAGGTCAATCTCTAAGCTGCTATGATACTGAGATCACCCCCAAAACAAACTGGAGAACTAAAAAGGTTGTTTTAAATAGTGCTGGCTGCTTGTCAAGCAAAAGGACTGTTAATTGAAACCATAAATTGCTGGGGATGTAGGAATGGCAGAGCCATACCTCTGTGCTGGTCACAAGCAGGAGAATTGCCAAATAGCCATTACTGTGACTCTAAACCCCTGAAGAATTCCCTCGGCTGAGAGTTTCCTAGTAAGAACTGGTGAAAACAGTCGCACAAAGGAAGCCATCTGCAGTTCACAACAAATTATATTGATCCAATAAAACTCAGAATTTATACTTTATATTCTTGAGCACCATCTATGGCATTGGATCTGGACAATGAGTCTCATGGTACTGACCTCCTCTGAGACCCACTGATGGAAAGAATGAAATAATATAGCAGTGTCTAGCTCTTGAAAAACTATTTACATATTCAGAGTTGTAAAACATCCTTGTGATCTCTCCGACTATATCTGTCTAATCTGACTCTGGGGCTATGTCTAGACTGCAGGCTTCTTTCGAAAGAGGCTCTTTCGAAAGCATCTTTCGAAAGAGCCTCTTTCGAAAGATCGCGTCTAGACTGCAGGCGGATCTTTCGAAAGAGCAATCCGCTTTTTTGAAAGAGAGCACCCAGCAAGTCTGGATGCTCTCTTTCGAGGAAGCCCTATTTACATTGAAGAACGCCTTCTTTCGAAAGAGGAACTTTCGAAAGAAGGCGTTCTTCCTCGTGAAACGAGGTTTACCGCCATCGAAAGAAAAGCCGCGTTCTTTCGAAATAATTTCGAAAGAACGCGGCTTGAGTCTGGACGCAGGGGAAGTTTTTTCGGGAAAAGGCTACTTTTCCCGAAAAAAACCCTGAGTCTGGACACAGCCTGGGGTACCTTTATGCCAAGGGAGTGGTGGAAGGTAGCCTAACAGAGTAGAGAATCTGGCCCAAATATTGAGGGAATGGCTATGCTGACAAGAAAGTATATCTTCTTTAATCCATAACTATTAAGAGAGAAGCAGAAAATTAGTTTTTCTGTGCCCTGTTCTTATAGGCTATGGTAGAATTCATCATTTATTTTATACTATCTGTGTAGCTGAAAGGCAGTGTAGTCGAGTAGTTCATTTTATCATTTAATTGTGTAATCCATTGTTGTGGCTAACTGATATGTAATTTCACAAGTAATCAGTGTGTGATGAATAGACTTAAGTTGGAGGTAGATATATAAATAGGATAGGATTATAAGAGTATAAGATTGACAAGTATTTATGATTCATGAGTGTAGTAAAGCAAAGCTGTAATGCGAGGCCTTCAGGTTAAGGGTTCTCAGATTTCAGTTTACCCACACTAGGCCTCGGGCTTAAAGAGGTTTGGCATAAGTAGGTGACCTAGGAATAATGCTGCACCAGTAAACTTACATTACTGTAAAAAAAATGTTCCTGTAGGTCAGGAGTGGGCAAAAGGGCCTCTGCAGGCCAGATGCAGCCTGTCAAGTGAGTTGATCTGGCCCATAGAGACCCTGCCGCTCCTCCCCACTTCCCTGGGGCATGAGGAGCACATGAAGTCTCCTCCTGTCCTGCAAGAGGCTTAGCATCTAATGTCAACTGCTAGCTGTTTGCTGTTGCTCAGCTGGCAGTTGACTGTAATCACGGCATTTTCTTGTAGGGTAGGGGCAAGGAGAGAGATTTCATGTGCTCTCCCTTCACATGCCCTGATTGACCTGGGGGCAGCAGTGGGGAGCACACAAAGTCTCCTCTCACTGCCAGGAGCATGGGTATCTAGAGGGAATTGCCAGCTGTTCAGAACAGCTGGTGGTTTTTGGGGTGGGGGAGGACAAAGACTTTGTGCACTCCCCCACACCAGACCAATCAAGATCTGTAGGTGGGGAAGCATGGAAGTGTTCTGGCCCTGCCCCTTCTGCCTGAAGCCCTACCCCTATCTGGAGTGGCTTGGGGCCACTTGAAAAAATTTCTGAAGTGACCCCCGGTCAAAAATTATTGCCTACCCCTTCTATAGGTGGATATTGGCCACAATATACCCATCTGTCACGGGGTATGCCCCTGGTGTGGGCTGTGCCCCCTCCCTTACGGGCCCGTTGCCCACTCTATCAGGGCGAATACCACCCTAGTAGTCCCTACACAAAAGTCCAGGTCCCTCTATCAGGGTAAATACGACCATACCAGTCTCACTGTAAAGTTCATGCCCCCTATCAGGGTACATATGGTATTCACAGCACAGCCACTCCAAGAAGCCTCTCCTGGCTCGGGGTTGATTGTCCAGAGTGGGGAAAAGGTGGTAGGCTCCTGCCTGCTCAGTGGGGAATCCAATACAGGCCGAGCCGTGCTATTGGTCCTTTGCCCTGGGCTGCTTCCTACCGCGCCCCGGTTCCCCTGGGGCCCATTTGCCACTGGGTTGGTACCTGCCAGGGTTGCGGGCATGCTCCTGCCTCCCTGGGGTTGGCGGCTGCTTGCTCTGTCTCCAGGTCAGGTACAGGCGGCAATTCCCATCTCAGCTGCTGCAGAAACACTGGTCTGCTTCCTCCTCCTTCCATCTGCTGCAGGGCTCCCTCTGCTTTTATACCCAGTCTCTGCTGGGAGCATGCCCAGCAGGGCCAGAGGGGCGGGGCTTTCTCCGCCAGCTGGGCCTGGGCTACCCCCTGTCCATCAGTGTGGGGCCTGTCCGCCCCGTCACACCATCTAAACTGCAAGACACTTGATTGTTACATGGAAAGTTTTGCTTTCACTACAGGTTAATATGTTTACATGAGATGCTAATGAGAATGAATAGAACTAAGAGAACAACCTATGAGAAGTGGGACACGCCTAAAGTTAATGGGGTGTGAAAGTACAATGAGAACAAGGGAGCTAGAAACCTCCACACATACATAAGATGGCAGAAATGATCATAATAAGATAAAAAGGGTTCCTGGGTTGATTAACAAGGGAAGACCCCACCAGGGAGGACTCTGATAGAAGACCCATGGAAGAGACTCATTAGGGAAAGAACCAAGTCAGGATGACCCCATGGAAAGAACCCCTGTATTGATGACAACTGTTGAGAGATCCACAAGACTATTGATATCTTTGGGTATGTGCTATGAATACAGAATGGGTTCTCTTTCACGTTGCACATGTCTGTTTGTGACTGTAACCTTCAAGATTAGCTTAGTGAAAATTATAACACAAACAAGATACTTTATTTGTAGCAGTGTTTATGGTTACTATTTTTGTTCTTCCTGTATTCCTATAGTTTCCCAACTTAAGAGACTCACCAACGATGATCTTCATCTTGTCAGTCTTAAAATGGTAGCAATACAGAAGCCAGTCTCACTCCCTAGAGACACTGTGATTTCACACAAAACTATAAATTCAATTTTAGAAAAGGCTACAGCAGCTTCATTTTAAAGGGCAACCTTTAAAGGTTTCTTTTCAGAGAAGTATCATTTATTTCAGAGAAACAAATATTAAATACTTTACCAACTGTGAATGAAATTATTCTAGCTTTATTGAAAGAGCTACATGCATGCCAAAATTGCTCATCTCAAACTGTTGACAAGGCTAGTTAAAATTCATTCACAATAGTAATAATAATACTAGTTGATGCTGCCCTAAGCAAACCATTTCACAATCTATATGTTACAAGAAGGCTCTGTCAAGAGAAGAATCCTATATTTTTAAATACTCCTAATCAGAATTCCGAACACCACCTTTGATTTATGAAAATTGAAGTAAACATAAGTACTTAATTTGCTCCTCATTAATTTTTGCTGTTTCTTTCATTTCACGCTGCCATGAGAATGAATCTAAACTGGCCAATTTTTAGTCCATTCTACATCTCAGGTCGTATGCATTAGACCATGAAACTGCACAGTGTGAGCTGCAAAACTATTTTGATGATTTTTTAATAATCATTACCTTTCTGTTAATATTTGGTTTGGTAAAACCATCTCATTATTAGAGAGAGGCTAACAGTAAGCCTTTAGAGCAGGGATTGTCTCTTCTCTGTGTTTGTGTAGCCTCAACACAATGAGGCCCTAGACCTGACTGGAAATTGAGTGTTATAGTAGTATACATATTTTCTATTATGTTCCATCTATCATGGAACTTCAGTATGCTGATGACAATGCAGTTTTTGCTCACTCTGAGAAAGATCTTCAGGCTATCTTGAATGTATTTGCTGATGCTTATGCATGCCTTGGTCTCAACCTCAACATCAAGAAAACAAAAGTGCTCCATCAGCCATCTCCAAATGAGGTACTATAGGCCCCATCTATTAAAATCAACAGAGAGGCACTGGAGAATGTTGATCATTTTCTCTATCTTGGAAGTTATCTTTCATCCAAGGCAGATATTGATATAGAAATCCAATGTCATCTGAGCTGTGCCAGGGCAGTCTTTGCTTGTTTACAACACAGGGTTTATAACATTTGAACAGACACCAAACTTCTTGTCTATCAAGCTGTCATTCTCTCAATGCTATTGTATGGGTGTGAAACCTGGACAACCTACAGACATCACTTGAAAGTCCTTCAGTAGTATCACCTCCACAAGATCTTGAAGATCAAATAGGAAGACAGGAGCACTAACTAACTGGAAAAGGCAAACACCAAGGCTACGTCTAGATTGCATCCCTTTTTCGTAAAAGAGATGCAAATTAGACGTATCTCAATTGCTAATGAAGCAGGGATTTAAATCTCCCCCGCTTCATTAGCATAAAAATGGCTGCCGCTTTTTTTCGGCTCGGAGCTTTGCCGGAAAAAAGCGCCAGTCTAGACGTGGATCTTTCGGAAAATAAAGCCTTTTCCAAAAGATCCCTTATTCCTTAGAGATAACTAAGGGAGTATCCTTAGAGGGATAAGGGATCTTTCGGAAAAGGCTTTATTTTCCGAAAGATCCGCGTCTAGACTGGCGCTTTTTTCCGGCAAACCTCCGAGCCGAAAAAAAGCAGCAGCCATTTTTATGCTAATGAAGCGGGAGAGATTTAAATCCGCACTTCATTAGCAATTGAGATACGTCTAATTTGCATTCCTTTTACGAAAAAGGGATGCAATCTAGACGTAGCCCAACAGTATTGGGACAATGATCATCTGTCAGCAACTTCAAATGCCAGACCATTACCTCCCAAAACAGGTCCTGTTTTCTCAGCTGAAAGAAGGATACCGTAACGTGGGAAGACAACGGAAACATTATAAGGACTTACTTATAGATAACTTAAAGAAGTGCAACTTTGACATTGACACTTGGGAGACACTTGTCCGGGATCGCTCAATATGGAGAGAAACCCTATGCAATGGATCCCTGCATTTTGAATTTGCCTGCTGGCATGCTGAAGGGGAGAAGAGGCACAGGAGGAAGAGGAAACTGGCTTCTAGTCAGGGTCAACAGCCTCCTGCTGTACCAGAAAACATCTGTCCTCATTGCAGTAGGACTTGTAAGCCACCTGAGGGTCCACAACAACCATGGAAGATAATCATACTCAGCAACGAGTGAGCACCCATCATCATCATTTACTATTGCTGACATAGTAGTATGTCAAATCCATAACACACCCCACAGCTCAGATACAAAACTCCAAGCACATGTATCCCAGTTCAAAGAGTGAAGAAATACTTGTTCATCTTGACTCCATTTTTGTTCACCCACATTCACTGTTCGCTTTTATCTGTATTTTGGCTACAGTAGAACTGATTTCTTTCCATAAGCTCCTGTCTGTATTTTAGCAGAGTTGTCATCCTTCTGTTTGTATTTATCTGGGCAGTGCTGCAAATGGGGGAGTATATGCATATTTTTATTTCTCTTATAGTTCTGTTATATAAGAACAGTCACACAGGGTCAGATCAAAGGTTCATCTAGCCCAGTATCCTGTCTTCTAACAGTGGCCAATGACAGATGCCCCAGAGGGAATGAACAGAAAATCATCAAGTGATCCTTCCCCATTGCCCAATCCTAGCTTCTGGTAAACTGAGGCTAAGGACAGCATCCTTGCCCATCCTAACTAACAGTCATCAATGGACCTATCCTTTATGTTCCTTATCTAATGCTTTTCAAATCCTATGATTATATATATATAGTGATTATTTTAGCTGGAATTTCTCAAACTAAAGCAAAGAAAACTTGAATGGAGCATTCTATTTTTTATTTCTATAGGATGCCAAACCAATGCCAAAAAACAACCATAATCTTGATGTGACATTTGTTTGTTAAGTTGAGGTCACAGAAATTGAGTTACTGCCAGAGATGAATTTGGCCCAAGACTTTGCTTTTATGTAAATTATCTTAAAACACACAAAGGTCAGAGGAACAAACTCAGTTATACACAGGAAGAACGTTTTAAATTGAGAAATCAAGATATATATGTCCCTTCTTCTCTCCCCTCACTTCAAGTAATGCATTCTCTAAATGTACACTTAACTATTCAATTGTACCAGCCATTGATTGCCACTTGATTTAAGCCTAATTTATCCTTATGCAGGCATCTTGCTGCTTATGAGGCCTTTGATGATTGTGAGCCACACACAGCGCAGAGAGAGTTGTAGATGGTTTGATTAATTTAGTGCTGCTGAGTATTTTTTTGAACTTGTAATTGTATTTTGTGTATGTTTAACTAATTTGTAATTCTGATTTATAGCCATGCTGGCAGGATCACCTAAACATGGAATGATGCATCACAGTGGAATTTTAACCTGTACATAAAACCAACGGCAATTAATGAACTAGATTTGTGTGCTGTCCTAAGAGAATGAGTAAGGTATATCGTAGTCCATACAAATTCCCTATTTGAATGCAAATGTGGCATAGATTAATTTATTTAATCCCAAAATGATTTTTTTTGCCTATATTTTTTTTTGTTTGAAGGCAGACTCCATAAATGAAAAGGTAAGAGAAGAGGTATAAAGATGTACAATGACTGAGGTGCACAGTCATCAGGTTTGCCTGTCCTGGAGCATGGCCTGCTGAGTTAGATTGGTGCTTCATGAACTCTCTGCCTCACTTTCCTTTCTTAGGCAGCCAGGAAGTCCACTCTGACACTCTTGACTCAATAATACCCTCCTGAGAGTTTGTTTATTACAACCACATCATACAAAAGGGCACATAAAAACCCCCGCATAAACAAAAGATGCTTCAGGCTTTCTCTATTGACTAGGTTCTTCTCCTTTTTCAATCAGGGTAACTCACCAGTCTCTGTTATCTCTTTGTGATAGGACCACTCAGCTCTCCTCCTAGAGCTAAGTAATACAAGCAATGATTATTCCTCTCCTCATCAGGAATCCCAGCTCCCCTCGTAGGACAGAGATGTGCTTCAGCTAACTCAGCTGGTCCCACTTAGTCCACAGGCTCAGAGAACTAAGTAACCTTCTCCTGCTGATATCTGCTCCTTTCTAACTCAGGGCTTTGAGGGAATCTCCTTACTGACTTCACTGTTGTAGGCATCTGCCTTCTGGTGAGATAGGAGATGAACTTCTTTCAGATCAGTCCCAATTGGTTTGGCGAGATTTGCCCTGTCCTCTCTGCAAGGCTCTTGGACCCAGACTCTTCAAGAAACATCACTGAGTTTTCTTTCAGGTCCTTGCATCTGTAATTAGACCTTACAACTCTTAATAAGCCATACCAGGTCGTGGTAGAGACTGACCAGTAAAGAGTGCTGCCCTTATAGGCAAACCACAGCAACATATGCACCTATAAAACTTATATCTGTTTACAGTCATGTGGAATATTTGTTGCAAATAATTTTGCCTATGAAGTTTTAATAAGGTTTGAGTTTGCAGAACTTTCCTAGAATTGTAGAAATGTTACACGTCTTGTTTTTGAAACAACTTGTAAGAAATGTCAGCTAGAGGACTCCATTGTGGATTTTTGTCATTGTTACAGTGGGTCCCTCAAAGCCATCCAGCTAGAAAAACTACTATGTGTCTGAGTTTCCTTGTTGGTGATATGAAGAAAATATATCTAACTACATGCAGCTAAGAGTGCCTTAAATCCTGAGGTGGGTCCCTCGAAGCCATACAGCTAAAGAAACTATGAGGTGTCTCAGTTTCCTTGTTGGTGATAAAAAGAAAATTTATCTACCTACCTTCAGCTGTGCGCCTTAAATCCTGCAGATGGGGTTTTTTTCCTATTTCATTTAAGGTAAATTTTACACAGTGTAACATTATTTGAGCAGTAATATACTGCTATAATGAGTGCCCTCAGAAATATTCAGCTGCTGATATATATGACTGTTCTTAACTCAAATAAATCTTTCCTCTTTTTCTTCACTCTTCACCCTCCCAAAAGAATACACCAGTACTTAAACTCTTCACAGCAAAATAAATAAATACATGCATACCCCAGCTCCATACTATATGACAAAAATCCATTAGCCCTCTCCTGCTTCTCCTCCGCACTTTATGGTATCTTACAGGTGGCTTCCCTACCTATCAGCTATTTTTCACAGTAGTAGTGAGAGTAGCAGGCACATATTCTGTGGCCTGTGGTGGTTGTCTGATAGGTTATTTGCAAAGGCTTCCCTGTTGTTCCTGAGATAGTAAGATCTTCATTGATAGCTGATTATTGCCACCGTCTGGTAGTAGAAACATGGGGGGTGAGGTTAAGAGGGTGCATGAAAGTTTATAAGGGGATACTCTATCCTACTATAACTCATTAAGCTCTATGGAGAGCAAGCTGGCATAGTAAGAGGGAAAAGAGGACTACAGCAGTTGCAAGATTATTACTCAGAGCTTGACTCCTCCTAGTCTTCATTATGCAGTACGGCAGCAGCCAATGGGGTGCTGAGTCTAGCTAGTACTCCACATACTCTTCGGCTACGTCTACACTGGTGAGTTCTTGTGCAAGAATGGCCGTTCTTCCGCAGACCATCCACACTGCCTGCCTGCTCTTGTGCAAGAAGTTTTACAGTAGGACATGGGAAGAGAGGGCTTCTTGCACTTTTTCTAACAAGTGTAAGATCTCTTGCGCAAGAGGGCAGTATGGATGTGCAACAGGGGTTTCTTGCACAAGAAAACCCTATGGCTAAAATGGCCATCAGAGCTTTCTTGCTCAAGAGAGCATCCAGACTGCCATGGATGCTCTTGCGCAAAAGCACATTGCAGTGTGGACGTGTTCTTGTTCAAGATCCCGCTAGTGTAGACATAGCCTTCTTGTAGTATTGGTTGGAAATACAGGAGAGGATTCCCCTTGTGACAGCTGCCAAGCCAAAGCAGGTGCACCTGTGGAGAAACACCTTCCTGACTAAGTAGCAGTTGGCTTAGTCCCAGCCTGAGAGAAGGCTAGAAATTTTAACAAAGCTCAGCATTTTGGAGCAAGCCTGTAAAATAACTTTACACACCATCACCATGATGTAACTAGTTCCCATTTGCCATTGTAACTACACTACCCACAAGATCAACCTAAGGCCTAGTAAAATGACTCTTAGGAGTACAAACCAAGCCTAACAGACTCATTTTATATCAAGAAAAGTACATGGCAGAGGAAGGAATTCGGGGTGGCAGGGAATCTTTAAGTTCCTCTTAGCTTCTTTCAATTTTAGCAATTGCCTCTGAAAGGACAAGCACTTTTTATTTAAAAAAATATCTTTGTTTCAAACACCTCCATTAATAAAGGGCTCACATGAGCCCTTATCTCTTCATCAGTGGTCTGGTGAGGTCACCTCTCTCTCTCAGGTTGTTCAAAATTCTTATAACCTGGGGTGGGGGGTACAAGAATTCACACTGGAATAGCTCCAACAGAGAGATTATATTCTACTGCCTTTATTAATATGGATAGAATAATATCATTCAAAACAACAGCCAGTATGAGTAGGACACCATACTATGATGCTTACAAGAAACTTTGTCTCCCTTAGTCACAATCTCACCAGTCCCTGAGTAAAGCACCTCCTTCTGCCTGGGCAGGACTGATTTTTATGCATGGTGCATGCTCATCAAGACTCAACACTCATGCTGCTCCCTTAGCTCTCCTCTGAGTTTTACAATCAGACCTCAGTTTCCTATGTCCCTGCAATGGCAGTACATGCCCTCTCCTGCTACCTATGCAGTTCCTTTTATCATAAACTCCTCATCTTCCAATTAAAGAAGAGTTAGCAGGGAGATGTAGGGTGAAAGTTTCCTTCCAGAACTCCAGCCAATCAGACCTTGGTGATAATGGGCAGGAGTGGAAATGCCAGCTTCCCATTCAGAGCCAATCAGGGACATGCAGGCAAGGCCAGCCTTCAAAGGACTGCTGCTGAGCTCTGGAGTGGTGGCTCTAAAGGTGATATTGCTCACGGAAGTGGAAAATGTGGGGAAGGACCCACTTTTTTAAATTGGAGCTGCCATTGCTGCTCTTAGTACATACCCCTACTGCTTTTTCTCCTTTGTTCAAGCATAACTTATCAAAAAAAAGCTATGAAGTGGGTCTTTGGGCAGGGAAGAGGAGATAAGGAGGATGAATTACAAGTATCCTGTCAGATGGGAGTTGAGCTTCTTTCTCCAATAAGTGGTGAGGATATTGGAGCACAGCATTCAGCAGCGGAGGAAGAAGTGCTAATGTTTCTTTCTTTCTACTTTCCTTGTTTAAAGAAGATAAAGATTTATATCACCTGCAATCCACAGAGAATATACAAGGGTAGCCCCTGATGCCTAGATGAGGAGCAAGGACATGCAAGGATGGCTTTATACCAGTTTGATCTTCTATAAGCTCTTACAGATGGTAGACATCACGAGGAGTACAAAAACACTTGTCATTCTCCTTTACCCCATGCATGTCTCAATACCAGACAGAGAGAGGTGTAAAGCTGTCATGCCAGATACCCTAGCCCACACAATAATCGCGACACATGGGAGGGGGTGTGTTTTATCCTGCTGTGGCTATTAAAGCTGTAGTTAGGACAGCTGTGTGCCAGTGATGCCCTACAATATACCAGGCAATATGGTCCATGTTGTAAAATTGGCCTGTAGGAAAGGGAACCAGACTGCCTAATTCTCCCTGGTGCAACAGCAGAAAACATTCAGCTCCCAAACTGTGTAAAGCACATTTTGTAGGGTTCTCCAAAACAGGAGCCAAAGACTGAATTGAAAACACTAGAAGATGCTATCCAATATTGAAGAGCACTTTCTAATATGACAATCACCATCTGTAATAGTCTCTGTTAAATATTGGAATAAAATGCAACATCATATATCTTTTATTCTTCTCTCTACTCCTTGACTTCCAATGTGGTCAAACACCATCTTCACATATTTAAAGGATACACGTACATGTACATAGAGGTACCTACTTTTAATTTATTAGTCACTGCGGCTGTGTCTAGACTGGCCAGTTTTTCTGGAAAATCAGCCGCTTTTCCGGAAAAACTTCCCAGCTGTCTACACTGGCCGCTTGAATTTCTGCAAAAGCACTGACTTCCTACTATAAGAAATCAGTGCTTTTTGCAGAAATACTATGCTGCTCCAGTTCGGGCAAAAAGTGCTTTTGCGGAAAAGCGTCCGTGCCAATCTAGACGCTTTTTTCCGAAAATGCTTTTAACGGAAAACTTTTCTGTTAAAAGCATTTCCGGAAAATCATGCCAGTCTAGACGTAGCCTGTGATTTTATTTTGATTGGGTATGCAGCTTGGAGAGAGGGGCTTTGCATATAAAGCCACTGTTAAAGATAACATGGTTTGTTTGGTTTTGGGAGAAATATCTCATTCGCTTTTTTTTACTTCCTTCTCTCCCATTTGCCTAGTGAGGGTTAAAAGTGAGATTATGGTGAGGGTGGAGCAAGAGAGGGACTCCCTCTGAAACCAAATAATGCTCTCAAAATTCATAATATGAAAAAAACGACATAGTTTAAACAAAAGAAAAATGCCATTTCTTTCTTTGTTTCAGGCTAAAGTATGGTCTATACAGAAAGATACACCAGTTTAACCAAATGTGTGTTTAAAATGGCTTAGTTAAATCAATGAAACCTGTGTAGAGATTTAAATTTGTCAGTATCTGCACTCCAGGAGGGGGAAGGGTTGCATTGATTTAACTAACATGGTTTCTAAACCAATGTACTTGAATCAGTGCACCAATTTTGTAGGAAGGCTCTCGCACAGGCATCAGAGACACTGGGTCACATATTCAAGCTTTACTATGCAACTATGAAGGCTAGAAACACTTAAATAACTGGAGATTCTGATCTCATCCTGTAATGGCAGGACCTAAAGTTCTAGGCATGAGTCTATAGTTTGGCACTCATTTAAGTGTTCCACAACCTGACCCTGAGAACTAGTGTAGAAAAACACTCTTTCCATTTTACTTCTCTAGAGTATCTAAGAATTTGTTCAAATATCACCTGCTTAAAAATACTGAATGTGACATCTTACTTATAATTCACTAGCCTTTAAAAATCAGAAATACATATTACTTTTACATGAATTTGTGTTTGAAAACCTCAGAGTGGCAGAAAATTATTTTAGGCCATGTGTATAGCATATAAACAGAATTCTTGAGATAATGCTGTGCATGGCATCTTTTGTCTCTATTAGATTTACTATCTAACTGCAGTGCACTCGCTTTCTAGTTTTCTGCCATGTTGTAGCTAACAAAATATCTTCATGGCCTACCCTGCTTCTATAACTGAAATACATGCTCATATTAAGGGGGGAATCAAATTGATTAAAATTATAATAAAAACAGAAGTGATTTTTTTTCATATCGGCTTTTCCCCAAATGTATTATTTGTTCCCCTAAGAAAGCACCTTGTAAGAACACATTTGAGAAGTTGTATTTTTATGCCAGCTCTTCAAGCCACTCTGGTGTTTGAATGACTCAATATTATCTCTTAGGCTATGTGATCTTGTTCTGCAATCAAAGCCTTTATGTAACAAGCTAGTGAAATTAGAAATGTGATTAGAAAATGTGACTATATTATCTAAAACTTACACACACTTTTGTATTGCTTCAGCTTTTCAAGTCTTGAGGGAGCTGACAATGATTAGGATCTATTTCTAGTGAAGTTACAATTGGGAATAAGGGTCTTCTGAGTACGTGAATCTACCTTATTATGACAGAATCTCCAATAAAGATATGCATTAGAGTATATTAGAATTTGCTTTTGAAACCACATGAAATTTTTGCATAAGAATTTGCACTGCAGCATACATTAACCAAACGTAATATTAAAAGATATCCCTCCCTCCCCACACACAACCATACTACATAAAAGTGATGGCAAGCACACAGAAAGAGGGAAATTAAAAGCTGAGCTTGATACATAGCAGTACATTTGCAGAAGGGTAGTTTTCTGTTTGCACATGTAAATCAGGCTGACACAGTATGGGTGTCCCATTGATGTGAGCAACCAACACCCAAAAGCTAACAAACAAGCCAACTCTGAGAGCTATCTTATGTGGGGCAAAATAAGATATTCAGCAACTGTAATCATTTCCCAGGCTGCAAGAAATCAAATAAAGGTTGTCCTTTCTTTAGGGTTTATCCAAAGTCTTATTAAAATAAAATGAACCCCATGGCTATGTCTACACTGTAGGCTTTTTGTGCAAGAACAGGTGGCGGCTTTGCTCGGGTGACCCTGGTCTGCTGGGGGGGTCCAGCGGCTTTGCTGGACCCCCCCCCAGCAGACCAGGGAGACCGGGAGAAGCTTTTCTCGCCCCGGAGGACACAGGTGATGACCCGCCGCCCGTGAGCTCCGGGGCGAGAAAAGCCCCGTTCGTAAGTGCGGATCCGACATAAGTCGGATCCGCATAAGTCGGGGACTGCCTGTATATGGTTGTGCCAAGTTTCTTCCACATATTGATCTGAGGAAGTGAGTCTGGCCCACGAAAGCTCATCACCTAATAAACCATCTTGTTAGTCTTTAAAGTGCTGCATACTCCCGTCTTTTGTTTTAAAATATTAGGGTGTGTCTACACAGCAAAGTTATTTCAGAATAACTACCATTATTCCGAAATAACTATGTGAGTGTCTACACAGCAATTTTGAAATAACAGATGGCTTATTCCAACTTCTGTAAACCTCATTCTACAAAGAATAAAGCCTATTCTGAAATAGCTATTTTGAAATCAGGCATGTGTAGACACTCCACTTCTGCTATTTCGAAATAGCCCCTCACCAGGACCATTCTAAGTTATTCCTGTCTCTAGTTGGCCCTGTGGCCCTGCTCCAGTGATGCTTTATTGCTTGTCTGAGTGCTGAGGATGCCTGTGCACAGGCTTAGAAAGGTATACTAATCCCACAGAGTATCTTTCACAGCTATCCCCTATAACAATTCTACCAGGAAGGCAGTGTCATGCTGAAATGCCTTGTGTGCCGTGCACCCCATGGACAATTGTATGCTAGGCTTGAATATCTTCATAACAGGAAGATTACTGTCCCAGCAATGTTGATTGGCACCTACACTGCAGGCTTCTTGTGCAAGAACTGTTTTGCGCAAGAGTTCTTGTGTAAAAGGTCTTCCACAAGAGCACGTCCACACTGCCATGTGCTTTTGCGCAAGAGCATCCATGGCAGTGTGGACACTCTCTTGCACAAGAAAGCTCAGATGGCCATTTTAGCCATAGAAGTTTCTTGCACAAGAAAATCATGCCAGAAAATCTACACTGTCTTCTTGTGGAAGAGCTCTTGCACAAGAGGGCTTATTCCTCATGGGGAGAGGAATAACTCTTCCGGGAGAAGCCCTTTTTTCCAACACTGTACTGTAAATTTACTTGCACAAGAACACATGTGCAGTGTAGATACCCAGCAAGTTTTTGTGCAAGAACACCTGTTCTCACACAAAAAGCCTGCAGTAGTCTATCTGACTGTGGCTACATCTACATTGCATATGCTTGCGCAAGATATGCAAATGAGGCAAAGCATGGACTATTGCCACACCTTATTTGCATACCTAATGAGCCACTATGTTGGACAAGAAGCAGTCTACACTGCTCCTTCTTGCACAAATACCCCTTCTTGCACAAGAGCTGTTCTGCCACTTAAAATAAGTGGCAGAATGGTTCTTGCACACAAGGGGGGTTTTGCACAAGAAGGAGCAGTATAGACTACTTCTTGCGCAAATGCTCCTTGTGCAAAAATGGCAGCTCATTTTGTATACAACGAGGCACAGCAATATTCATCACCACACCTCATTTGCATATCTTCTTGCACAAGAATGCACAATGTAGACATAGCTTTTGTGTGTGGCCAAGTTCCAACTCAGGTCCCTCGGTCAGGCACACCTTCTGGTCCATGAATCAGCCAGAGACACTTCTGGTGCAGTCACCTGTGCTTTTATTGTTAGTTCCCACCACCTTCTATGCACAAAGCTTACAATCAAGTCAGCCAACTCCTCCATCTGCCTAGGCACACACTCAACCACACCCTAGCTCCTCATGGCTTCCTTCCTCTGCCTTTTATAGCCCTCGCGCAGTGAGGCCCACAGCTCCTTGTAATAGCTCTTCAGGCTTAGGCTTGCTCAGCTGTTTCCCCTCAGCCTCTTTAGCCAGGCTACAGCGGCAGAGCTGTCTTAGCCAGCAGTCTGTCACAGTGCATAATAATGTGTAGGGTGGGACTTATTAATCCTGAGTAGGTCACACACCTCTTGGGGCAATAGTGACACAATGTGCAAGGAGTGAAGTGTGTTGCACAAGCAGAAAAACTGTTCAACAAATACTTTAGCAACTATCTGTGCCTTTTGGTCAGGCACCAGATGAGACTCCACCCAGGAGGATACACCAGCTGTCTTTCTCAGTCACTGATGGGGGTCCCAGAATACACATAGCTACCTTCTCTAAAGGTCAGCTCATCTAGGTGGTAACCATAGATGCTCTGGGTGAAGTATGGGCTTTATTCAGTCCTTAACAGACTATGGCAGGCCAGAAATATGATTTTGACCCTTTTGGTAAGCTTCTCTGTGCCCAAATATCCTCCAGTCCTGCTGCCATGTAACACCTTCAAAATCTCAGGGACGGATCCCCTTGAGAGCCCTAGTTGAGTGTAATAGTACATTTTGTTGACTATCTTTGGGTATGTCTACACTACCCCGCTAGTTCGAACTAGCGGGGGTAATGTAGTCATCCGCAGTTGCAAATGAAGCCCGGTATTTGAATTTCCCGGGCTTCATTTGCATGAAGCTGGCCGGCTACCATTTTTAAATGCCGGCTAGTTCGGACCCCGTGCTGCACGGCTACACGCGGCACGGAGTAGCTAGTTCAGATTAGGCTTCCTAATCCGAACTAGCTACTTCGTGCCGCATGTAGCCGCGCGGCACGGGGTTCGAACTAGCCGGCATTTAAAAATGGCGCCGGCCGGCTTCATGCAAATGAAGCCTGGGAAATTCAAATCCCAGGCTTCATTTGCAACTGCAGATGACTACATTACCCCCGCTAGTTCGAACTAGCGGGGTAGTGTAGACATACCCTTTGAGAGTTAAACGCTCCTGGTGTAAGTCAGGCTAGGTTCTCTGTATTAGCATGTACTTTGGTTTACCTGTGCCTCTTTCTTTCTTCCAGTACATTATCTGGGAAACTATTGGGTCATTGGCTTGGGGTTCCTTAAAAGTGCTGACTCCTTCATTTGGCATCACAGGCCCTGCCCTATTGCCACTGATCCTTTTGGGAGCAGAGCTCCTACTAGGCTGGCAGATATTTGTTCCCCAGTCCTAGCTTTCTTGCTGGCACTGCCCAGACTCAGTGTCCTAGACAGGGCATCAGCATTGGTATGGGTGGTATCTTATCTATTATAAGATTTGAGCCAGTAGTGCAAGCCACTGAGCTAATTGTCCATGGGGATCCTGGAAATTATGAAGCCATCTGAGTGAATGGTGATCTGACCTTACCAGGAATTCTTTCCTCAGAATGAAGTGCCAAGCATGTTTGGTGAAAGAAACCACTGCCAGCAACTCTGTCAGAGCCATGGTGTATCTCAGCTCTACTGTGTTGAGGGTCCTACTGGAAAATTCCACTACTCTGTCTGCATGCAGCTGAGGCTGAACATCACCATTGCCAACTTCACTGGCACCTGTAGCTAGGATGAACAGTAGCTGCAGATCTGAATAGGCCAACATTTGTGAAGACACAAACTTTCATTTTAGTTCTAGAAAGGCTTCTTAGAATGGGATAGTTCACTCAAATTTCCAACCGTTCTCTGCCAGCTTGTGCAATGCCTGTGTAACCATGGCAAAATCAGCAATGAAATTCCAGTAGAATGAAGAAGACAAGCAAATGAAACTCTGTACCTCAGTGATGCAACATGACACTGGCCAGGATCAGATGGCCTCTGTCTTTTTAAAGTATATCCCAATATCCTCAGTTGAGATTATACAGCCTATGTAATTTATTTTGCTGCAGGAAAAAATGTATTTTGATTGTTTCACCTTTAAGTTAAACTTTCTAGCATAATTCCCATCTTTTGAAAGTATTCCTCAAGTGATCTCCCAATGATGATGATGTCATCAAGATATACCAGGCAGAACGTAACCTGAAGATCTGCCATCATGACATCCATCAACTTTTGCTATTAACTTTGCAGAGGCCCTATATAAAGGCAAATACTGTCATTGGAGTGCACTTTCACTGTCCACTAGCCATGGGCCAGCCCAGGATGGCGAACCAACAGGCCTTTTCTAGCAACTCTAGAATGTCATCAGTCCTAGGGAGGGGATGTGCATCATTCAGGGTTCAATAACACATCCGTTAATAGTCAGTCTATCTCTGTGTTCCCCCCTCCCTCCTGAAAATAGATATTTTAGAATAGCAGTATAGCCGCTCCCCGAGTTACGACCACCTCCACTTACGACCATCCGCACTTACGACCAAAGCGGTCATAAATGCGGATCCAAGTTACGAGCGGCGATCCGTGCTTACGAACAGCGCGGTCGCCATGTAACTCTATGGGAGCTGAGTTATGAACACTTCGAGTTACAGACCAAATGTTGGTCCGTAACTTGTTCGTAACTCAGGGAGTGGCTGTACTGTGGATGCTCCACTGCTTCTGTTTTGAAATAGCTTCTCCCCTGTTATTATTGGAGTTACTACATTGCCCCCTCTAGTGCAAAAAAATATGCAAATAAGGTGAAGCGTGGAATATTGGCATGCTAAATTTGCATAATTAATGAGGCTCTGTTTTTGTGCAAGAGGCTTTTGTGCAAAAACCCGCTCTTGCGCAAGAGCCATTCTTCCTGAAAAAAATGTGGAAGAACGGCTCTTGAGCAAAAGCCTCTTGCACAAAAATGGAGCCTTATTAATTATGCAAATTAGGCATTGCAATGTTCCATGCTTCGCCTCATTTGCATTTTTTATGTGTGCAAGAGGGAGCAGTCTAGACATAGCCCTAGGGTACTAGTAGCATGTCTTATGTAGTATGTCTTGAAGGCAAGCACTATTGGTTCTTCAGCAGCTAGGGCTTGTAGTTACTTGCCCTAGTGGATCCCAATAACGATACAGATATATGGAAAATGTTTTACAAGGGCTGGTGGGAAAAGTTGGTAGAAAATAATTAGCTTCTGTTTTCTTCAGACTGGAGAATAACATTTCCTTGCCTAAAAAATAATACTGAGACAGTGGCACTAATCAGCATGGCATGGCATGGCACGGCACTTCCAGAACAGGTCTGAGGTAGCTGGTGGGATAAAGCAGAGAAGATTTTGTTATCACTGCACTGTCCTGAGGAGAGAGAATTACATTCTTTAGTACTGTCCATTGGTACCTTTCATGTGCACTAAATCCAATTTAAAAATACATTGGTCCAATAGAGTTACTATTTCAAATTGTCTTTTAAGTACAAGAGTTTTCTGCAGGAGCAGAAGCTTCAGATGATACTAGTAATGTTCTTGTGCACATTGAGCCTTAGCAATTATTTTTATGAAGTAATAAACTGAAAAATAGACCCTTAAGTACTGTATTGCTTTATTAATTCTATACATGACATGCAGCAACAGCCATTCTGAATCATAATTCTCACTGCTCTGAGAATATCTGAAATACAAAATCCCTGAAAACCTTAGTAAGATTTGACCCACACATATTATAGTCAGAAAAAATAGACATCATTGTAGGCTACATGTTCAGACTTAGGCAACTAAATCTGAGTTTATTTTTTTTTTAATAAAACATTCAGAGGTCCTGTGAACTCTCAGATGCCATTGATTTCATTAGGATTTCTGGGTTCTTAGCAACTGTAAATATTGGGTTGTTTTAATTTGTCTGGCTTATCTGTAGTATATGGTATTACAAAAGATATTGGAGTTTATTCCAATAGACACATTTTCCTACATGGGGAAAGGAGTGTAAATTTCAGTATTAACGTGCACTTTATCTTTCACATTATTTTAACACCTTTGCTTTTTTTAATGCTAAAACAGTCATAAATATTGAGTATTTCTATAAACATTCCAGGCAGAACTCATTCATGATGTCGTTTTCTTATCATCTTTTCCAGCAACATCCATCTCCACGTGCCACACATAAGGGGCTTTTTGTCAGTTCCCCTAAATATTATAAGGCTGTTCTAAAAGTTACAGAAATACAGGAAATGAAAATGAAAAATTTCCACCTGAAGCATACAGCTCAAAACTCACAACACATCAGATCTTTTTCTGTTCACTCTGTCTCTGAAACCCACTTTCATGTAGTTTCCATTGTGAAATGGAGCTTCTGCAGAGATAAGGGCAGGAGCATATGAAACTAGATGACAATGATCTCCAAATGCACAAGTTTCTCTGGCTGCCTATGGTAATTGCATTACTTGTGAACCTTTATGTTATTTTTCTTTCTTACTAGCAGTCTACACTTTCCATCTGCTAGATGGTTTATTACCTTATTTTTATTTCAGCCTTCATTTTTATTTTCAGTCTTCTTCCTCATCCACACATCTTTAAAAAAACAAACTACTGCTCCCCACAATGGCTGGCTTTCTCTTAAGCATTCCTGACACCACTCTCAAAAGCTGTGTTAACTTTAATCTGAAAGGAAATACTGTAATAGCTAAGGAACATTTGAACATAATATAAAAAAAATCAGGTGATTTACAATGTCTTTTAAATGCAGCCCTATTAGCATAAACAAAAAGTATTTCAATCATGGAGAGAAAGTGGACCAAATTAAAAAGACAATTAGAAATGTTGAACTTCCACCATGTCAAGGAGATTCCCTGGTAGATAATATGTATCTATTAAGTACAAGTTCATATGCATTTTCTTAGAACAATATAATGTGCCATTCTTCTAGCACTGTCTTTAATGTATCTTGTGCTCTTCCCAATGATCTGCATAATCTCAGCAAATGCAGGTTCCAGAATAAGACAGTTTTGGCAGAAGGACAAAAGACACTAGTAACCAATTGCTTTCATGAATCATATTTTTTCTCCTTCATAGTCTTCACAAGATATCAAGCCCGCATGGTAACCCAGAGTTCTCCATGAACAATAAGATAAAGTCTAGGATTAGTCAAGTATATTTACTTTAAATGGATTATTGATGGCTCACTGATAAAGTTAGCCTTTGTATGGAGACACATACATTCTCCAGTCTATAAATAACCTAATGGATAACACTGCAACCTTTACAGTCACTGTATTGCAGTTGTATCAAGGCCAATAAGTATAATACATAACAGAAGGAGAACTGTTATTTGCTAAGGTTCAGTCCTATTTAGCATAATCTCATTCTTTAAATAATGCATTTTGAGATGTTATAAAGATGCTGTACTATAGCCTTGGACTATGGTGAATAGTCTGTCAGCATTCCCAGTAAATCCTAAATTTTCAGGAACTGATAATATACCTCAACATTTTAAGACCGTCTTAAAGTGACTAAAACTCAGCTGATACGCAAACTCAATTTCTGTCTTATAAAATATAGTATACATCATTATATAATTAAGAAACTTTTTTGTAGTTTCTAACTTCCTTATCTCCATTTTTAAGATCTAGATGACGCTGATTAATTTTAACAAAGAGACAATTCTGTCATTGTAAAATTGGTGGTTTTGTGATGTTTTCATTTAGAAATAGTTCAGATATAGTGGTTAATATTTGAAAAATAGCTCCTGATCATTTCCACTAGCTACTATTTATAACATTATTCTATTATTTATATTATCACACTGCATCTTCACTATGCATTTATAAATATCAATTTTGAGAGTTCAGTATCTCAGCTGTATAACATCCCTTCAGGTTTCTATCCTAGATGCAAATGGTATCTGACAAATAAGATGAAAATTGGTTAAGTTATGGCATTTTTAAAATCTTATTGACTATAATTCCCCATATATCTCTAAACAAGTCCTGGAGAAAGAGGGGATTATCAGTAACACTGAGGGGCACTGGGGAGAAAGAACTTAGACTGGCAAATTCAGCAACATCAAAAGCTATAAATTCACATTCTGCCAACACTTGATCTCTAGAAAAAAAATTAGAAAAGAGTTGGCATGGAATATAGCAGTGTTTGCTGTTCATGCTTTCAATCCTGGCTTAGTTGATTTACATCACATTACTAAGGTTAAGCCTCTGTTTTTTAAGTGAGTTTCATTCTTATACTTACTGTTTCCCACATTCACGCATAATACTATATTTCATACACTGCGTTATTAATGAACCAAGCAAAAACAAAAACAATCAGTCATTTTGTCAGGATAGAGGGAAACAAAGTAATATATCCATGAGTGGAAAGGGAAAAAATAAAGCAGTCATCCAGCTACTGGTATTAAATCTTGAGTCTGCAGATTAGAGATAGGAGTGGATTTTTTTTTTATAGACGTGACATTTAACCCTTTATTGAAAAGGCAAAGGTGAAAATATCAAAGACAACTAGGAGTCTGGTAGCAACTTAAAGACTAACAAATTTATTAAGGCATAAGCTTTTGTGAGTTGTAGCTTAGATGCACAAAGTAAAAGAAATATATAGTCAGGGATATGCACATACATATATAGATGGGAGTGTTACACAGTGTTAATGAGGCTAATTCAATCAGAGTAGATGTTGTTATGCTTGTATGCTTATAAGATACACACAGGATCATTTTAGAGAAAAAGGCAATATGCAAAGTAAAACACACACAAACACACACACACACACACATCAGTCCTGCTATACCATTACTGCCCAAGTAATAAGTCATTATTGTCTAATAATAACACATTTACTATATAAAATACTTTCAGTAAAAACTTAAAACAGTCTTAATTTACATAAGCAAAATACTCGCCTTCTTTTATCACCACAAAAATGAAATGTTTAGTACATAAAGTTATATCAGTTAATACAAAATAAAAACATTAACAAGAGTCCAGTACTATTAAGTTTATTTAAAAAAAAACCCTTTGCAATGAAAATAAAACAAATGCTAATGTTAAGAAAAAATATAGCAGTGTAATGTATTTATGACTTCACATGAGCAATGAGGCCTCATGTGTGGGAGATAGGATTAGAAATTTAAATGTATCAGCAGGCTAGAAACAGAATATATGTGCTAACTAGAATAGATAAATGACAGGTAAGCTAAAAGACAGAATGCCTTTACTAGTTAAGATAATCGAGAACACCCGAAGGATCATTTACAAAGGACAGGATAAGCCTAGAATGTAAGATGAGATATAGAGTAAGTTTTACGTAGACAGAGCTTGCGCTACAGGATTTGGTTCCTAAAAAGTAAAAAAGCCAAATACCAAAAACATAAGATGCAATACATAGTAAAGGCAATTTAATATGATATATATAAAGGAATGCTGGAGGTGTACATGATGCTCACAACTATTTGGCTTATTTTATGTGTGACTTTACAGGTGTTGTACACTCTGGACCAGCGTTTCTCAAAGTGGTCTGTGAACCCACTTCGAGAAACCCACTAGCTGGCCGCTCCAGTGTGTTTATTTACCGGTTCCATGTCCTTGTGGCTGCCATTGGCTCTGGTTCTCCATTTGCAGCCAAGGAAAGCTATGGGAAATGGCATGGGCTGAGCCACTGCTTTCCTTGGTTTCCCTTGCCTGCAAATGGTGAACTGGCACCAAGTGGAGCTGGAGGCTCTGTGGCAGTGAAGCCTGTAAATAAACACACCAAACTGATCAGTTAGCAAGTTTCTCAAAGTGGTTTCACGGATCGCTTTGAGGAAAACTGCTGTATACCCACCCTGTGCACTTGAGTCTAATCAACTCAGCATAGCTTTGGTGTGTGCCTGAGGAAGGTACCTGAGTGACAAAATCTGAAGTCGAACTAAATTCTTAGGAAGCCAAGTAGAAAGAGTTCTTGGAAGGAATACCAACAGCAAGCTATTTACTTGTCAATGTGAACCTGTGCCGAGATTAAATATTTCCTTTTTTTTTTAGTTTGAATTTCTGCGAGGATATACTACACTAGTGAGGAGGGTATGTTAAAAATAATCACCTGTGGCCATGTCTACACTATAGATAAGATCAAAGCAGCCACAGTCAATCTTCCAGGGTTTGAATTAGCGGGTCTAGTAAAGACAGCTAATTCAAACTGAGAGGGCACTCTGGTTGATGCCGGTAGTCCTTTTTCTATGAGGAGTAAGGGAAGTTGAAGGGAGACTGTTCTCCCTTCAACTTCCTACAGTGTGGATGACGCCAAAATTTGAGTTAAGATCATTCAATTTCAGCTACACAATTAATGTAGCTGAAGTTGCATCTCTTAATTTGAATTTATCCCCTAGTGTAGACCAAGGATGTAAATTTAACGGTTTGTAAGTGAACACCTTTTTCTTATTCTTAACTGTAAAGAAAAATTACTACAATTGGAAAAATGGTAGAGAATGATGAAAAAAAGGAAGACTGGATTTAGTACAGAGAGAGCCTTCGCAGTACTTCATTGAAAATGACATAGACAATAACAACAAACACACCACTTTACTGAGAGTGGAAGGAGCAAATTAAATTTGGGGGCACCAGAAAAGCCAATGCCAAGTCCTTTGATGCGCTTGTTAAAATTGTCACACATCACTATATCCCCAACCCATCAGAGGTTGTGCTATGTTTATATGTAAAGTTACTGCCAGTCTGGAAAGTCCATAGCAGTTTTTGTAACTCAACTGCATTGTTTATCAGAGCATGGTTTTAAATGCCATGTTGTAGGACAGACTTGTCTGTGGTATCAGTGATGAAATAATTCAGAGACATCTGTAGGCAGATCGAAAACCTTTAGATTAAACACACACACATACACCCCTCTAGGAAAGCACAAGAAATGGAAGTAGCCACACAGCGTGTTTTGGATTTATGGGGAAGCACTAAGCACCACATAAATAGCCAGAGTAGGGGCTTCTTGTAAATGTCCAGCATTCCACATAAAATAAATGTATATTTAATTAAACCGTGATGTCTCCCGCGACATTCCTTTTGAAGTGGGGAGAAACCAGGACCATATCTCCTATCCATAAAACTTAACACTTACTGAGTGTTGGTGAAAAAATTGGCTGACACAGGCCTTAACAGGGAGAAGTGATTTTTTCAGGCTTCTGAAGTAATTTATATAGGACACAAAATTGATGTAACTGGCTTACATCCAGTAGAAAAAAAGGTACGGTCCATTAAAGAGACACCATCACCAAAGTCAGCGTTCAAATTGAAATCTTTTCTAGGCCTGCTAAATTATTATAGTAATTTTTTATCCAACCTGACATCAGTATTGGTACCATCACACTGACTATTTCAGAAAAGGAAAACATTCCAGTCAGGTCAAAACAAGACTGTTGTGATACAATGTGCTGTTTGCTAATCTAATCCATGTAATGTTCTTTGCCGACACTAGAGTGGCCTCCACAACCCTGAGTAAGGCTTCATGTAGACTATGTTAGCCCTTTTATAGGGAGAGTTTTTTTCTCTCATCTGTCTGTCTTCTGGACAATGTGTCTAGCCATATTCTACATTAGTGGAAGATGATCAGCCTTCAAGGACAATATTAAAGCAACCTTGCTGGAAATAATCTTTATATAATAACGATTCATACTTTTTATTATTATACTGCATGCTAACTTTGAGAAAAAGGACATATTTTCTTGAGAGACAACAAAAACAAATCTATCTAACAAGTTTATGCCATTATATTTATGTTTCTGCTTTTATGTGTTTCTGAGTGGAGAAGTGAATGTAGGACATGATTCAACTTTGCTGGGGCCCACAAGTGAGAGCTCGAATGTCCAGTTATCAATTATAACTCTGCCAAAAGGACAAAAAATAGAACTGCCCCTGTAAGATTCCTGCAGGTAAGATGATTATTTGATGATCTGCAGTATTGAAGATTACTGATAGATGTCCTATCAGTTCATTCAGCTTCAGGTGACCATATACCAGCAAGAACAACTCTTTCTTCATGTCATACCCAAATCTGAAACCTGACTGGAAGAAATTCAGAAAATGAAGAGATCACATGCTCTTGGCACTAACACTTTCTTGGTAAACTCAAAACAGGAAGTATAGAGACAGAAGTAATTGAATGGATGTGTGCTATCGAGTTTTTGTTGTTGTTTTCAGCAACAGATGGACCACTATGTTAAAGAATCAGCAGAACACACATTTGCAAATATTTACATGAGTTTATGCCATTATGTTTATTTTTCTATATAGAAACAGTAATTCATATCAATGGGCTCAACAACTCTAAGCTCTTCACAGGGGTCAGCTTGGGAATAAAAGTTATTGGTACTTTTCCAAGCTCTGCCCATGAGTGAAACATCACTCATACTCTCTTCTGAAAATGTGGAAAATAGAACAACACATGCTGTCTGGATTCTTGGATTTCCTTCCGCCTTCCCCCCCATTCCCCCCATGAAGGGCCTTTCTTTTTTCACTTTGGCATCCCAAAGTTGTCTCATTGAATTTGAACCACTTAGTTCTTGTGCATCACTTTGCAGATACTGGACCCCAAATTGGGACTGAGCAGGTTAACACCATGCTATGGACTGAGGAAGCCAAACCCCTCCTCTCCTCTGCTAGGCGTGCTTCAACCGGAACCACATCATAAGATGGAGCAACTCAATTCAGTCTAGACTGACTGAGGAGGATAGCAGATTGGCAGGTTCCTGCCATGAAGCTGTCGGTGCTCCAGGTGGTACTAAGGCCCCTGTGGATTCCAGTTGACTGCTGAGGGCAACAGTTTGCTGATGCTAGGAGAATGCTAATGCTGAAAGTAAGGGTAGGAATCAACCCAAGGAATGAAGGGTTCCAGAGAGAGACTGAGTCTAAATACAAGCAAATCAAGGCCTTGGGTCGGGACTTGGTGGAGTAGAGTAGACCAGGGTCCTCCTACCCTACACTTCAGGGTAGGATGTGTGATGGGATGAGGTCATAGAAGACCCCTTGGGGTTGCTTCCTGGACTGCTGACAAAGCCACTTACACTAGCCTCTTTGCTCTCTGGGGCTTCTAACCACCCTGGCCTGCTGGGCCAGCTCACGTGGTCTTCCCTAGACATAGCACAGACCTGAGATCACTGCCTTCTCCAAGGAGCAATATAGACACTGAAACTCTTCAGATCCAAGGAAAATGCAGTTTTGGGGCCAGCTTCCAGGGAAACCACTCCTCAAATGGGATCAGAACCGCAAAATGAACTGGTTAAGTAAACCCCCTTTAACAATGAAAGGAAGATGCACACTGATTGCTTCCCCAGATAATAATCATTTATACTGGTCTTGAAATAAAAGAGTTTTTATTAAGTACAAGCAGTAGGATTTAAGTGGTTGCAAGTGAAAACAGGCAGAGAAAAGTAGATTAAAAATGTAAATCAACAGAAAATGCCTAACTAGTTCTAACACTGATTGCAAACTTACCCTAAAACTGTTCTTATTCCAGCTAAGCTTGCTAACCAGGGAAGTTCCCTTTTGCCCTGGGCTCTCCTGCTCATTCTCTTGAGCATGACATGCCAGCCAAAAGCCAAGAACTTTGCCTTTTAATTAACCTCCCTTTCAGGTGGGAATTCTGTTTTACTCGCTTCCCTTCCATGGATAATGACATTGTCAGCCCCTACCAGTTGGGGAATCACATGACTTCCTAAGATTAACCACTGCTAAGAGTTAAAGAACAAAGGAGGCTATTTAGAGGTGATCATCCAGGCTATGTCTAGACTTCAGGCTTTTTTCAGAAGAAGCTTTTCCAGAAGAGATCTTCCAAAAAAACTTCTTCTGAAAGAAAGTGTCTACACAGCCAAAGCGCATCGAAAAAGTGATCTACTTTGTCGAAAGATAGCATCCACACTGAATGGATGCTATCTCGCATTTAAACTGTGTTTACTATGGACAGAGTGGCCACCAGGGCACCTGTGCATTTTCCTCTTTCCTCTTCTATCGAAAGAACTCCCTCTTCCCTACATGTCTTTTTCCAAAAGGGCTCTTTCAGAAAAAAGCTCCTTCCTCGTAGAAAGACATTTACCAATGTCAGAAAACCCCTGCTGTTCTTTTCATTTTTTTTTTTTGAAAGAACGTGATTACAGCATGGACATAAGTGAAGTTTTTTTTTCAGAAGAATGGCTGTTTTTTTTTTAAAAAAAAACCTGTGTAGTGTAGACATAGCCCCAGACATTGAAGGAAACACCCTTGATGGCTTTCATTTGCACATGTAAAACCATAAACCATTCCATACTCCATATTCCTAACTCTGCATACAAGCATGATACATACACCAAAATAAGATATCCACTGATATCCCAGGTTCTACTTCCAGGAGGCTAACGGCAGAGTCACCCCAGACACACCACTCCCCCTTGAAGCATAACTGACAGGAATGCAGCTTGGGTTTACTGATACACACCCAGCATCAATCCCCCATCACCTTCCCCCCTGTCAAAGATGGAGGAACCAACTTGTGTGCCACAACTACAAGTTCCCTTTCAAGAAACTATTTTGTTCCTATATACCTGAATAATCATAGTACTAAAGAAATCAGTATGTTTCACCACCAGTCCCCAGAACTTGGCCCCACAATTGCAATGTAGTAGGAAGTGAAGTCAATGAATACTAGTAGGTATTTATGGGTACAGTGGGATCTATTAAAATCAATCTACTATATTGTATTCATCTCTATCTCTATCTCAGAAAAGTCTGTAAACACCACTTCAGATAATGTAATAATGTAACGGTAGATATCTTTTACAGGTGCTCACTGTACAGTGCAAAAAAGCAACTGTTTCCAAGATGTTTTACATGATAAAGTACAGATCTAGGCAGCCATGGGAAAAGAGTTTGCCCTCATTGCATGATATATATTTTAACACAGCTGTATCAACGTGAGCTAGGAACTCCTCTTGATATCTCCATCTGGCTTAATCCCACAAAGGGCATCTTTAGATGTCCAGGTCCATCTGTCTGGGTCTGGCCTCCTCACAGCAGGCCCATTTGTGTGTATGACTCTGTGTTCTGCCATGCAGGTTCCGCCAAGGCTGCCTTTGTGGCTTCCCTGCCAGCCAGAGCAACTCTAATCTGAAAACTGCTGGACTCTGACAGCAGAGCTCTCCTGCCTGTGTGAAAAGATTATGTAACATTAACTGGGGCTATATAAATGATTTCATGTACATCCAATGCTGCCTTGTCACAGGCAACTCTAAGAAATAAACTTGACATGACTGAGAACTGCTGCTGGAGACAGATCCATAAAAAGAATGGTTAACTAGAAGATATGGTTAATCCACAGTTATGATTAACTGATGAGAATGCCACCTATACACTGCTTAAATATGACTGGTTTTCTACCCTCCCTGCTTGTAATGGAGACAGCTTCCTTTTACAGTCAGTCTGCTCTGAAGAAAGGGATAATATGGATTCATACCTTGCAAAAGGTAGAGGGGCTGTTGCAAAAGACAGTGCCTGTTACAAATAATTAAGCTTGTCTTTTTCTTGTATTGCTTCTGAAACAGGTAGGCAGACTTAAAAGTGTTGACACAACTAAGTATATCGCCATCCAATTTATCTGATGGACATCTCTGGCATTGTACAAGTTACTTTCTAGGACACTAATGATTTCTTTTTGCTACTGCATGAGTCTCCTTTAAAAAAAAAAGCTACTTTCCTCCTATACATATCAACTGCAAGGCACAAACATAAGATAATAAAAGAAAACAAATATTGAGTCTCATTGAACTAGAAACTTTAGCTGAGACCTGACTAGGGCTTGGCACCCAAGGAACACGAGTTGGGTTATATTGTGAAGTCAGTGAGGGACTTGGAGTTTGTCTGAACTTGCTCCACTTCTCCCTGTCAAGGCATGCTGAACAATGACTCTCACTGCTTATCATGTATATATGGTCATTATTTTTCATAGGAAGTACACAAATCACCTTGGGGTATATCTGTGATAAGAGTGAATCGGCTGACTTTATTATTTGTTATGAGAAAGACAGCAGCAAGTGTCTGAGCCAATAAGTTGTCTGGGAAAAATTTTGACATCTAAAGTGCAGTATTACCAAAAATGTAGAACAAGAAAACATGTGCATATTGATAAAGGGTATGTACCTGATCTTTGATCAAGAATGCAACTTGGCTTGCAAAGAAATAGGTAATTAGATTATGATGTTTATCAGCTGGGTGGTTATCAGTTGCACCTGTCAGCAATCACAGGCTGTTAATGTGATCTTGAGTTAGAGTAACATTATGAAAATAATGAAAACAAAAAATCAGCAACCATGGGACTGGAGCTTCAGGCTCTCCATGTATCAGGCAGAAACTCTTCAGAGCAGAAGTGCTTTCTCATCCATTCTCCTTGGTCTTTATGCATCTGCAGAACAAGTACAGGCAGTCCCCGAGTTACGCGGATCCGACTTACGTCGGATCCGCAGTTACGAACAGGGATTTTCTCGCCCCGGAGGACTGGAGCGGCGGGACGCCTGGTCCCGCCGCCCGCTTCCTCCGGGGAGAAAAAAGCTGCTCCCCATCTCGCTGGTCTTCTGGGGGAGCCAGCAGACCAGGGAGACGGGGAGCAAAGCGCCGCGGTCTGGCCCGGGTCCTCCGCCACTTTACTCCGCGTCTCCCTGCTCTGCCCCGGGCTTCCTAGAATCAGCTGCTGATCAGTTTCAGCAGCAGCTGACTTGGGGACGCCTGGGGTTCTTAAGTTGAAACTGTATTTAAGTCAGAACTGGTGTCCAGATTCAGCCGCTGTTGAAACTGATCAGTTTCAGCAGCGGCTGAATCTGGATGCCAGTTCCGACTTACATACAGATTCAACTTAAGAACAAACCTACAGTCCCTATCTTGTACATAACCCGGGGACTGCCTGTAGTAAGTTAATTAACTGCAGAGCCAGGATGTGAAGTTTTCATAGATTTATATAACTGGGAAGGCTGGATATCACTCTAGATGAATAGAGAATCATTTCATTAATGTGAGGGATGGTCTAACTAGTTGAGAAAAAACCTAATAAGTGCCTGAAACTTTGATCAATACAAGCAGAACATTTTTAAAAATATAAAAATTGAGTTCCATTTTTCATTTTACCCTTAATTTTCATTTACTTCTATAGTTCATAATTCCAGCAGGGACTGAGAAAAAGTTGCTAAAATGGTATGAGTTGGTGATCTCAAGAGATTTTCAGCACAGTACTGAATACCCAAAAATTCAGATGAGGTTTGAGTAAGCATCCAAAAATATAGGTTGCCTAATAATTTAAACCAAGCTGCTAAACCATGTGAGTATCCCTTGTTGTTAGTTAATATTTCTTTTCATAGCACTATTACAGTAATCGATAACAGAATATGAGATTAGCAAAACCTTCTGTTATCATCATTAATATTTCGTACTCATATTCCCAGCAAGGCTTATTCATTCAAGACATTTATAACAAAAATCATTACATGTAAAAGTTGTTCATGCTGCATTAGCATAAACAAATTTGAACACAATACAATGCTAGTGAGATATGAGTAAATATTCTCAATATGCAAAGTTTTCACATAAGCTCATGAAAAATTTTATCAGGAAACTGAATTAAGAAAAACAGAATTATTCTCTTTTCTGCTACTATTAGGCCTATGGAGCTTTGTTTGATGACAGGCTCTCTTGTTTTTTATTCTTGACATAAGCACTTTACTTACTGGTCGCTTTGCTAACAATCTGGCTCCCTATATACAGGATTTTTACCTATATACTGAGTAAGGTTCTAGAACTGGCAATGCAAAAACGAGGGTCATTTGTTGGTTTCAATAAAAAGTTCATATAATACCTGTTTAGTAACAACTAGAAGCTTCTGCTCAGTATTCTATTTCTTCTGTTATTTTGCACATCAGACATCTATAAACACTCTCCCATTCAAATTACAGTTTTTATAAACACCCTGTTAGCCTGAGCATAATATCCCATTTTTTCCCTTGGTATAGCTGAGATTGGGATGAATGTTTCTTAAAAGCCTTGTTAACAATATTTTTTGACTGAGCACACTGGAATTTTTATTTAAGGGTGAATATAATGTTGGATCTGGAAAGTTTGCATAAATATATTCCCCCATTCCTGTTCTACTAGACTGTAGGCATGGGTTGGAGAATGCCCTTTTCTAATTCAGTTAGTGTAAGTGTTCAGATTGAATATCATCCACTTATGATAGTGCCTTTTTTTCCCTATCATCCTTTTCCCTCCTCTTTTTTCTTTCCCATACCAACACACATATAGGCAAACAGTCAAGACCTTTGAAACACTGCAGGAGATTGCCCATACAGAAGCAGACCTAAAAAAACATCTACCTGTGACATTTCTGCTTCTCAGGAGCTTGATTTGCCTGCAACATAAGATTAAATAAAGAACTGAGATAAAAACCAAATACATGGACTGTTTAAAGGTCACTTTGGAAAGCCTCACGTATTTTAATACTGAGGACAGGGTGAAGATTAGCCACACTTTAAGGAAAAGGTTAGTATTGAGAAAAATCTGGCAAAAAAAAATCTAGATATAAAGAATTCATGTCAATCTGAAAAGGTCCATGTAAAACTAAACTGAACTGATGACTCCCACATTTCTCCCAATTCTATGTTGCTAGAAACAAGAAAAAATGTCATTAGGTGTCAGCCTCCTTTGGGCTCCTAGGATGACATAGATATTGCATCACCTAGCAACAGAATCATCTATTTAAGATACAATGAAGATCATTTTTTAAAAATATCTCACAAATCCCCTAAGGTAGACAGACGTATGTGAACTTCCATAGAAAAGTACCTTGTCTGCAGGGCAGTTTTTCCTTGTTATATCAGTGATTTTCCTATAGAAAGTCTTTGGCCTTTTGCTAGCAGAACTGAAAATAATCCCCCTCTCTCTTTTCTTCTCTTTTTTTTTCCAGAAGAAGACTCTATAGTTGAAGCTTCTCTTATTGTTCATGGTAGCACTGAAACAGAGCCTGGCAATAACATTATAGGTCACACAAACAACTTGTCTTTTTTTTCCCAAATAGAGCTTGCCTTTGTCTCTATTTCAGTTCTCATTCCAGATGTAAGGAAACTCTCTGCGGATTTCTGCTTTTATAGTTTTCCCATTCTCAGTTTGGGAAGGCAATAATTAATCTGTGACTTGCATGTTTTGAGCAATTAGTGTTTGGAGCACTGCATTTATGGACGTTCTGGAGTGACCGTGCAAGCTCTAGACGTGCCCAGTGCTGCTTTTGTCAGAAGGCCCAGATGAAGAATAAACTCAACACTTGATCCTTCTTCTGTACTGCTGCCCTCAGCATTTGCTGGCCCGCTTTTTCTTAGTGAATCCCAGACATCAAATAACACCAGATTTCTATACCTTTGCTCATGCTGAATAGTCCCATTGATTGATAGATCAATAAAGATGATTCTGTGCTTAAAATGCAGGCCTGGGATTCCAGAGGTCTTGGTTCAATTCTGATGCTGTTTTGGGAAAGTCATATGGGATGATATCCACAGCAGTATTTATGTGCCTAAACCCCACACTTTGAAACTGCTTGGAAGTGATAGTTGCCTGCCTCCATTGATACCACAAAGGTTTTACCAACATGGCCATGTCAACACAGCTGTGTCGACACGCTTTGTTGGCTTTTTTGCCTTCTCTTGATCACAATGTGCTGTTCACCCTGGCACTTGCTGAAGCAAAACTTTTGTCTTTTGTGGCAGAGAGGATAGAATCTCTAAGGGTACGTCTAAACTACATGCCTCCGTCGACGGAGGCATGTAGATTAGCCAGATCGGCAGAGGGAAATGAAGCCGCGATTAATATAATCGCGGCTTCATTTAAATTTAAATGGCTGCCCCGCTCTGCCGATCAGCTGTTTGTCGGCAGATCGGGGCAGTCTGGACGCGACGCGCCGACAAAGAAGCCTTTCTTGATCAGCACAGGTATGCCTCGTGAAACCAGGTTTACCTGTGCCGATCAAGAAAGGCTTCTTTGTCGGCGCGTCGTGTCCAGACTGCCCCGATCTGCCGACAAACGGCTGATCGGCAGAGCGGGGCAGCCATTTAAATTTAAATGAAGCCGCGATTATTTTAATCGCGGCTTCATTTCCCTCTGCCGATCTGGCTAATCTACATGCCTCCGTCGATGGAGGCATGTATTCTAGACACACCCTAAATGACAAAAGTCTGGTTGTTCAATAGCCAGTGTAGATATAACCTAAAAGTCTGCACCCAAAGAGAGAGGCAGAGTTTAACTCAACATGCCTCTGTTGTTGGCACCTCTGATTGGCTTGAAGTGATCCAAATGAACAGGGAATTAGTTGTATTTCCTGTTATGGGATGACCCAAATTGGTAAAGGTTGCTAGTGAAACTATCCAAGATTCTGTTAATAATACCCCAGCATACCCATGATGACTAGAGTTCACCTACAATCCAGCTGTTACCCAAACAGAAATTTCCAACTAACTGATTAGTCTTAGGAATTAGCAATATCTTACTCATTAAGGATAGAATCTCTGCAAGATTATAAACATATATAGTGTGGGGAAGTAGAAAGGAACTTCCTTGTAATGGGGTATACAAACCCCACACTGGGATGGAACGGGTTTTAAGGACATTACTGGGCCCTCCTCGTGGAATGAGGAGTAACGGTAGTTCGAACTAGGAAGCCTAGTTCGAACTACCTAGTTCGTGCCCCGTGTAGCAGCGCTGCACGGGGTTCGAACCAGCGGGGTTTTAAAAATGGCGGTGCCCCGCTTATGCAAATGAAGCCCGGGAAATTCAAATCCCGGGCTTCATTTGCAAGTGCGGTATGCCTACATTACCCTGCTAGTTCGAACCCTCTGGGTATGTCTACAATACAGAGTTAGTTCGAACTAACATCCGTTAGTTCGAACTAACTTTCATAGGCGCTACACTAGCGCTCCGCTAGTTCGAACTTAATTCGAACTAGCGGAGCACTTAGTTCGAACTAGGAAAACCTCATTTTACGAGGACTAAGCCTAGTTCGAACTAGCTAGTTCGAATTAAGGTGTATGTAGCCCCTTAATTCGAACTAGTGGGAGGCTAGCCCTCCCCAGGTTTCCCTGGTGGCCACTCTGGCCAACACCAGGGAAACTCGTCTGCCCCCCTTCCGGCCCCGGATCCCTTAAAGGGGCACAGGCTGGCTACGGTGCCCGTGCCAGGTGCAAGCCTGCCAGCATCCAGCCAGCAGACCCTGCACCTGGCACGGATCGAGCCACCCACCCGATGCCCCCCAGCCATCCCCCTCTTCCCGGGACCAGACTGGCGGCTCCCGGGAGCTTGCCCAGGTCCGCAAGAGGCGGGCACCCGCCTGGTCCAGTGCAGACATCGTGGACCTCGTCCACGACCTCCACACTAGGCACAGGAAAGCGGCCGTCTAGGGCAGGAGAGCTGCCAGCCTGGCCACCCAGGAGCAGGTTTGCATGAAAATCAAGGTGGCCCACTGAGGCCCCCGACCCTGAGCCCTGAGCTTAGAATGGCCATACTGGGTCAGACCAAAGGTCCATCTAGCCCAGTAGCCTGTCTGCCGACAGCGGCCAACCCTAGGGACCCTGGAGGGGATGGACCGAAGACAGTGACCAAGCCATTTGTCTTGTGCCATCCCTCTCCAACCTTCCACAAACCTTGGCCAGGGACACCACTCCTACCCCCTGGCTAATACCACTCCATGGACCCAACCTCCATGACTTGATCTCACTTCCCTTTAAACTCTGTTCTAGTTCTAGCCTTCACAGCCTCCTGCAGCAAGGAGTTCCACAGGTTGACTCTTTGCTTTGTGAAGAACAACTTTCTGTTACTAGTTTGAAGCCTGCTACCCATTCCTTTCCTTTGGTGTCCTCTAGTCCTTCTTTATGGGAACTAATGAAGAACTTTTCTGTATGTACCCTCTCCACCCAACTCCTGCTTTTAGAGACCTCTATCCTGTCCCCCCTCCATCTCCTCTTTTCTAAGCTGAAAAGTCCCAGTCTCTTTAGCCTCTCTTCATATGGGACCTGTTCCCAACCCCTCATCATTGTAGTTGCCCTCCCTTCTCCCACCCTCTCTCTTCCCCTCTCCCACCTCCTTTTCCCAGTCTCCCCCAGTTTTGTTCAATAAAGACAGATTCCATTTTGGAAGACACGTTATCTTTATTTTGTACATCAAGAAGAGGGGCTAGGGAAGGGTAAGTGGAAGGAGGTGAGGGAGGAATGGGGTACGAGCCCCCGATGGGGAGGACTGGGCTGGCTCTGCGGGCTTCTGGGGATGGAAGCTCTCCTGCAGCCCCTCAATTGCCCCCTCTCCCCAGATGGCAGCCTGCGGCAAGTGCAGCCGGGCTGATGGCCGAGTGGTGTGATGTGCCCAGTGTGGGTAGTCCGGGCAATCCAAGCCAGGACTGCTCTGCAAGCGGGGCACCCCTGAGAACTGTCAGTCCGGGGTGAGGGTCGGGACCCTTTAAGCACAGCCCTCGGCTAGCCTGAGACAGCATCTCCACGCTCTAAGTCCTCCTCTGATGCCCTGCCGGCACTGCTTCCGGCCATCCTTAACCCCGGTTCAGGGTCCACTTAATGTTTTTTAGTCTGGATCCGTTAGTTCAAATTAGCTTAGTTCGAATTAACTAAGTTAGTTCGAATTAACGTTGTAGTGTAGACATACCCATAGTCCATGGACTATGTCCAAACAGCATAGTCCTCGATCTGAGTTAGGCAATATCTCATCTTTGGAATCTCTGTTGTTGTTTTCTTATAGAAAGAATTTTTATACTTAATCTAAGCCTCTTAGCAAGACTTTTCACATCCATTACTGCCAGGGGGCCTGTAAAAATTGGTTCATCTTCTTCAAGAGATTTTTTTTTCTTTCTTTGGAACTTGTTTCTGGAGTGTGTTGTCTGGAGTGTGTCATCTGTGTCACCTCTTGATAGTTACTGAAGAGATTAGACCTTTCCTTTCCTAAGGAAGTTTTGGAGTCTGCTTGTGAATAATTATTGTGCTCTTTTAAGTCCAAATGTGTTCTGTTTATGAGTGATAGTCTGCGTATTCTAGTCACTGATTGCAATATCCTTCTTCGTGCAATAAACAAAGGCTTGGGAGCCACATCTTAAACTTGTGTCCAGAAGGTTCAGACCTTTCCTTTAGTAGGTTGGGGCTCATAAAAGGATGTCCTTGAATGCTGCACAATATCCCCATGCTTAGAGAGATGTTTCCTTTTTGGATGTCTCATGCAAATGCAAGACGAGTCAGGTATGTTATTGTTCTCTTCATTTGTACAAATTATTTCAGTTTCTTTCAATGAAAGCTTTTAATAATAATCTTACATTCTGAAATTTTCAGAGATTAATTTTTATCCATTTTTGTTTATCTGCATATATTAAAACATTTTCTGATTAATATACATGTTCATTATTTCTTTGAGTCTATCTGATTTTAACGGTCTTTAGCTGCAAAATTCTAAAATTTTGTGCAGTGCAATTCCTTTCTTCTTGGGATTTTCATATATAGGGTAAGCTATGTTGACCATGGAAAGTCTGATTAGCATAAAAACACAACTTTTAGAATTATAGATAACTTTCAGGGAAACTCAGTCAGGGATGAATACATGTGACTGTAACATTTGTTTTGAGGAAACAAGAAAGTAGATTGTGACTTTAAGCGTGCTTCCTAGTCTAGATCTAAGTTAGTTCAGCTAAACCATTGCCTGTCATATTCATAGGATTTATAGCACAGACACCCTCAACCAACACGTCAGAAAGCCAAATTGTGATTACTCTCATTAATCATAAAACGACAGCACATACTTTTGATATTAATCTTCACACTCACAGAAGTCTTCATTATTGAAATAGGCAGGACTAGATATTTAAATAATCTTTAAGTAAATCAACAAGATTAGCAAATTTCTCAAAGAAATATTGGTAGAAAGAGAAAATAAAACTGCAAGACATTTAACCAATGGACGTGATGAGATATCCAGAAAGCAAAATGTTCCATAGCATACTATCAAGTATCATTAATGTGTCTATGTTGATTAATCCCTTTAATAACATGAAACTAGTTGTATATGTTTTAACTGTAGTGATAATTGTCATACAGTTGAAAACAAATAAAAATTATTACATGTTTTAAATAAATGAAGAGTTTGGATAATATATAATAGCAAAAGAAAAACACATGGGAGGCCAAAGACCACAAAAAAAAATCTTCCACCTGAATTTTGTAGGATTACAAATCCTCAGATAAACACCAATGCTTGTATATGATATGAGCAATCCAGAGAAATGTTTCAAAAGGAAAGATAACTGGCATTCACCCGAGCTGTTTTTGCCGCATTTTGGACAGTGTTTGAGGCTGCTCATGCACTTGTTATCTGCTACCTCAACAGGCAACTTTATTTATCCTTATCTTGAGCTGTCTCTCATTTTACTAAAGAATCATCCCCCTATTTAATTTGTTGTTTAACTCATCCTGAAACCAGCTGGGATAGACAATCCATTTTTCATCCTATACTTGATAATGAAATGATAACTTAGCAGCCATAATTGTTTTTACAACATCACTCATCACTAAGACCATGTGTTGCTGTGGCTGCATAAAGTCCTGGAGTAATTCACATTGATTGATTGCAACTATTATTATATTCATTGTCCCTAAATATTCTCTCCTCAGTCCCAGAGTGAACTACAACAGCTAATAGACATGCTGTCTGATGAGTATGTATGATCAAAGACTAGCTTTTAGCAACAGAAATAAATGGAAGTATAAGCTTTTTAGTGCCTTTTAGGGGCACTTAACATAGATCTACAAAGAAGGTATAGAATCAAAGGAATTAGTGGTGGAAAAGACATTGATTCCCTTTGTCCATTCCCCAGACAAGGCAGGGTTATTGCCTATGATTCTAAAGTATCAGGACCAGTTCTGGGAATCCAATGGATGGGGTTTCTATAACTTCACTCAGGTCAGCAAAAGTGTCTTGATATTTAGTGTAAATCCTTCTTTGCTCTGTTTTGTCCCATTGCTATAGTTATATTCTTCACAATACCATGAACATTTCTGCTCTCCTTATTGTTTGTACTCCTCAGATACTTGCAGAGAGTTAGCTGGTTTTTAGTCAAGCTAACCTTGTTTGATCCTTGTCCTTGACCCATTGGTCTGTGATATAACTCTTATTTACATACAGCAATCATATTGTATTGCAAGCTCATAGCTAATGTACTACTCACTATCTTATCTGGTGGGTTTTGGTTTGGGTTTTTTTGCATTACTTCTTGTTTATTTGCCAGACACCTCCTTTTTGGATTCTGTTGATTTTTTTTCCCATTCAAATCTGGTGCTTCTTCCTAGCAGCTAAGTCTTAGCAGAATATAGTTCTAGGGGAGCAAGCCCTGAATCAAATCCAATGTGGAGAAGACATTAAAGCAGGTGGCATTGCAAATCAGTGTTATCCTTTGATATCTCCTGAAGAATTGCTAGCTTTCCTCTTGGTCTCCAAACCTTTGAGTGCAATCTGTACCACTGAGACAAGCCCCTGCCTCCTTATTTTTTTGTGCCTAGATGGACACAGCAAAAGGTTAGATATAGAGGGTCCCTTTTCAATCCCTTTTCAAACTTGCTTATTGGAATGTTAGGATAGTGTGCATTGGTATGCCAAATGTTCTAGAGGATCATGGATCCTAGAAAGTCTACTGTAATTGACACAGAGCTGGTAAAGTTTGATGTTGATACAGCCACTCTCTCTAAAATGAGACTAGCTGAGATAGGTGATGTATTACATCTTGCCTCTGGCACAGAAAAAAGTAAAAAAAGACTACTGCAAATGTGGAGTGTGTATTGCACTCAAAAACTGATTAGTAGCAATGGTTGAATGTCCTATTACAATATCAGAATACATTCTGTCACTAAGAATATATGCCATAGTTGACTTTGCCAATGTCAATACACTTTCCTGAATCTCTGAAGATTTGTTCTCTGCTATCAGGGTACATCTACACAGTAGCGCGTACCTTGAAATAAGCTAAACAATTTGAGCTATGAAAATTGCATCGCTCATTTCAAAATTTGGTGCTGTGTACTCAGAACTAATATCAAAATAAATCACTATTCTGGCTCCTTCTTAATCCTCGGGCAATGAAGTTTACAGGAAGCCAGAATAAGAAGCCCATTATTTCAAATGTGTTTTGAAATAACAGGGAAGCTGTTAAGATGTGCAGAATGCTGTGTAGACATACCCTGAACAGCTCATGAGTAAGCTTCCACCAGGCAAGCAGATATCTAGTGAGCAATCTCAGCACAAGAGTTGAGACAAAACAAAACTGTTCCCCATATATTAGCATCAACACCTCAAAAGACCTAGGAAGTTGTCCCCAGGTCACTGCAAACAATATCATATTTTGCATGTCCCTGGAATGCCAATGCAGCATAGAACATATTCAGAATGAATATCCAGATAGCTGTACCATTAACTTTAAGTTAAAAAAACCTACATGATAAACTGGTTTCCAGAATACAGTATTCTGAAAAAAAAATGCTTCCAGTTATTGCAGCAAAACACACAGCGTATCTTGGTTACAACGTGAATTTCTCTCCTGAGATACGTCCTAACCTCACATTGCAATGAACAGCAAGGCAATGTGCTTAATCTAACAGGCTCAGTCTCAAGAAGTATCCCTTGAGAATGGTGATCTAAAAGATGTGTAGGATGGAATCAAGAAAGCAATAGATCTTTCAGCCCTGTTCAAATCTCTTAATGGAGACCATGTCTTTGTCAGAAATAAACCAGTGTAATGCTGGATGGAACATGATTCCCCTGAAACTACCATTTCTCAGGCATCACTAAATGTGGTACCCAGGCTCTAGACCACCAAAGAAATTCATACGTAAATGAGCTTGAAAAGGCAATAGCCTCCCTTGCACCAGGAATGGAGTTAGGAAAACATGAAATTCCATCTGGAGTGCTGAAAGGAGGACAGGTTGTGCTTAAACATCTGCACGCTGTTTGCCACCTGAAGAGATACACAAGACATGAAGGCTGTCAGCATCATAGCATGCAAGGTCAAAGGAGACGAGAGGGAATTGAACCTGTTTCTCTGATGCCTTCCAACCCTCTCTTTGGTGTAAAAGCAGAGAACTGGCAGAAGAAAGATTCTTGACCTTACTTCTAGTTGTGTATTATGTATATTAATGGGAAGGAGCAGAAAGACTGGATTTTTGTTCCTGATTCCATCCAATTAGCTTATCATTAGAGGGTCCCTTACAGGCCACCATCATCAAAAGAATAAAAAAGTTTTAAGAATATGAGCAGAAAAAACAACGCTATTCAGCAAATATACTGGAAACAAAAAAAGCGCATATTTTTATATACCAAGATAAAGCTGCTGTGTTTATTAGAAGCACTTTTCTGAGGATAGAGACTATTAATATTATTCAAGCTATACAGCATGTGTGGAACATTAGAGAAGATTAAATACACACAAGGAGTGTAGAAATCTCTCCTTAAAAGCCCACTTTTCTTCTGTAAGAGAAACCTTTATAAATAGAATATGCAGCCCTTATAAACCAAACATGTGAAGAGTGCGAGATAAAGTGTACACATAGCAATGTGAAGTCTCTTTAATAAAGTCAATTCCCCTTGTTGGTTCAAAGATTTCAGCTATCTTCCAAGTTCTCCATTTACAAGATTTTTCACATCAGCACTTAATATGCTTAACATCCACTTTTTGAGCTACAGGCTGAAGATAATCTTCTGCAGCTGCAATGAACAGTCGTGGGCTGTGTCTTCTCTTTAACCCACTCTGTGCAAGTGAATGCCATTTCACAGAAGAAAAAACCTGTGTAAGGAGGGTTTGTGCTCTGCATGAAGGCACTAGAACTGCACCAATTTATCCATCTTATTTTGTAGAACGAGCACCTATGAAGTATGTACATACATCTAAATTACTTCCCCCACCCTTTTGTGGGTGCTTTAGTAGAGAGAAAAGAAAAAGAGAAAAGCATCTGCCAATTCTAATTTGGCTTGCAGCCCAAGGAAGTGAGGTTGGCTAGAGAACTAGTAGGCCTTGAGAAAGCTTGCTGGTGAGTGGAGGGATTATGAATGCAATGCTTATGTGGCAGCAAAAAGCAGTGCTCCAGGCACTATGGCACTGCTGATTCATCTCTCTCCCCTCAACAGCATAGCACAAGCTCACAAGAGCTATAATTGAGCCCAAGGTAAAGTTAGTCATTGCTGGATATTTGTTATGAGTATTGCTGGGATGATGTGGCCTAGGATTTTCCTATACCATCCCATCCTATATGACATTAATTCCTTGGTACCATCTTATCCCATAATTGCCCACCATAATGTTTTTTAAACACATTCTGGCACGGACCACTTCAAGGTATAGACTACTGGACTAGGTGCATCTAGATCTGATTCAATAAAATCATTCCTCTGTTTTGGGGCTGTTCACCTAGTGAGACATTTAGACAGTGATTCCTTTCAAAATGTTGCACTACAGTGAATTATTCAAAGATTGACAAAAGCAAAACAGAATCCAAGAATACAAAGCCATTCCACTGATAAAGCTAGGGAAATGTTGACACTTTGTATTAGTAGTACAAAGGCATATGATGCTGAAACTGCTCCATCTCTGATTGCTGTGCATGAAAGTGTATAAAAAAGGAAGCTAAGTAAACTGCAGCTTTGATCTTTTTTTATGTCTACTCTTTTTGTTTACCATTCAAAACCAAAATGTTTATATTTCATATAGATTTGAATAACCAGGTAACAAATTCCTCTCCACTAATTTTACAGTTGGCATTTTTGTAACTTCAGTTCTCTTTTAGTCTCACACTTCTACTGAAAACCTACATCAGTTTGATAGAGATTCTTCAGTACTCAGTTGCTCTCAGCAAATAAGCCCAGCAGTTTTTACTTGAGTGTGGAGGAAGAGAACAAGTTACTTACTGCCTTACGTATCCATCTTCCAAAAACTGACAAGCCCACCATATATCTAATCATGGATACTTTTTCTGGCTAGTGCAACATATTTCTAATAAGAAGGATGCAATGCAATGCAGAGCAAGCTATCACAAAGTGTAACAGTGAGTAGGAATATTAGTACTGCATGTCCTTGCACTTCCTAATTCCATCCCTCACCTCCAAGGATGTGGAGTCTTATACACCAAACCAAAATTAACGCAGATGGCACTAACAATAAAACAAAGATGGAGAAATGGTCTATATAATAAATAGGAAGTAGACAACATGGCATAGTCAGAGGATGCAGCAAGGTACTGCGATACTGCCTTGAATTGTTTGTAGAATGTTGTCAGGAAACAAAAGAGAATGAAATTCTGAATTTAAAAAGTGAAGCAGATTGAGGCAGAACATAAAATTAGGACAACAGCATATGTCCTACAACAGAATGGCATATTCAATATGGAGGAAGGCAATGCAATATGCATAGGATGAAAAAGGGCACTAGAAAAAAAGGCAGAAGGATCAAGTGTTATCTGGTACAGCTTTATGCTGCCATTACTCATTTCCGGCACCACACTAGAAGATGCTGCTGTTGTGTTCCCAAGACTTCAGTATGAAGTAATATTTTCAGGGAACCATAGACTAGATGTAGTCAAAAAGCCTGTGTACAAGCCATTGACTGGTTCACTTTGCATATTAGAATTAATGCCTTGAAATCTCCCAAGCTAGTGCTTAAGGTACTGCTTTAAAAAAGATATCATGTTCTACTCTCCAAAGGGGCCAGATTAGCTCCCAGCATAAGTGAGAGGCAGTTATTCAACGACTGTTGTTGTCCTCCTCAATGACTCACCTCGTCCGTGCACAGATAGAGGCACGTGCAGTGTTTATTAAGTCACCCTTAGGAGGCAAGTTGATTGCAGAGAAGACAAGGCACCTTTTTATTAACTGCATAAGCACCTGAGTTTGCCTAGGATTCTGGAACATTTAGTTCATTCTGACTATTTCCAACCATTTAATGCAGTTATCACCGAAGTCATTCATATACAGTACTCTCATTATATTGTCTCATTTGTACCGTGACTCTGATACAAGTAATAACTGGATATCTTTAGGGTAAAGCAGGAATATGGTGTATCTTCTACGAAAAAGAACAAAATGCACAAATTAAGGGATCCAGGAACATGTTAGAAAGGAGAGTAAAAATCAGATAATTGACTTTTAAAAAGATTCTTAACTAGCATTCTAGCCATTTCAGTGGATTTGCTTCACAATTGATTCTGGTGACTGCTGTCATTGAATGGTGCACACATACACGCACACAGTGTATGTATTTATACTGTATATATGTAGTGTGCCTAGCACAATATAGCCCTGTTCCCTGGCTGTGGTCTCTACATGATACTAAAACAATAAATATTTATGAATTCTTCTAAGTTTGTGTTGCTGTGTTTGAAAGAAAGGACCCAATAAATCAAAGATTTCTCTTCACTAATAATAAACCCCCCCATTTAATACATGGCTATGATGAAATTGAAAAGTAAAGTATATATAAGAGTCATACAATCCCATATCAGACTCATAATACTGTCCTTGTCAATAGAGTACTTCTCCTAGTAAAAAATAGATTTGTTTGAAGTCAAAGTCATGACAATTTTTTCCAGAGTAAAGAGAATTATATCAGAGAGACATTTAAATATGGTAGAGCAGAGTTCCCCAAATGGCAGCATGTGCAGGAACATTCGGGAGAGGGTCAGTGGAACTGGGCCAGCCATCACAGTGGGTAGAGAGGGATAGCCAACCAGCCCCATTCTGCCCCAGCTCTGCCCTGACCCACCTCCAACTGCAGTCCAAGCCTCAGCCACTGGCTCCTGGCCCAACCATGGCTGCTGGCACTGACCTTTTATCAGTTCCCACTCCTAGCTGCCAGTCCCAACAGCAGCCGCTCTTCCAGCCCTAGCCCCAGCCTCTGCCCTCACTCCACTTCTGGCCATGGCCTCAGACTGACTCATATCTGCAGTCCCCACTTCAGCCTCTCTCTTCTGGTTCAGCTGAACACCCGGTTGAAAAAGGACCATCCCCAGCCCACGACATGGGGGTGCAGGAGAGAGAGTGATGGAGGGACGGGGAATGAAGTGAGCAGTGGAGCCTTGGAGAAAAGCCAGAACAAGGGTGTTTGGTTTTGTTTGGTCAGAAAGTTGTTGGCAGCCCTGTATGTTATCTCTCTGAGTAATACAATGAGATCTTGCACGCCGTTGCACTGAGTAACCTCACTGGCAGTGAGCAGCTTGCTTCCACAGGACACGATGAAATCCAAAGATAGTTCATTACCTTACAATAATGTGAAGGTTTATGTATAGTAACAGTACTGGTCCAACGTTCAGGTTTACAGGAGATCTGTTTGACTGCAAATTAGATATCACAGTCAATGAGAAGTAACCTTCTTGCGCCATCATACCCAGTTACATTGTTCACACGATTGCCTCATCACACCCACATACATTCTCTGTTTCGTGTGCCCATGATTAATGTCATAGCTTTCCTATCTCTCAGGAATGCACGTAACTACATTTGCTCCTGGTCTGTCTCCTTTTCTTTCCTGTCTGCCTCTAACAGAATGTCAAGAGTGAATAGGCAGCATCTGGTGGAGTCTCAACGGAATTCAGCTACAATAGGCATATTCATTCTAATGCTAAGACAAGCACAAACTTCTGTGAGGTTTGAGTGAGCAGAGAAGCAGCTTTAAAATTGTAGGACCAGATTGTGAAGCTCTCTCTGGGGAACACTTATGCCATGATCCCAGAGACTTCACTGGGAATGCTCATGAAGTAAGGTACCACGCGGCATAATCAAGGGGATCAGAATCTGACCCACAGATATAATTGGAAACACATTTGTATAACTAGAAGCTCTTGTATGTCTACAAGGCACCAAAACCTTGCTCACATAGGGCCAGACTGAATATTGCCTTTGGTTGGCCGTGCAGGAGTGAAAGAGCAAGATAACTCTCCATTTGCCCAGCAGAACGGGAGCTATTGCTACTTGAGAAACAGCTCATTGTTGCCCTCCCAAGAAAGCCAGGCAGCAAAACGGAGGCAGGGCCACGTCTCCCCTCCACACTAGCCTGCAGAATGGTGCTGGTGCACTGTGGATAACATTCTGCACAACCCCTATGCAGGGTTGGTGGCTGACTACTAGTCTAGTCTTTGGTGTGTTTCTACATTCTCTCGGCTCTAGACAGACTAATAACTATATGCATTCCTAAAACCTCACACATAAAAGCACAAGTAGCTTTAAACAGTTTTTCAACAAAGGAAGAGACGTTATTTGCCTTATGCAATCATCCTTACAGGGCTCCTCAGTCATTGCCAAGGCTCCTCAGTTTTGCCCTATGGTGTCCATTCTATTCCAGGTAGGTGCAGCTTTTTGCTGATGAACGTTATAATCTCTGCTCTTAAAAAGAAACAAAAATTACTGTTGACTTATCTCTGTATTTTCCAAATCTGAGATTTGTGAATGGCCCTGTGCTTTCCATGTATACAAAAGGCACATAAACTGAACACACCAAAAGTAAAACCCTGGAAAACAAGAAGACAAAGGGAGTCTAGTGGCACTTTCACTGTGACAAGATCAGAGACTGTTCAGTTATCACAGTCTGTGAAGATCCTGATTCCTTGTTGCATTTTGCATAGTCTTTTGCACTGGTGCAAAGGGGATGTGAAATGGATACAAAACACTCTTAAATCAGTTTGGTTTATTCTACATCTATTTAGCATTTACTTTTTACTGGCATAAGTAACCCAATCATACAGGAATTGATGATTCAGGCCACAAAATTGTAGTGGTGAAATACTTTAAATTATGTAAGGTAGAAGAAAAAGGGGGGGGGGGGAAGCAGACAACAGATTCTAGTAAAACCATATTTTCCTGTATCTTGTTCTCAGTGCAAATATTTAGGTATTAGCTATTCATTGATGAAGGATTTGAAAATGAAAGTAAATAAATCCATCTTTAATCAAATGTTAATATTGGGTGAGACTGTTGAAAGCTAATGAAAAATATGCAGATGCTTTATATTAACTATGGAATTAGGCACAGATGAAGTCATTGTGAGCTAGGGACCTAAGTACCTTTGAGAATTAGAGCCTGAGTGTCTAACTTAACATTTACCAAAAAAAAAAGTAGATTGATTAGCTAGGTCCCTATGTCTGGCTACAGATAGGAAGATAAGTTGATAGATATTAGAGCTGGTTAAAAATATGAAAACATTTGTTTTTCCATTTTTTATATTTTAAAAATTTCAGAATGAATGAATCAATCATTATGAGCTCTAGAGCTGCTTGAAATTTCCCAACTTTTGAGTTTCAAGTGAAATCTTGGGTTTACGGGGCTCGCATTAACACACTACAAATAGCTGTGTAGGCAGTGCTTTCAAGTTGTGTCTTGGACTTTGAAGCCTATCCTCTTCCCTGGCTTTAGAGCCCAAATTCTAGCACAAACTGCGACTTTAAAGTGCTGTCTGCACAAATGTTTTTGGACCATGAGACCCATTAGCCCAAGTCTCTTGACCAGGGATGAGAAGTTCAAACCCAATTGCTCCAAAATTCTGTGTGGACATACGGAGCACAAAGTTTGTGTTTACTGCTATACTCCTTCATAGGATCACCGGAAACCAGCAGGGAGTGAGCAGTCCTTGTGTTCCATTGCAGACAGGGACTAGGATTCTGCCTGACCAGTTTGTGTGCTGTGTAAAGGTAAAGGGAAGCTCCTTACTCCCTGCCCTCCCAAGTAGGCGTAGGTATACCCAGAAAAGGTACAGGAAGAGTCTCATCATATGTGTATATATGGTGCCCAACACAACAGGGTCCCCCGGTGCTCATAATAAAAAATCATTATGGGTATGTCTACACATCAAAGCTATTTTGGGATTCCAGAGGTATCCCAAAATAGCTCCCCTGTGTCTTCACAAGCCACCCGTTATTGCATATCTTATTTCAGGTTTAGAGTGAAGTGTAGACATAGCCTATGGGAGTAACATTGAATGTAACTTTGTTTGAGTCATGGCTTTCTGCCAAGGGAAATATGTGCATGGGCTGGTATTTTTCGGCCATGATTGTCTTTCAAGTTTTATGGCTCATTGATAGGTTAGGGTAGCAAGTAGGTCATTACTGAAGATATGTGGTATAAGCACACTACACTTTAATTATTGTCTCAGTGATAATGGTAAAGAATCCTCAAACAGCAGAAATTATGAATAAATGGCTGCTGCAGCTGTCTCATGCCATAGTTGCTATTCCATAATCTGTTTTTTCTTGCAATATACCTACGCCTACCCAAAGAGAAAACAAAGGTATTAGCATAGTGAAAGCCATAGCTCATCTTCCTCAAATGCAAAGCATTGATTTGTTACCATATATGTCCAAACCGTGCTTTGCATTTGAGAGGCCCTTAGAATATTCAGGCCTTGACCTTCAGAATACTATTCATCCTTGTGGTTTTATATATTTAGGAGCTTGTACTGAGAAACCGCAAGCAGTTGAGTTAGTTACTCTATAAATCACTCTCCATCTCTTTTTTCTCTGAATTTTACTTGACACAAAGTGACACACAGGTGTTTTGGTTTCTTGCCTCATTAAGTGTCACTGCAAACCAAAATCTCTGCTGAAGGTCAGGAAATGATCTTAAATCTTGTGAACATTTTGATGAACCAGGAATGAGTTCTGAACTTAGATCAACCTTCAGGCCATTTTGAGCGAGTTTATGGTTTTGCCTGTGAATAAATGTAGTTGACTGATTTACCTTTGAGTCCAGATTAAAATGGAAATTCAAAGGGGTACAAACAAACTTGGAACAAAACCTGAAAAAGGGTTTGTATGAACTCATAGGAATCAGAATCACAGATATTCTCACAGGTTCTAACAGAAACCAAAGGTGAAACGATGGGGGCTGGATTTCATCCCAAATTTCTATCAGTCATGTTCCCCAGTCTTGTATAATGCATGAGACCAATATGAGAAGAAAAAGCAGTGAAAGAAACAGAGATGGAAATGTAACTTGGTTTTGAATTTGTGAGAAATGGCTTCCTTTCATTTAAGTATTTTTTTTCTCTTCCCCCTGCCCACCTTGTCATCATTAAGGGTACGTCTACACTAGCCCCCTAGATCAATCTAGGGAGGCTAATGAGGGTGACCAGAATTGCAAATCAAGGCCAGGATTTAAATATCCTGTGCTTTATTTGCATGTTCCCGGCCGGTTGCCATTTTAGAAATTGACTAACCCCAAGTAACTGCCCGCGTCTACACGCCGCAGTGAAACAGGATTCCGGAATAAACCCCCTAAATCGAATTATTTGGTATTCCTCATGGAATGAGGTTTACCACCTAATTCGATTTAGGGGCTTCATTCCGGAATCCCATTTCACTGCTGCGTGAAGACGCAGGCAGTTACTTCAGGCTAGTCAATTTCTAAAATGGCAACCGACCGGGAACATGCAAATCAAGCACGAGATATTTAAATCCCAAGCTTGATTTGCAATTCTGGTCACCTTCATTAGCCTTCCTAGATCTATCTAGGGGGCTAATGTAAATGTACCCTAAAGGAGTGAAAGGACTCAGAAGTTTTCATTCCATTTCTGGCCACACAATTAGCACTGCCAATCCCAGCTTCCACTGCTCTACAGTTTGGGATGGAAAGTGGCTAACCTCACCCTCCTATTTGTAGCCCATCCTTGAAGCACAGTAATTCAGGGCTCTTTTTGTGTGGCTATGAAAAGGCCCTTCTTCCACACGCTATATATGCTTACCACTGCTGTGAGAGTTGTAGTGAAGCACGGGGATCTCCTTTCTTCTATGCTACAAGGCTGGCATTGTGGAGCACACGCTGTGCTAAGCCATATGCCAACAATCTTAGTGTCAGAGCCACTTTGTGACCCCAAATCTGAAAATGGGAGGGGACCCACGGGCCTTCAATATTCAGCATCCACCCTTGGAAGGAGAGAGAATTGTGTGGCCCTAAATTTGAAGAAGCAGTCAATTCACATACTTCAGGGATTCCCAGAAAAAGTAATAGAGCAGGGGAACATTACATTACCATGTAGCCCCTCCCCACCTTTTCATGTCAGAGGAATCCCTGGACTCACAACCATGGTCTACACTAGGGACTTATTTTGAAATAACAAGCAGAGCATCCACACTACCAACCCTGTTATTTCGAAATAAAGGGCTGGTTATTTTGAAATAACAACTCCTGCTTTCCTTGGGAATAAACTTATTTCAAAATAATTATTTCAGGAGTTATTATTTTAAAATAGTTTCCTAGTGTAGACATTCCCCAAGTGTCTGGGGATGAGAGGCAGAAGCATCACAGGGTCTCTATGGGTATGTCTACACACAGCAATATTATTTTGAAATTACTTACTCTGTGCTCATCTAGACTACATTCCTCTGTTGAAAGCGCAGTCTAGACATGGTTCTTTCGGAAAAAAAAACCCTTTTTCAAAAGAACCCATACTCCTGAAAAAATGAGGAGTATGGGTTCTTTTGTAAAAGGTTTTTTTTTTCGAAAGAACCGCGTCTAGACTGCACTTTCACTTTCAAAAAACCCTTTTTTGAAAAAGTGCTCAGATGTGAATATGCAAATGAAGCACAGGATATTTAAATCCATGCTTCATTTGCACTTTCGATCGGGCTCATTTACATTCCTCTTTCAAAAGAGGAATGCAGTCTAGACATAGCCGCAGTGTCTACACAGCAGGCAGTTATTTTGAAATAATGTCAAAACACTGTCAAGCTGGAAGGCTTCTTACTCTGACTCTTGTAACTCTCATTGTACGAGGAGTAAGAGAATTTGGAGGAAGTGCTGTGTAGACACTACTTTCGAATAAGCTATTTCGAAATAAGCTACGCAATTGACATAGCTCAATTTGTGTAGCTTATTTCGAGTTAAGCCCTGCTGTGTAAATACACCCCAAATGGCCTTGACATCCTGTGGATTCCAGGGGTTTCGTAGAGTTGTGAGTGGCCCTTGTGGCTAGTTCTGTGGGGCACAAATCTCCTATCTCTACAGTAGAATAAGTGTATACTACTTAAATCATTCACACAGACAATATTTCGTTTTGCCATCCTAGTGATTCAGCCATCTAATTGCTAGTCCTGATTTCCCAGACACTAGTGCATTACTCTGATTATGAAAGATAAGGTACATGGATTTGACAAAGATATGGTGTCTATGCACATGAGAACATTTACACACCCACAAGTAAAGCAGATTCTGGTTGAATCAGCATCACCCACATTTGAAGGTGCTGTTTTGCTTCTTCCCTGTAACAAAATTTCTGAAAAAGACACAAAAGTGTCAGATATAGAGTACCTGACAAATATCTTCAAAGTTTTTAGTTTGTAGGAATGATTTGATGAAAGATAAATCCCAGGGATTCAGAGCAGCTTTGAAAAGAGAATTTGTTCGGGAACTATCTTTGACATACATGGTTAATGTTTGCAGAGCCAACACAATCCTATTTTGTAGTCCAAACAACATACACTAAGACTGTTGCTATACTTTATCTTTTATCAGTGCAGCTCCCATATAAAAGATAGCACCGATCTTATATATATATTAAAGAAATAACAGATTTACTGTTGTGTTTTACTCTTAATTGTTAACTAAATCCCAGTGTGATTGTGTTTATTAGTCATAATTACACCTTTTAGGCAAGAGCAAGTTCTGAAGTGGAACATGTTTGCTAAATATTTTTCTTTCACATCTGCCCGAAGGGATGATATAATTAAATTCAACAAAGCAAAAAGCAAGTGTAGGTGAATGAATGAAGAAAGTAACTTTTTAGAGGAGGTTTTTCTATAGACAGTCATGCTCTTCTGACTGCAAAACTAACTAATCCTAACATAGGAGTTTAAAGAATCAAAGCTGATTCCAGAGGATCAGGATTATAGACGATGGATGAAACTCCTTTTACTTTTAAAAGAGCCAGGATTTCACCCTAAGCCTTTCCTCTGCATACACTAGGGCTACGTCTACACGACAAGGTTTTTGCACAAAAACAGTCATTTTTGTGCAAAAACCAACAGAGCATCCACACCTCAAGCACAGTTTTGCACAAGAAAATCAACTGAATCAACAGAAAATCAACAGAGTGCTTTTGCCAGTAGAGCTATTCCTCTCCCACAAGCTACAGGTCTTTGCAAAAAGGCAGGTGTGGACGCTCCGAAGGGGTTTTTGCGCAAGAAACCCCTAATGGAAAAAGCACAGGTGCTCTGATGGCCATTCACTCTTGCACAAGAGTGTCCATGCAGTGTGCACACTCTGTTGCGCAAAAGCACATTGCTTTTGCAATGTGCTTTGAGGTGTAGACACGTTTTTGCTGAAGAAGTTTTTGCGCAAAAACTCTTGCAAAAAAGGCTTCTTCTACAAAAACCCTGCAGTGTAGACAAAGCCTAGATGAAAACTTATATATTTATTCTTTGAATCAAAATATAATGCTCATTTCACTGTGAGCACTGACACTCATCTGCTACATCTTCACAGAAATGGAGACTTTCATCTCATCTATCTTATCCCCGCAGGTCCAATAATGACCTGCAGAATTCTCTAGCTGTTCAACACACAACCTCTCCCAGAATCCCATTGAAAGTGTGATTTTTTAAATTTAACTCTCTCAAAGAGGAGCATTTAACTAGGCTTGGCAAAAAATATATATATATATATATATATATATAACTTTCATGAACAATATTAATGTTTATTTTAAGCACTTTTTCAATGTTTATTGATTTAGATGTTTATAGTTGCAGGAAATTGTGTGGGCTACACAACAGAGGGTTCGACAATAATTATTTAATAACAACAGATGTTGAGATTCAAGTTAAACCTTCTAACCATGTAACACAAGTTGCCAACGTCACATCAAAATGTACACAGCCAATATCTGTAAATCAAACTCTAGTGAGATCTCAGGTAGTATTTTTCTCACTTTGCCTTTCTTATTTCCATTTCTATTTCCACAGCCTCACACAGAGACTGCCCACAGAATCCCCACACTACTACTCTTTAATGTAACAAATAAACCACAAAAGATTACAGACTACTTAGAAAACATCCTCCTTTGCTCACCCTTCCTTTGGAAGCCCATCTGTATTCGGAAAGGCAACTTTTTCAATGCCTTATCAGGCCTCATCTTGCCATGGGAGTGTAAGGAAAGGAAAGGAAAGGAAAGGAAAGGAAAGGAAAGGAAAGGAAAGGAAAGGAAAGGAAAGGAAAGGAAAGGAAAGGAAAGGAAAGGAAAGGAAAGGAAAGGAAAGAGCAGCTTCTCCCCTTTATAATATTCCCACCATTCTGTCTGGTGATGTCCTGAACAGCATCTCTTGGTAATCCAAGGCCCCTCCCAACTGACTTCATTGCCAGGTCACCTCTCCCTTAATAAACTGGTTCTATTGTTTGGAGATATTTGGTTGGAATAGGCGAGCATTTTAAGTCAATGGTCCTCATTTGTTATCCTTTTTGTCAGCAGCTCTTGGAAGTTCCTCCAACATAGAAACTAACAGGCAACAGAAGACAAACACCCCTTTCTCTAGAGTTCTCACTTCTTTCCTTTCAGAATCTATTTCTTCAAGATAGATTCATTTTACTTCCATGCCTCCCTCCTATTCATTCCAACAGGTTCATCTAGTTGATTAGAACCTATTTTGAAGGCCTGACTCAACAAATTAAATAAACTAAACATTCCAAAAGCTTCTTAGTAGAACACAGGGCTTCAAGTTCAGTTCTGTAAGACTATTTCAGAACCATTGAGTTGGTGTGGATTCTTTAAGCTATTATATAAACATAGTTATTATTCATAATTAACCTAACTAATATATTTCTGTTTGCTTGGATCTTACCATCCTAACCTGCCTTCTAGAAGGCCTATTAGCAGAACACTGAACTTGTGAAAGACTCATTCAAGTGGTGAAGCCAATTAACAGGTCTATACTGTCATTTTCTGACTTTAATGTGTTAATGTACAGGACCTTAGTTTAAAATTTCCTTTAAAATATTAGTGTGCTGCTGAAGATTATAATATCTGTGAGCAGGGTCTGAATCAATAATTTCATTAGAGCCAGCTGAAATGGGAAAGAAATCCTGGGTATGTGCAAGTAAACACAGTTCACTCAGTTTGCTTAGGCCTGCTAGATAGTAAACTGTCACAATGGGGTTTTGCCCATTGTAACCAATTTGGCTGTTGCGGAAATAACAAATTGTGTTAACACTAAATGCAGAAATTGTGAGATATGGTCACCAATGCTTACAGTTGTTGTGGGAATGCAGGAAAGTTGGATTGTGTTTAACTCAGTGCAAAAGGAGAGACCCTGACAGTGTAAACACCCTTGAATTTACAGAGGATTGACTTCCAGAGCCCTATGAGATTAAGCTGGAGAGGGCAGAACTCTGAGTCAGCAGGCTGTATGCCCTCCATGCATGAGCTGTAAGACTGGTTCAACCTGTTTCTCCCCCCTGTTTCAATGACAGAGCTAAAGAAAGGCTCCATAAGGAGTCCTTTTGGTATTTAAATTTACTCCAGTGGATGCTGGAATCTTTTGTGGCTGGGCTGTGCATTGGGCCAAGATCTGAAATCACTGGGGGTATGTCTACACTACCCCGCTAGTTCGAACTAGCGGGGTAATGTAGGCATACCGCACTTGCAAATGAAGCCCGGGATTTAAATTTCCCGGGCTTCATTTGCATAAGCCGGGCGCCGCCATTTTTAAATCCTGGCTAGTTCGAACCCCGTGCCGCGCGGCTACACGCGGCATGGAGTAGCTAGTTCAGATTAGGCTTCCTAATCCGAACTAGCTGTACTCCTCATTCCACGAGGAGTACAGCTAGTTCAGATTAGAAGCCTAATCCGAACTAGCTACTCCATGCCGCGTGTAGCCGCGCGGCACGGGGTTCGAACTAGCCAGGATTTAAAAATGGCAGCGCCCGGTTTATGCAAATGAAGCCCGGGAAATTCAAATCCCGGGCTTCATTTGCAAGTGTGGTATGCCTACATTACCCCGCTAGTTCGAATTAGGAGGGTAGTGTAGACATACCCTGACAGATGAAATCACTAAGTTTGGCCCAGAGCCAAATCCACTACAAGCCAGTAGAAGATGTGATGAATGGCCAGCAGGGTAGCAGCAAAGGGTGACAAATGGCCAGCAGAGCAACACCAGACACCAGTGAGCAGCAGAGTGACCAACAGAGTGAATAAGATACTTCCTACCTTCCCCCTCACCCACTCAGGCTGGGAGGTGAACTCTGTGGATGCTCTGCTGAACTCTGGTCTGCCCTGACCAAGGGCAGTGACTGAGTGGAGTGCAGAGGAGAGCTGAGCATGTGAAGGGGACATTTACATTGCTGGACTTAAGAACCTGAGAAGAAAAGGACATTGCCCAACCTACTGGGGTTGGGACTTTTATACATGGTTTTGGTAATTGACTCTGTTTGTGGTGTTTTCCCAAATTATTATCACATTACTTCCCTCACCTTTTATTAAAGGTTTTGGATTGCCAAGAGGCGATGGTTCTTCCCTTAAGGGATTCGGAGGCAATAAGCACACAAATTGGGTGAAGGCTTAAAGATTTTAGTAAGCAAATATTAGGGTAAAATACAACGCTTAATGTTAGAATAAAATACAATGAAGCCTAAGCAAATCTTAGAATAAAATGCAATGTCTATTTAAAAATATAATAATTATTAAGCCTAAGAAGATCTCAGAATAAAATGCAATGCCTACATCCCTTCTGCTGCTAGGAACCCTCTGAAGAAGGACAGCGGACGGACCCCAGTGGCCAGTGCGTAGCACCTTCCACAACTTTGGTCTACGCCGAGGTTCCAATCTTAGGAATATCCCTGGCACTTATATACTGTTGGATCTATAGTAATCACCCCTATTGTTTTGAGAACCTAACAAGATCGTTGATGCATTGCATATTTTCCCACATCCAATAATTAGCTTGTTGATACTTTGAATATTTTCCCAAGCCAAATAATGAGCATTACCAGGTGGGAAACATTCAGCATAAATAGCTATGTGATCTTCCCAAGCACTCCTGCACTCCCATGCCAGGTGGCTGGCCTTGGGACCTCTCCCAGAACTTGTTGAAAGTCAACAGTGCATGTCTACACTGTGCCATCTTGAGCAAACAGCTAACTCTTTGAGAATAACAAAAGAATAATAAGAAGCAACAAGCATAAATGGCTGCCTAGATCATCCGGGCCTGTAAGAAAATGCAGGCACAAAAGGAATGCTTGTGGTACATCACCTAATTTCCTCATTATCACAATCATCTTCTGCATTTCCACTACAAGTTTCTTTTCTACGTTCAGACTCTGTGCTTGCGAGTAGGGAAGCATCGCCTCTCAGAGGCACCGAGGGGTGTTGTGTGAATTGTCCAGGTTACTAGATGGGGTGCTTGAACAAGTTCTTTGTTGATTGGATGGACAGGAACCACTAGATATTGAACTTGGCTCTGGCTGCTGTTGGCGCTACCTGGCAGAAGGTTACATATCAAATCTTTAAAATTGTCCGTGTCCCTCAGGCTGCCATTGGGCACAGGGACACCAGATTAACAGTACTGCAGCAAGCCCCATAAATCCTAAGAATAGCCCTGAGTGGATGACTTCATGTTACCTTCCTCTGGCTGCCCAACTGTCACAGTAAGCAGTACCTACACACTGTCTCCACTGGATTTCTCTTCTCTCCTCTCCTCTCCTCTCCTCTCCCCTCCCCTCCCCTCCCCTCCCTTCCCCTCCCCTCTTCTCTTCTCTTCTCTTCTCTTCTCTTCTCTTCTCTTCTCTTCTCTTCTCTTCTCTTCTCTCTAGCTAGTAGCTGTTGTTGTCCACTCAGGGCATCAGTCACCACAGGACAAGTTATCTTCACAGCTGTCCCCTTCATATCAGCAGATCCCATAGCCACCAGTTTGCCACCAGGTCCCACATTTATCTTTCACTTGGCATTCTCATTTCTGGGTTATTTGCTTTCACAAGTCCACACCACAGTACTTTGTGGTTGGTTGCAGAGCTGCAGCCCCTGCAGCTACCCCAGTACTCCCTATCACAGCTACTGCCCCTCCTATTCTATTCATTACTGAATCTCCTTATGGTGGTCTCTGCCTGATAGTCCTACACCATGTAACTGTAACACACACACCTTCTAGGTGTGTTGGACTGTCCCTTCTAGTGGCACTGAGACCACTTACAGAGAGAATAATGAGTCTGCTCTATAGCCTTAGCTGAAAGCCATCTGTCTTTTAACTCATGAAGTAGAGGCTCATGCACTAAGGTCAGGTTTACACTAGACCTGGAAGGTTGGCTTAAGGTACTCAATTCCAGCTACATAAAATACATAGCTGGAGTTGGCTTACCGTAAGCTAAGCTTGGCAGAGTCTTCACAGCAGGAGGCCGATGGACAAGAAGACATTCTTGAAGAATTGTAAGGACTTTCACTGGATGCTGACAACTGGGAATGTTCAGCCATCAATAAAAAAGGGCCTTTATTTCAAATTGGACAAAATCCATCGTATTTTGCACAGGAGGAGCACTCTCATCTCTAAGTTCTTTGTTTCATTCATGATGCCAAGCTGAAGGATACTTTTCCTGGGGTGTGGGTAACTTTGAGGATTCTGCTCATGCTGCCAGTCACAGTCACGAGTAGTGAGAGCAGCTTTTCGAAGTTCATGATCATTAAAACATATTTTTGATCTACAATAAGAGACTGATATTCCTTGCTATATTATCACTTAAAATGCCTTTGAATAGTCTCTTGATCTCTCTGACTCTCAACTTCAGCTTGTGAAGGCAAACACTAGAAAAGTGACCTTTTGAACAAAGGACTGGGGTTAATGTTCCAAGGCTGTCACCTACTGTAACATTATTTTATACTGGTCCACTCAGTGTTGGCACGATTCAATCTCTTAATGTTAATACATTTCAGTTATTCTTAAAATGTAAAAGTTTCTATAAATTTAGAGGAAGCATTTTGATTTGCTTATATATGGCATGATTAAATAAAGATTTACAAATCCTAGCATGCATATTTATTGTCTTCTATGGCAAGGATAAATCATGTATGTGAATCATGAATAAAAGCCTTGAAATAGGCTACGAATGCAATAAAATATAAGGTATTCAAAATGGGGAGCACAGGTGCTGAAGATCATCCATGCTGGGAGTTCCATTCGGTTTAAGATTAGACCTGGCACTCTGTAAAGTAAAAAACAACAAATAGTTTAGTAGCAGTTTAAAGACTAACAAACCATGTAGATGGTATCATGAGCTTTTGTGGGCACAACCCACTTCTTCAGATGACTCGAGTGCTGGAAGTCCAGAACCAAGAATAAATAAGGGAAGTAGAGTGGGAGGAGGAGCGGAGGACAGTGAGTAGATAAGTTTCAAAGGGATAGCAAAGCCAGTTTGTAACAGGAAAAACTTAAAAAACAACCAATAGTCTATTAGCACCTTAAAGATTAAATAGTTAAAAGAGGCTGATAAGAACCATTAGTATGGACTAGGAAAGGAAGAGTACTAACACTAGTTTCTACACAGACACCAAGAACCATTGGCACCTTCATTGTTTGGTTGGTTGATAATGTGCAAGCCATGGGATATCGTGATTTAGACCATTAGCATGAGAATTAAGCTTGTGAATGAAGTGGAGTTTCAATCCTTTTCTGTGTATTTGGCTTGTGGAATTGATCTGATACTAAACAGCAACTTGGAGATCCATTAATGAGTGTCCAGAAAGGTTAAAGTGTTCCCCAAGAGGTTTTTGTGTGTTGCCTTTGCGGATATCTGATTTGTGTCCATTAAGTCTTTCCCGTAGGGAAAATGATTCTTGATGTCTGTGTAGAATCTAGTGTTAGTACTCTTCCTTTCCTAATGCATATGAATGGTTCTTATCAGCCTCTTTTAACTATTTAGTCTTTAAGGTGCTAATAGACTGACTATTGGTTGTTTTTTTTATTTTTTCCTGTTACAGATTGGCTCGGCTATCCCTTTGAAACTTATCTACCCACTGTCCTTCCCCCCCTCCAATTTTTTTCCTTCCCTCTCCCCCCTTCCCTTATTTATTCTTGGTTCTGGACTTCCAACACTCTGGTCATCTGATGAAGTGGGCTGTGCTCATGAAAGCTCATGATTCCATCTACATGTTTTGTTAGTCTTTAAAGTGGTACTAAACTATTTGTTGATTTTTAAGTTTTTCCTATTACAGACTAACTTGGCTACCCCTCTGAAACGCTGTAAGGTAGAAAGAGTTGACAACCTTTCATGGGTATGTAAAGGCTGTGAGGAAGAAAGGGGAAAGCAGTGAGGACTTAAAAAATCTCAAAGTAACAACAGTTACATTAAGTTACTTAGTAAAAGACTGAGGGAAATTGGATAGTATTGGAAACAGCATTGTTACATTACTTGTAGGACACAGAGCACAGTGAGAGAATATAAACTGCTAAATATTTAAGAATTATAAGTGGAGGCAGCTATGGACTATTCAGTCAAGACTGCTTCACCATTTAAATGAAAAGAAAAGAAAAACAAAGCAGGGTTGTGGTAGGTGGTGCACATTGCTTTGCATGCTGAAGTTGCCTTGCCATAGAAAGATTGGAAAAGAAAACAAAGGAGTTACAAGAAAAGAAATTTGCAGTTTCTTTCCTTGGAGTAGATTGAATAGAGCCAGAGAGGCAGTTGATGTTAGAATCTTCTTCTGCTTAGAGAAGGCTAGTAAGAGACTAGGAGAGACCCAGAATAGCTGCCAGGCAGAGCAGGCAAGTACTTAGTAAAATGTAGGCTCCAGACTTCCCGGGACAGAATAGTGGGAGGTGTTTAACTGAGAAATAGAGTAGGGGTTACTTAGGAAGAATGGGAAAGAAAAGGCTAAGGAAGGCAGAGTTTGGTTTAAATTATGCAATTTTGGGACTGGGATCTTGCTTGAAAATTCCAGGGGAGATCCCTGGCCCTGAATGAAGGGTGAACCTAGAAAGGCTAAGGGGATAAATCCTGGCAGGGAGAGGGAATCTATGGTATGAATAAGTCCAAGGAAACAGAAGCAAAGAATCTCAGAGGGCAGATATAGGCTGCTGGCACAAGGTACTGGGACTTGAATCCAGGATAGTGAAGAACCTGGGTTTCCCTACCAGCTATTGTGAAGTTGGTGTGAAGCCCCTGACGTAAAGATGACCTTTCTCCCACTTGGGTGTGAAGACCATGGGGAGTAACAGTTAATTTGAACTAAGGAGTTAGTTCAAATAAATGTTTAACTGCCGCATCTAGCCGCGGGCAGTTAGTTCGGACTAAGGGGGATTTAAAAATGGCAGCACCCGGGAACATGCAAATGAAGTCCAGGATATTTAAATCCTGGGCTTCATTTGCAACTCCGGTTGCCCTCATTTGCCTACCTAGCTCGAACTAACGAGCTAGTGTAGACAGACCCTCTCAGCTCTCTCTGTTGGCACATGGTCTCAGGGAATGTTTCATAAAGCAGCTGTTTCAATTCCATTGCGAGTCAGCTGAATCCAGTGACTTTGTAGAAATTATGAAAATGACTGACTCAAATGATCTCAGTTATGTAAATATCCAAGTTAGAAACAGCAATTTAAATTAATGGTTTAGAACTGCTTATCGGAACAAAATCAAGTGGGAGAGGCTATATGTGATTTTTACCAAATTATTCCAATAGAGAACAGAAGTGAGTGTTGTGTGCCAAAGACTTGTATTTGGGATTCAGCCACGGGAGGATATCAGGCAGTACAGGGGTCAGCTTAACCAGTGCAAATCATGGCTTTCCTTTTCTATAACAGGGGATTGTACCAGTGTGTCTCTGTTGACTCCTGAAGGCTAAATTAGGGTTAATCCCAGATATAGACAAAAATCTAATTTTCTACTGTATAAATAACTCCTGTTTGTGGTAACCACAGTATGAGAGTAAAATGCTACAAAATCTCCACTCCTGTGATAGGGAGGTTTTGGTGTTTTTTTTATATTTGAATTAGATAAAAGACCTAAAAACTATCAAAACACATCTACTCAGCAAAGCACTTGTGTTCATGCTTAAATTTAAAATGAATAGGAGCTTTAATAACTATACAAGGGTGAATAACAAAACTATGTGGGGAAAGGAGGAAATACGGGGTCAAAACAGGAGAGGGGGATAAAAAATCAAAAAAAGATAAGACCATATTTGATGGAGTGGTCAAAATGGAGAATGAGGTCAGACAGAAACAGGGTAGAACATAAAACAAGCGAAACAAGGTGATGCAATTACCTACAATTGGGAATGGAAAAGTCTGAGATTTTTCTTGGTGATCCCTTAATCCCTTTTTCTTTTTACCATTTTAATTATATTACATTATTTCTGTGAAAAAATCCTTATTTTTTTCCTTATAGGGTCTCTAGCTAGTCCTCCTATAATCTAAGTATTGTTGTTTCATGGTTGCTCTGCCAAAAGCCCTGAGACTTTGTCTCCTGAAGGTCTGAGGTATCAGCATAGAAGCCTGAGGGGAGTCTGATGAGTTTGATTCTAGGGATACTCCTGAGACTACCACCCAGTCTGCTGGTCAAGCCACAGAGCCCGCATCCCTGCTCTATAGGATTCCTCAACACCTTGTCCTGCTAGACCAGAAGATCTGATCTCACCAAGAAACAGAGCTGGGGTTACAGTCCCCTCCCCCAGTACAGTGACACAGACACTGAACCAGCTCAACTATAAAGCCATTGACAGCACCCAGGAACACAGCCCCAAAGAGGACCAACCCCCCCCCCCCCCGATAAATCAGTCTTACTTTGTTTAAAAGTTTTACATAGAGCTTATAAGGTCATCCCCCTTTATCAATGAAAGAGAGATATGCACAGTGGTTCCTCTCCCGGTCCTTGGTAATAATTATTTACACTGGGCTTGATAAAAAACAAAAGTGTTTTTATTAAGAATAAAAGTAGGATTTAAGTGAATGTGAGTGAAAACAAACTGATCAAAGTAAATTACTAAGCCAAAATAAACAAAACATGCCAGCTACTCCTACCTCACTGAGGGGCTACGTCTACACTGGCCACAATTTCTGGAAAAGGGATGCAAATCAGGTAAGTCAGGATAGGGAAATCCGCGGGGAATTTAAATATCCCCCGCAGATTTAAATAAACATGTCTGCCGCTTTTTTTCCGGCTTGGGGAAAAGCCGGAAAAAAAGCGTCTAGACTGGTGCGATCCTCCGGAATAAAGCCCTTTTCTGGAGGATCTTTGAAGTAGGAATAAGAGATTCTCTGGAAAAGGGCTTTATTCCAGAGGATCGCGCCAGTCTAGATGCTTTTTTTCCGGCTTTTCCCCAAGCCGGAAAAAAAGCGGCAGACATGTTTATTTAAATCTGCGGGGGATATTTAAATCCCCCGCGGATTTCCCTATCCTGACTTACCTGATTTGCATCCCTTTTCCGGAAATTGTGGCCAGTGTAGACGTAGCCCATGGTGTGCCTACACAGCAAAGTTATTTTGGAATAAAGGCTGTTATTCCAAAATAACTATGTGAGTATCTACACAGCAATTCCATTATTTCAAAATATTTTCAAAATAATGGACAGCTTAGTCTGACATCTGTAAACCTCATTCTACGAAAAATAGCTATTTTGAAATAAGGCACGTGTGGACACTCCACTTCTGCTATTTCGAAATAGCCCCTCACCAGGGCCATTCTAAGTTATTCCTCCTGGGGCTCTAAATCAAGATAGCACATCTACATTAGAGAAGCCTGCCTCGGACTAATTTTGAGGCTTCCCTTCAGTGTAGAAGTTCTATTTCGGAATAACTATTCCAGAATAGTTTATTCTGAAATAACTGTGCAGTGTAGATGTAGCATTAGAGTGGATAAGTACAAGATCCAAAAAGGGTTCCAGCATCCAGTGGCCTGATTACATGTCCTGGCATGACCAACCACAATGCAAGCTTATAGGACAAATAAAACTATTCTCAAATTGTTTATTTTAGCACGGGCCCATTATGTTTCCAGAGTATCAGCAATGGCTCTCATTAGCACATTTAGAATTATAGCAATTTAGAATTATAAACATAGCCACACTTCAGATTTCTAACATCACATACAAGAATGATACATATACACATTCATATGCATCTGAAATAGCTATACTGTGTTTTAACAACAAGCCCATTCTTTAGGGCTCGCTATTCCAACGACTTTGTAAACCTCATTCTATGAGGAGTAAGGAGCATTTTGGAATAGCAGGTTATTTCGAAATGTGGCACTATGTAGACAGCACCAAATTACAAAATAAACTATTTTGAAATAAGAGCGAAATAAATACACAATTTGTATAGCTCAAATTGTGTATCTTATTTTGAACTACAGCACAGTGTAGACATAGTCTCAGGGAGACTGGTTTCAAAGATACCAACTCTGTGAGGCAGAGTTCATTTTCATAATGGTAATTTATCTCTTAATAATTTCTCTTTGGCCTGTTAGTGTCATTTCCACAGGTTTCTGAAATACTTCATGATTCAAACCTGATCTCAGTCACTAGTGCTATAAGTTATTCTATCCTTCAACTTGGCTTTGTCACAGGATCACAGCTTAAGTTTTCACCGTTTCTTCTCCTCCCTCGCTCTGAATCTAATTCTCTCTCCTGTTCAGTCTAACAGAATAGTGAGGATTAGACTGACACAAGTAGCAAAGTGATTCACAATGTTAAACCTGCAACTCTTTTAGTTCTTATCTCAACAAATTCTGATATTTATGGGCCTATTCATTAGAGCAGGAAGGGAGTGTTGATTTTTCAACATTGCTGCTGATTTTTATTAGGTTGGAAGATGTAGTACGTGCAACAAACAATGCATAGTCTATATCTAAGCAATTCTGTACATTTTTGGCAGTTGCTCAGTAGGGTTTTACAAGTGATGTAAAACTAAAATATAAGGAATTTTGCTTTTGAAAAAGTATGAGGGAAAAATAACCACAGTAATCATTTAAGCCTTTTTAATACATAATGTCAGTGAAAAGTGGAAATTTGCCAAATGACTATGAAACAGGCAAAGTAATGCAGAACTCATTATACTTGAATGAAACAGATGAAATTTGAGACCTCCCAAAGCATTTTTCCATTAGTCAGTGAAAATGGATTTAATGGCCTCTCAAAGGATTAATGAAAATGGGTGGAGGGGATACAAGAGGGAAAATTCTAAACAGCTTCACTAAGGATAATCAGGCTTGTTCTTCTACGCATTTGTACTGAACTAGACCACTACTACATATTCACAATTCCTTTTGGTACAGTGACATTTGAAAATCAAATATTCATGTATTAAAGTCAGTATTACTATAACCTTAAAATCCGCTAACGTCAATAACAGTTGTAAGTATTTGATGGAAGATCTTTGGGGGCATGGGGAAAGGAGTGGTTTGGAAGAAGGGATATTTCATATCCTGTAAGTGCACTTGTTTTTTTACAGTCTGAATTACATTGTCACCTCTGACTTCAATAAATCATCTACTATATATTTTAGAGAATTTGTCTGTCCGGCTGGACCACAGAGGTTCTGAACTAGGGAGTGCCAGACTAGAGAGGTTCAACCTGTATTCATAATTAAATCTATTTTAACAGTTCTGCAAGACAATACAATAACATTGGGTTGTGTTCCCTGGTGCAATCAATATTCTACTTGTTATTGAATGTTGTTTTTCAAAGAGATGCAAAAATCTGTAACATTTCCCCCAAGTTTTTCTACTCTGTTAAACCTTGTAACATATTAATCTGAAATGTTAAAAGAAACCCTGAAATAGATAAATGTAATGAATGAACAGGCATTCAAACTAGCTGCTGCAATAATACAGCATTCAAGAGGATCTAGGAATGTAACAAATGGAATATATATTTTTGTGTGAGCCATGAGAGAGGAATCTGCAGGTGCACATAAAATAAGAACTAGAACATGTGTGCTAACATTTGCAATGTGGACCTTCACCGAATGTCTTAGAAGACATTTAGCTGTAGGGGAGATGTTCCAATGTATCAATGTCTTTCCCCAATCCTGCTTTTCATTGTTGGTCTTCTGGTTCTAGCTCAAATTAAAACTGAATGTACCTAAAATACCATGAGAGGGGACTTTCTTATATTTCTAGTTTAATTGATAGAGAGATGACTGTAAAATCTCACTTAAAAGCCCATTCTCGTGATCTTTCCAGCCCAACTCTGCAGTTCCAAGAAGTTTGGGTTATTCAATTACAGTTTGAATAAACATCTAGAGCTAAATTCTGCTGTCACTTACAGTAGTGAAGTAACTTTATTTAAGCAGGTGGAATTCTTCCTTATGTGTCATGGTGAGAACATAATTTAGCACCTTAATCTCCAGTTGTTCAGGTTTGCCACCCTCTAGTGCATAATACAAAACAGAAAACTGCCTTTATTTTGCAGAATTCAAGCAAACGCAAGCCAAAAAATCACTCATACATTTCAAAGTATATTACAACACTGTGACAGGCTTTGATGTGAGAGCTGATTTAACTTCCATCAGTTCTATTCCATATATTACTAGAACAAAGGCTGAAGACTGTAAATGTTTCATGGTAATACAAAATATCTGTATTTCCCAGGTTTATGCCTCTTTATCTCATTTTCATCATTCAAAAATCATAGTCAGATCTATAAAAAACAATGTCCCTGTCTCAGAACATCTGTGTGCTTTTCCTTTGTAAGAATATTCCATATTTTTTGGATCCACAAAATAGTATCAAGGGACTCCTTCCTCCTCAGAAATCTCCCACAAAATACCCTGATTCTAACTAAGAGGCTTGAGAGTAATTTTTGCATTATGAAATGGAGAGATCTTTTATTTCATCACTGCCAAAAGCACTACCAATGGACCACTAGCTAATTTCACAATTGTTAAATTGATGCAAGCTTTAAAATCCTAGGCCAATATTCCTGTGCATTGAGATACTATGCCATTACATCTAGAAAAGGTATTTCTATAGTCTCTTCAGCAACTGCATACATTTATTTTTCATGAGGTGTCAGGTACTGATAAAACAGTAATTTAGAATGATCATGGACTTACTAAAGACACTGTATTAATGACTCACTATGATAATTCGTAATATATTAATACTCCTTTGTCCTGGAACTGCCTAGATATTAACTGTCCACTTCACCTGAAATGGTCACTTGCAACATGTGTTAACTCTTTATGCTTGACTATCTGTATCATCCTGTGACCTTTTGCAGAGCTGTAAGAAGAGCTCTATAATTCTGAAGTCTTCCCTCAATCTATATTGTAAATGTATATTGCTGTGAACTACATAGGTAAGAGATGTGAAAACTCCACACCCTTCAGTGACATAATGGTACCAGTCTAACCCTTTCTGCCCTCGTGTGGGCAGCACCATGTTGCTGGGAGAACTCCTCTCATCTTGAGTTGCTGCCTCTCAGGGAACTGGATTAACTATGTCAACAGGAGATGTTCTCTGTTTGGCATAGTAGCGTCTTCACATAAAGACAATCCAACAAAAGTGCCTCTTTCACCAACAAAAGTTGATCCAAAAAAAGATGCTACCTCACCCACCACTGTAACTCTTATTTAGAATAGCTTTCTTATGCTGCTGAACAGATGGAAGAAGCTGCCCAATGCCAAATAATAGACAGAATTTCTAGAGTAATGTTCTTATCTAAAGTCTTTTTTCCTAATTAATGCATTTAATTACAGTTGCCTGACATATCAATATTAATAAGTTCACTATCTCCTTTGAAATTTCACCAGTAATCTCCAGACTAGAGTTTATTATTTTCTTTGCTCTTTTAGTCATCTCTTGAAGCCTTCCATTAATATATCTATAATTTTATTTTATCCATAACTATCTACACTGATTGTTGGTTTTGAATAAACCCTGCCTGGTATCAGTTGATTGCAGAAGACACAGTGACAAATATCTGTACATCCTTATTTATTAGGAGAAATACTTCCATAAAAAAGAAGCATAATTAATTTTGCCTTTGGCTCATTGATTCTGGAACTGGAGAATTTTCTGGGAAATTATTGAACTTATAGATTTCAGGCTCAGTGCCTCTTCTACAGTTGCAGAGGGGTAGCCGGAGAAAAATATTTTCAATTAGGGTATGTCTACACTACAACGTTAATTCGAACTAACGGACCCTGAGACCCCCCGACCCTGAGCCCTGAGCTTACAATGGCCGTACTGGGTCAGATCAAAGGTCCATCTAGCCCAGTAGCCTGTCTGCCGACAGCGGCCAACCCTAGGGACCCTGAAGGGGATGTACTGAAGACAGTGACCAAGCCATTTGTCTCGTGCCATCCCTCTCCAGCCTTCCACAAACTTTGGGCAGAGACACCACTCCTATCCCCTGGCTAATAGCACTCCATGGACCCAACCTCCATGACTTTATCTCACTTCTCTTTAAACTCTGTTCTAGTTCTAGCCTTCACAGCCTCCTGCAGCAAGGAGTTCCACAGGTTGACTCTTTGCTTTGTGAAGAACAACTTTCTGTTACTAGTTTGAAGCCTGCTACCCATTCCTTTCCTTTGGTGTCCTCTAGTCCTGTTATGGGAACTAATGAAGAACTTTTCTGTATGCACCCTCTCCACCCCACTTATGCTTTTATAGACCTCTATCCTATCCCCCCTCAGTCTCCTCTTTTCTAAACTGAAAAGTCCCAGTCTCTTTCGCCTCTCTTCATATGGGACCTCTTCCAAACCTCTGATCATTTTAGTTACCCTCCCCTCTCCCACCCTCTCTCTTCCCCTCTCCCACCTCCTTTTCCCAGTCTCCCCTAGTTTTGTTCAATAAAGAGAGATTCTATTTTTGACCACACGTGTCCTTTATTTTGTACATCAGGAAGGGGGGCTAGGGAGGGGTAAGTGGAAGGAGGTGAGGGAGGAATGTGGTATGAGCCCCCGATGGGGAGGACTGGGCTGGCTCTGCGGGCTTCTGGGGGTAGAAGCTCTCCTGCAGCCCCCCAATTGCCCCCTCTCCCCAGATGGCAGCCTGCGGCAAGTGCAGCCGGGCTGATGGCCGAGTGCTGTGATGTGCCCAGTGTGGGCACTCTGGGCACTCCAAGCCAGGACTGCTTTGCAAGTGGGGCACCCCTGAGAACTATCTGTCCGGGGTGGGGGTCGGGTCCCTTTAAGCAGAGCCCTCGGCTAGCCTGAGGCAGTAGCTCCATGCTCTAAGTCCTCATCTGATGCCCTGCCGGCAATGCTTCCAGCCATCCTTAACCCCGGTTCAGGGTCCACTTAATTCAAAACGCTAATTCGAACTAGTTTTTTAGTCTGGATGCATTAGTTTGAATTAGCTTAGTTCGAATTAGCGCTGTAGTGTAGACATACCCTTAGAGTGTTCATGCTACATGAGGCTAATAAGAGTGGGCTGTAAATTCCCACTTAGAACTTAGTTTTTTATGTCATTAGAGTGTGAAATGTAGTGACCTATCCAGTTCAGATCTTTGTACAGTCCTCGATTCCAGGTATACATGAAACTAAGTTCTGCAGCTTCTTTCTCAAACTAGTTTTTGAAACTAGGAAGCCTAGTTCGAACTAACTAGTTCGTGCCCCATGTAGCCGCGCTGCACGGGGTTTGAACAAGCGGGGTTTTAAAAATGGCGGCGCCCCGCTTATGCAAATGAAGCCCGGGAAATTCAAATCCCGGGCTTCATTTGCAAGTGCGGTATGCCTACATTACCCCTCTAGTTTGAACTAGCGGGGTAGTGTATACATACCCAATAGTAGTTAGGTGCCTAAATACCTTTCAAAAGTCTGGCCCTTATGCACTTTTTGAAACTTTTACTCTTCCCATGTTCATTCATTGAAAAACTATCTGTAATCACATTTTAAAGTTTTTCATTTCCATGTTTCTTATATTCACTACTGGTCCAATCTCACAATGATGCCATCTTTAGGGTTGGACCATTTCATAGTGACTTCAGGAAAAATTGAATCTCAGAAGATGTAGCCACTACAGTATGTGGTCATTTTCAGCCTACAATTGATGGGGGAGAGGGAGGGCTAATCTCTTAAAGTTGGATTAATTTTCCCTCCCAGAATAAGGAATGTCCACTTCCAAACATCATTTAGTTGGGATCAGTACAACACATTTTCCCATGTGTACTATTCACTCTATTCAGTCTCCTCCAATAAATATATCCTTAGATGGAAAGTAATATCCCTAGCTCTACCAGGTGATCTATTTGCCTACATGCTCCCCCTTTATTACACCTATTCGTTTTTTTCTCTTGACAGGTTTGACTTCAAATTGTGATGATTGAGAAATCAATATAGAAAAAATCTGGTATTAAAGTTCTGGGCATATAACATTCTTGCCAGCACCAATCATAGGGATTTTATTTAATTTCTGGCTGCATTTTCTTAAATTCAGACATTTAGGCTTCTGACATTTAAGCTAAGATGCCAACATCTATCTAAGTCTAATTTTATTTGGATGCCATAACCTATTTTTGTTTGCAGTGTTGTTGTAGTCATATTTGTCCCTGGATATTAGAAAGACATAGTGGATGTGATAGGGTGTTTATCCTGCACTAGTCCAGAACAAGTTAATGAACCAAATAGATCAATGGCTGGATGGAATTAGGTGGTCTATGTTACCCTGGAATGATGATGGAGTCCAGCTGAGAAGGAATGGGGCTGGTGGGGCTAGAATGAAACGTAGGAGCTGGGATCAGAAAAGGGCTGAGGTGAGAGAATCTGCTGTCACTTTCTGGACATTAGGGTATGTCTACACTACCACCCTAGTTCGAACTAGGGTGGTAATATAGGCAACTGGAGTTGCAAATGAATCCTGGGATTTGAATTTCCCGGGCTTCATTTGCATCTTGCCGGGCGCCGCCATTTTTAAATGACTGCTAGTGCGGACTCCGTGCCACGTGGCTCCAGGCGGCACGGACTAGGTAGTTCGGACTAGGCTTCCTATTCCGAACTACCGTTACTCCTCATGAAACGAGGAGTAACGGTAGTTCGGAATAGGAAGCCTAGTCCGAACTACCTAGTCCGTGCCGCGTGTAGCCGCGCGGCATGGAGTCCGCACTAGCGGACATTTAAAAATGGTGACGCCCGGCAAGATGCAAATGAAGCTCGGGAAATTCAAATACCGGGCTTCATTTGCAACTCCGGTTGCCTACATTACCACTCTAGTTCGAACTAGGGTGGTAGTGTAGACATACCCATAGAGAGAGAAGGAAGGAAACCTAGAAGGAGCGGGTGTCAGAAATGTCTCAGGGAAAGAGCAGCAATGTTCAAGGTGGTGCAGACTAGTGCTGCTGATTAGAGGGCTAGAACCTGGAGAAGAGTGAGGACCCAGGAACTCTTACCATCCACTGGTGAAGTAGAATAGTCTAAGTAGTGAATGGGAAGACTGACTGGAACAGTTCACTCTATGGGACTTTGATACCCCTGGAAAGGGAAAACACATGGGGGGTTGACCAGAGGGCCAAGCCATGGAGAGAGAGCACTCTGACTTGGAGTGAGAAGGAGACTGTGACGGCCCGCGTGGGTGCGAGCGCCCCCTTCCGGCGGGGGAAGGGGGGTTCAGCGGACCCGCCGTCTGGCTGTTTGAGTGCGATCACCCGGCCGCGAGTCCGGACCGGGGATCAGCGAACTCGGGGTTCCTTTTCCTCGGGGCTGGCCCGGGGTTCCAGTCTGCCCGGGGTCCCGGCGAGGAGACGGGGTCGCCTCCGGCGGCCTGCCCGTAAGTCGGGTCCCCGTCGGGACAGTCAAAGTGACAGGGTCCTCGCCCTTTTATCTAGTCACCCCAGCGGGGTTCTGTGGGTTGGGGTCTCGTGGTAGGGAGGGAGGACGTGGGGGACCCGGGCCCGCCCTCTCCACCGGGTCCCAGCCCGGGGCCCTAAGTGGGGGGGGAACAAAGTATGCGTTCCTCCCACGACAGGCGGGGTTTATCCCCGTAACGCGCCTGTCCACGGGCGCCAGAAGGCCCCCACCCCGGGCTGCTTCCACTCCCCGCTACCATCTTCCCTGGCGGGGGGGGTCCCGCAGTCACTTACCCCGCCCGAGGCGCCGGTCTCGTCCTGCGGCCGTCGTGAGGGTTCGGGATCGTTCCCTCTTCTCCTCCAATGCGGGGGGGGGTTCCCCTTGGCGGCTGGGGCGGTGGTGGTGGCGGCAGCTCCCCTGAGTGCCGCCCCGCCCTGCTCCACCGGGCCACTTTTCAAACGGCCCGGGTGATGACGTCAGGGGCGCCCGTTCCGCCCCCCGGGCGTCCTGGCGTCCGCTGACATCACGGCCGGGGCGTCCCGGCCTGACGCTGGTTCCGCACGGCTCTGGCCGAGCGGAACGCCGTTCGGGCTCCTCGCCCCTCAGCTGGGGCTGTCCCTGGCCCCTCCTTCCACGCCGGGGAGTTAGCCGCCCCTCCCCCTGCGGGGTTTCCTCCCTGGCCTGCTCTCCCCTGCTTTCAGGGCTGCCTGCCGGGTCGTCCGGCAGCCTCCAGGGGGCATCGGCAGCCCCCGCTCTAGTGCGGACCTGCAGCGGTCCGTCACACGCCTCCCCCCTTTGGAGGGACTCCCTCGGGGGGTTCGCGGTTTCTCCTATCCGCGAAAAGAAGTCCGCGTTTTTGTGGGTGGCCCCCGGCCGGTGTACCACCTCGAAACAGTAGGGTTGTAGCGCTAGATACCAGTGCATAATGCGGGCGTTCGTATCTTTCATTGTATTTAGCCACACAAGGGGGGCATGGTCAGTTACCAGTTTGAATTTATTTCCCCATAAGTAATATCTCAGGGCGTCAATCGCCCACCTCACCGCCAGGGCCTCCTTTTCCACGGTGGCGTAACTTCTTTCTCTGGTCAGGAGCTTCCTGCTGAGGTATAGAATGGGGTGTTCTTCTCCCTGTCGTTCCTGGGCTAGTACTGCCCCGAGGCCCACCTCTGAGGCATCTGTGTACAGGAAGAAAGGTCTGTTAAAATCGGGTTGGGACAGCACGGGGGCGTCTGACAGTTTGTCCTTTAATGTCCGGAACGCCCGGTCTGCTAGCGGGGTCCACCTCACCCGCGTTGGTTCGGTGTTCTTTACCATCTCCGTCAGGGGCGCCGCGAGGGTGGCAAATTGAGGTACGAACCGTCTATAGTAACCCGCGAGCCCCAAAAACTGTCGTACCTGTCTCTTTGTTGTTGGCCTCGGGTAGTCGCGGAGCGCTTGGATTTTACTGAAAATTGGCTTTAGCTTCCCCTTCCCGACTGTGTACCCCAAGTACGACACCTCGCGCTGTGCGAAGCGGCACTTTTTTGGGTTGGCCGTGAGACCGGCCTGCCTGAGGGCCGTTAGTATTTTTTCCAAATGCTTTAGATGTTCTTCCCACGTCTGGCTATAGACGACGATGTCGTCTATATAGGTGGCGGAGTACTCTTGGTGGGGGGTCAGCATGCGGTCCATCACCCTCTGAAAGGTGGCCGCCGCTCCATGTAGCCCGAAAGGCATGGTTATGAAGTGGAATAGCCCCACTGGGATCGAAAAGGCCGTCTTTTCCCTGGCTTCGGGGTCTAGCGGGAATTGCCAGTACCCCTTGGAGAGGTCTAAGGTTGATATGTACGCGGCTTGGCCTAGTCGCTCGAGGAGTTCGTCCACCCGGGGCATAGGGTACGCGTCGAAGCGGGAGATGGAGTTGACTTTTCTGAAATCGATACAGAACCTGGTCGACCCGTCTGGCTTCGGGACCAGGACAATCAGGCTCCGCCACTCGCTCCTGGACTCCTCTATCACGCCCCACTGCAGCATCTGCTGGATTTCCCGGGCGACGGTGTCCCATACCTTCCGGGGCAACGGGCGGAGGGATTCTCGGACGACCTTCCCGCCTTCGGTTTCTATCCGATGTGTCCCTAGGGTCGTGCGTCCGGGTCGGGTGGTGAGTGTCTTTTGGTGTCTCCGGAGGACGTCACGTAGTTGTTCCCGCTGAGGGTTCGTCAACTCCGCTCCTATCACGCCCTCTCCTTCCAGTTCTTCCTCCCCGCCCCAAGGCCCGAGGTCTTCTCCTTCGGATGGCGTGGCAATCATCAGGGCCTCGCGGGGGACCCACTTTTTCAACAGGTTCACGTGGAAGACCTGGGTGCCCCGCCGGCTCCCCACCAACCTGATCTCGTAATCCACTTCTCCCACTCTTTTCACCACCTCGAAGGGTCCCTGCCACTGGGCCAGTAGTTTGGATTCCTTTGTCGGCAGTAGGAGCATCACACGGTCCCCCGGTTGGAACTCCCTCAGCCGCGCCTTGGCATCATAATACCGGGTCTGCCGCCTCTGGGTGTCTTCTAGGTTTAATCGGGCGTATTCCCCGAGTCGGCTTAGTCTTTCACGCAGTTCGGTAATGTATTGGACGGTCCCCCTTCCCGAGGTGGGCTGGCTCTCCCATCCCTCGCGCAACAAGTCTAGAATCCCCCTGGGGTGACGCCCGTAGAGGAGCTCGAAGGGTGAAAAGCCCGTTGATGACTGGGGGACTTCCCGGACCGCGAACAGGAGGCCCGGGAGCAGCTGGTCCCATCCTCGGGGTTCGTCCTGCACGAATCGTCGTAGCATCCCTTTTAACGTTTGGTTAAATCTTTCGACCAATCCGTCTGTTTGAGGGTGGTAGACGGAGGTCTGTAGTCGTCGAATCTTCAACAGCCGGCAAAGTTCCCGGATGATACGGGAGGTGACGTTCGGGCCTTGGTCCGTGAGGATCGCCTGGGGGAGGCCCACCCTCGAGAAAATCCTCATTAATTCCCGGGCCAAGGTAAGGGCCTTGGTGTTCCTGAGCGGGACGGCCTCGGGGTAGCGGGTCGCATAGTCTATCACGACCATAATATACCGGTGCCCCCTCCCCGACGGCTCGAGGGGTCCCACCAAGTCCATCGCTATGCATTCGAACGGCACCGTCACTATGGAGAGGGGCACCAATGGTGCCTTCGGTACGCGAGCCGGGGCCGTGCGCTGGCACTCGGGGCATGACTCGCAAAAGTCCCTTACGGCTCAGAACACACCGGGCCAATAAAACCTCTGGAGCACCCGTGCCAGGGTTTTCTCCTGCCCCAGATGGCCCGCCCACGGGTTGGCGTGTCCTAACTCTAGGACCTCCCGCCGAAACCGCGCCGGGACTACTAGTTGTCTGAGTCCCCCCCCCTCTCCCTCTTTGGTCACTCGATACAGGCGGTCATTTAGTACCTGGAAGCTCGGCCCTTGGGTTGGGGTTTCCAGGTCCCCGTCCGTCTCCCTTGTGCCGGCGGCCTGCTCCCAGGCATGCTGGAGTGAGGGGTCTTGTCTCTGTTCCACCACAAAATCAGGGGCCTCCTCTACCTGCAGGCACGTGTCTCTGTTGATGTCTTCCCGGGGTTGTTGCTCGTCGCTCCGGGCTCCTTGGTTCTGTAGCAGTCGTCCGAATTCGGGCCAGTCTCGCCCGATTAACACGGGGTAGGGCAGGTGCGGGGCCTTCCCCACCCTCCAGACCCGTTCTTGTCCGCCTCCGGTTAGGCGGACCTAGACGGTGGGGTAGGCTTTTACGTCGCCATGCACGCATTTCATCCATACGGGGTCTCCGCCGGGCCGCCCCGGGGGGATCAGGTCCGCTCGCACCAACGTCATCGTAGCGCCTGAGTCCACCAGGGCCTTCACGCGCCGGTCCCCGACCCTCATATCCGTGAGGACCCTCCGTCGCCCGTCCTGCCTCCCTCCTATGGCTTCCGCTCGTTCCTCTTGGGCCAGGGTACAGTCCATGAGCGGGCAGTCTCTTTTAAAGTGCCCCTCTTGCCCACACTGGAAGCAGGGTCCTTTCGGGCCAGTCCGGGGTTCCCCGGGGGGCCTCTCGGGGGCGTCTTCCCCCTCCGATCTCCCCACTGTCTTGGTTGGCCACACGGGGGCCAGTCGGGGTATGTTGTCCCTCCCTCGCCGGTTCCCCGCGGTCTGGGCCCTCTCGGTGGGCTTACCTTGTGGTCGCGTGCCCCCCGTCTTCGGGCCCGGTAGCGCCTCTCGTCGGGCGCTGCCTTCTTCTGTCTCCGCCAAGAGATGGGCCTCCATCAAGCCCACCGCCTCGTTCACGGTCGTGGGACGGTTTCTCCGCACTCACCGTTGTCCGTCCCGGGGCAAGATGTGGATGAACTGCTCCAGAACAATCAGCTCCAGGACCTGGGTGCCCGTTTTGTGCTCTGGCTCCAACCACTGGGTCGCCCACTCTCGGAGGCGCTGGGCCACCGCCCTAGGCCGGTCCCCAGCCTTCAGTGCCTCCTGTAGGAACTTCTGGCGGCAGGTTTCGGGAGAGTGTCCTATTTGGTCCAAGATGGCCTCTCGGACCTTGGGGTAGTTTAGGGCGTCGTTGACGGATAGGCTCCGGTAGGCCAGTTGGGCGGGCCCTGTAAGGTACGGGGCCAGCAGGGTGGCCCATTGCTCCGGCGCCCACCTGGCTGCGGTGGCCACCCGTTCAAAGGTAGTCAGGAAAGCCTCTGGGTCATCCTGAGGCCCCAACTTCGTGAGTCGGAGGGGCAACCCGGGTCCCTCCACGGGCCCTGTGGAGTTCGTTGCCGGCACTCCGACTCTTTTTTCGACTGTCTGGCGCCATTGCTCCTGCTGCGCCGACAGTTCCCGAACCAGCTGTCTCTGGTGCTCTTGGAACTGAGTAGTGAGTTGCTGTATTAACTGTGTTTGTTGCTCCTGCTGAGCTTGTTGCTGTCTCCGCTGCGTCTCCCCGAGCCAATCCAATAGCTTCGTCGATGGCCCTCCGTGGGCGCCAACCGCTCGTGCGTCTAGCGTCTGCGTGACGGGGGGGCACAATCGCAAATGCCCACGTTCGCCACCACTGTGATGGCCCGCGTGGGTGCGAGCGCCCCCTTCCGGTGGGAGAAGGGGGGTTCAGCGGACCCGCCGTCTGGCTGTTTGAGTGCGATCACCCGGCCGCGAGTCCGGACCGGGGATCAGCGAACTCGGGGTTCCTTTTCCTCGGGGCTGGCCCGGGGTTCCAGTCTGCCCGGGGTCCCGGCGAGGAGACGGGGTCACCTCCGGCGGCCTGCCCGTAAGTCGGGTCCCCGTCGGGACAGTCAAAGTGACAGGGTCCTCGCCCTTTTATCTAGTCACCCCAGCGGGGTTCTGTGGGTTGGGGTCTCGTGGTAGGGAGGGAGGACGTGGGGGACCCGGGCCCGCCCTCTCCACCGGGTCCCAGCCCGGGGCCCTAAGTGGGGGGGGAACAAAGTATGCGTTCCTCCCACGACAGGCGGGGTTTATCCCCGTAACGCGCCTGTCCACGGGCGCCAGAAGGCCCCCACCCCGGGCTGCTTCCACTCCCCACTACCCTCTTCCCTGGCGGGGGGGGTCCCGCAGTCACTTACCCCGCCCGAGGCGCCGGTCTCGTCCCGCGGCCGTCGTGAGGGTTCGGGATCGTTCCCTCTTCTCCTCCAATGCGGGGGGGGGGTTCCCCTTGGCGGCTGGGGCGGCGGTGGTGGCGGCAGCTCCCCTGAGTGCCGCCCCGCCCTGCTCCACCGGGCCGCTTTTCAAACGGCCCGGGTGATGACGTCAGGGGCGCCCGTTCCGCCCCCCGGGCGTCCTGGCGTCCGCTGACATCACGGCCGGGGCGTCCCGGCCTGACGCTGGTTCCGCGCGGCTCTGGCCGAGCGGAACACCGTTCGGGCTCCTCGCCCCTCAGCTGGGGCTGTCCCTGGCCCCTCCTTCCACGCCGGGGAGTTAGCCGCCCCTGCCCCTGCGGGGTTTCCTCCCTGGCCTGCTCTCCCCTGCTTTCAGGGCTGCCTGCCGGGTCGTCCGGCGGCCTCCAGGGGGCGTCGGCAGCCCCCGCTCTAGTGCGGACCTGCAGCGGTCCGTCACAGAGACAATGGAACATGGGAATGGCCAATGGAAGGGGTCATCTTATGTGGAAAGAGCTAATTTCCGGAGTAGCCAGGAAGAGATGCCCTAGCAGTTAATGAACTTTGTGGTAGTGTGTGAGGCAATACCGGTTATTGGACCAACTTCAATTGGTGAAAGAGATAAGGGTTGAACTACATATAGCTTTTCTTCAGGTGTGGAAAAGGTAATCAGAGTGTCACAGTTAAATATAAGGTGGAACAGATAATTTTGCACATACGAGACCATTCAAAGTGAAGGGCCTGGTAACAAATTTGAAGGCATAGGACAAAAAGGGGTGGGAAAGGGAATTAGTGGTTTACAAATTGTTGTAATAACAATAAATCCAGTGTTTTTATTAACACTATAAATTTTAGTGTCTAATGAAGTTATGAATTTAAGCTCCCAGGCTCGTCAAGGTCTGCAGAAGGGTTTCAGGAAAATTTAGGAATATCCTGGAACAAATACAGCTACAATAGCACTGCAAATAATGAAAGATATTAATTTTTGTTGTCTGAAATGGAAACTGGACAACATGAAGAAAAAAGGAAGCAAAGCTTTATGTCTTACCACAAATGCAAGAAATAAAACATCATTCCCAGATGACTTGTCATCTATAGCTGTCTGTTGACTATATAAAACTCCAAATATGCTGAACAGCTGTACAGCAGGACTTTAAAGAACAGGGGAACCATTTCCTGCACTTCACACAATTCAGAAGGGAGCACCTCAAACAAAAAATCTTTTCAGACTCCCATTCAGTGGAAGGAAAAAAATGAGAAAGCATGTCTGCAAAATCATGCATGAAACCCAAAACAACTATAAAAACCCACCAATGACAGCTATGCAACACAAAAACAAAAACTGTAACTTCACAACCCACAGAATATCACCTCTGGGAGAAAGCACAGCACCAGTACTCACTATATAGATATTACACAACACCCCAACATCACCAATTTATCAAGACTATCCTAACTGGAGTTTTATCTATATTCTCCAAGGGTTGTACATATTTGATCATTACATTCATTTCTTTGCCAAAAACATTGACAGCAAAATCCTTAACAAACTTCACATCCATTACAATCTGTTCACCTCTGATAGAACAGCTATACAGTACATTATATCCAATCAACAGACAGTGATCAAACTAGCAGACCATGGGGGTGCTTGTAGGCTTTAACTGGATTACTGTGATGACTGTGTTAATAAGGCCAAAAAACAACTCTCCAACACCAAACAACTTTATGGAAGAAACGAGATAATTACTATGTTCTTTTCTGTGAGATTTCATTCAAATAACAGGACAAAAACACCATAACACCCATGGACAAATGTTTTTCACAAAATTATCACTCCAGATCTGCCCCTCTCAGTTCTTGACTTCAAAGAAAACCTACCCAACAGCTGCAAAAAGCGAGCTTGGGAATAAACATTTGTAATTTTACTGAACACTAAAAATTGTGGTCTTAACAAAGATACTGGGTATATATCTACTGCAACAATCTGTAAACCTGTAATATTTTCTCTTCCCTCCCTCCTCTACACACACACCACTTTTTTTTTCTTTTCCTAGGCCTTCAGAAGTGTTAACAGGCACTTTCAGATGCAATGGTCTCTTACAATCTGTGTTAACTAGTTATTCTAAACAATCTGTTCCACCTCTTACTTAGTTGTGACACTCTGAGTACCTTTCCCAGATCTGAAGATCTCTGTGTAGCTTCAAAGCTTGTGTTTTAAATCAACCCAAGTTGGTCTTATAAAATATATTACTTCACCCACCTTGACACTTAATACTTTATTCTCAAATTTTACAGTTATTGTCTCGCTGTTCCTTCTCTGGCACTAAGCCAATTATAGCATCCCTACATATAGGCCCAAGCATATGTTTAATGGTTTTGTGACATAAAGTCTAAAATCCTTTCTTCTCAGCAGATGCATCTCTCCTCCAGGTGGTGGGAAAAGAGTATCCAGTCATAACAACAATGATCCAACAATATTGTAAAAATGGGTTGGACTCCAGTGTTTGCCTTGATTCTCAACATGTGCTATTTATTCCTATTCAAAACAGATATAAATAGGAGCTTCCTCAGACTCACCCCCACTCTATTTTTTGTTAAAAAAAATTAAAATCCAAACAAAAAAAGTAATGCTTGTGGCAAGTATTTAGTATAACTGTATCATGTCCTGAGATAAAAATAATGTATTGAAAAATATCTCTAAAAAGTTTCATCAGAAAGCTATTTCACCAGCACTATAAGAAGTTGTCAAGTATGGAAATAGCTAGAACCCTCCCCCTACAGATGCCTTCCCCATCACCATCCCTATCTTAGTGGCAAACATACAGGCCAATTTAAAGAAAAGCAGTAAAAGCTATCATATTCCATGCCTATATAGTAGATTGCGTTGTCCGTAGCCCTTCCATTCATTCCTAACATACCTGATGAGCATACACCTAACATACCTGTTATCCTCACCTTTTACATATTTATGCTCTATTATAGAGTAAACCAGTCATTCAATAATGCGACTTCCAATAACCAAATATAAAATGGAACGCTTCAGAGCTGTGCATGTCCAAGAAACCCTTGATCTCATTGATTACTCCCTCAGCCATCTCTTTTCTGCTCATATACCTCTTCCTCATTCTGTTCATCACCATATGTTCACTTTGGAAGATGTCTGTTCTGGTTATAGGCCCTCTGGGACTTGACCTGCTGCCACTTGAATGGAGAGCTGCTGCTAGTCTCATTTTCTCCTCCTGGTGCTCTGTCTAAAATTGTAATTTCCAATCTTCTCAGGGAATGTTCACCCTCACCCTCAGTCCTGATATTACAATAATGGTCAAATAGGAAGTTCTCTTGGTGTTTTATATTAGCATGGCTCAATACTTAATTGATTGTTCTGAATGTGAGCGAGGCCAAATCTTGAAAAACAACCACTTTTTGCATGTGTACTGACAATAGAGCATTTCACTTTCTGACTTGCAGTAAGGTACACTTGTATTCACGGTAGTGTAGCCAGACAATCATATTCCCAAAATAAACTCTGTTTGTTATTATATGAATGAATTGCTTCTCCCTTCCCTCTCAATTCTCTTAGTAGGATATCCAGATTTTTATTTTTGCATTCCTCTTTTTTTATCTCACATGAAAGTCCTTTCAGATTTGTATTGTTCCTTCTTATTCCATAATGCAGTATATGGAATTCTATATATGATTCCATATAATGCATTCCTACCTGGTAACCAATTTGGAATCTCTTCTCTGCATCACTTTGTATATCTGCATACTCCTTTAAGCCTGTCTCAGTTCTCTCACTATCAGCAAGTTCTAGTACCTCTTTTATTATTCCCTGAAGGAGACTCACATCTCAGGTTTCACTGATTTCATTTCAGATGCTAATTCTGTAATGTCTGCCTTTGTGGCAGACACAAATCTCAGAGGTGAAAGTGGGCCAGTGTAGTGCACTGGTAAGAACCAGCCACCAATGCCAGCTTGCACACAGCTGACTTTTTGCCCCTCCTTGTCACCAGCCCTGCCAGTAGGGTCTGGTGGCACTGCTGCACCTTTTGCCCTTTCCACCACTACAGCCTCAGGGTTCCCAGCTGCCAGCCATGAAGAACTGGCTGGTGGGGGTCTGTCCGCGGCTCTGTCCTTTCTGCCTGAAACACTGCTCCTTCCAGGGCTCAGAGCCACCCCTCCCACGCCATTGTTAAGGGCACACTATTAAGTCTCAGCATCTACTTTCACCACTACTAAGGGTGTGTCTAGACTACAGAATTTTGTCGACAAAAGTGGACTTTTGTCGACAAAACTATACCTGCGTCCACACTACCGCTGAGTTCTGTCGACATAACGTCGACAGAACTCAGCAGTTTTGTCGACGCTGGTAAACCTCATTTTACGAGGCATAACGCCTTCTGTCGACAGAGTTTCTGTTGACAGAAGGTGTTATTGCATGTAATCTGTCCTTTGCGTCTACACTACCATGTCGACAAAGCAGCTTGCTTTGTCGACAGAACTGAATGTAGTGTAGATGCTCTTTGTCGACAAAACTTCTGTCGACAGAAGCCTGTAGTCTAGACGTATCCTAAGTCTACACTACCTATATAGGACTGTTTACTCATGTCACTCAGGGGCATGAGAAATCCACACATACAAGCTCAGTGTAGACAGTGCTTGTCCTGTCAACATAGCTACCACCACTTTCCAAGGGTAGATTAACTGTACAGAAAGGAGGAGCTCTTCTGTCACCAAAGGTGTGTCTGCAGGGGCATGTCTGCATCAGTGAATGGAGTTGGTGGGCACTGTGAGAATATTGTGGCAGGCCCTCCAACTAATTTTCCCACATTCTGAAGGCTGAGAGCATAATTTTCTCTGGGAAAAAGGTGGATGCACACTCTGTCCCTTTTGCATGACTTCTCATCCCTTTGCCAATACTTTGTGTGTAGGACCATGGTGAAGATTTGCATTACATTCCTTGAAGTATATTTTGACTCTGTCTATTCAGTCCTCCAGGTACTTACATTCGACTGTCTGCTTTCAATATTAAAACCAGGGAGTGAGGTTTAATAGACACTTGCTATAAAATAAGCTTTAATATTAGGAAAAGTTATGGGCACATTGAAACATATTTCAGTGCTCACATTTCTGTATTCCTGGATCTGCACTAGCCAAAGTGAGTACTTTCAATAAGATATTCATAGAGTGATTTTTGGAAGAGATGCAGCTATAAAATAATAATACTATTTGGGCCATTCATATTTTACCCAGTGATATCTCTTCAGTATAGTACAGAATTAGTTACAGACATAATACAACAAAGATATGATCTGAGTTGAAATGAGAATAGTTGAACTGAGTCCTTATTCCATTCCATCCCCACAGTATGTTGGTAAGCTCTTGTCTGAGGAAATCTCAGACAGGAGTGTTACTAAATAACATGAATGACATGTTAGGTAGCATCTTTCATACACTTCTATCACCTTTTGGGTGAAACACAGCAGCTATTTAACAATGCTTAAAATAGTTTAAGAGGAAGTGAAGAATACTTTATGACTTGAAATTAAAGGGGTGTTTTGGTAGGCAGAATATAAACATCAGATATAGCCAGGACCACCTGGCTAACATTCATGGGGTATTTAAAGACCACAATGACATTGTTTCTATATTAATTATTCAGGTTCATAATCTAGGGCTGTGTCTAGACTGGCCAGTTTTTCCGGAAAATCAGCCGCTTTTCTGGAAAAACTTGCCAGCTGTCTACACTGGCCGCTTGAATTTCCGCAAGAACACTGACGATCTCATGTAAGAAATCAGTGCTTCTTGCGGAAATACTAACCTGCTCCCGTTCGGGCAAAAGTACTTTTGCATAAAAGGACCAGTGTAGACAGCTCAGATTTGTTTTGCGCAAAAAAGCCCTGATTGCAAATATGGTGATTGGGGCTTTTTTTATGCAAAAGCGCGTCTAGATTGGCACGGACGCTTTTCCACAAAAAGTGGTTTTGCGGAAAAGCGTCCGTGCAAATCAAGACGCTCTTTTCCGCAAATGCTTTTAACGGAAAACTTTTCCGTTAAAAGCATTTGCGGAAAATCATGCCAGTCTAGACATAGCCTAGATGTTCTCCCTTTTCAGATAGACCACAGGATCTGATTTTCTACCGTGCTGCCCTTGTTGCACACCAACATAACTGCTAAAGTCAACAGCTCCACCTGCAAAAAAACTGGTGTAAAAGTGGAGAAGTAGTCCAACATGTTTGAATGTTGAATCAATACTATCTCTGAAGGAAGAATAACACATACCAACCCCACTTTGGGTCACACCCTGAGCTGGGGTACACAAGCACATTTACATCATCTTATCTGGCCCTCCATATTTCCCCTGGTGGTCTCCTATGCAGGTACTGATTAGATCCAACTTTCTGAGCTTCTGAAAGTTGATGCATTCACAAAGGGGTCTTGATGCAGGTCATAAGTAAATACTATTTACATGGATTAGATAGTATCAAGTTTAATATCACTTTTGTACTCATGAGTACACTGGAACTCAACAACATAACCATGTTTTCAGAAAAAGATGTGTCCAGTTACTGTAACAAGGCAATCCAACAATATGCATAACTTTTTCCCTGTAAATGTAGGCCTTGGAATTCTTCAGAACACATTTAACATAATCCCTGATGAAGAAACCATAAACTGAAAATGAGATTGGCCAAAGAAATTCTATTCATTATTGGGTTAGTTTCACCTTTGACTAATTTCATTGTTACCATAGATCTCTACCATCATATCAACCTTATAAACCTTTACAAGATCTAAATACTCATATGATTTTATCCAGCAGGTCCTTATTGGAAGGACCAAAAAGTGATGCATTCCTTTGACAGAAACTGAGTGGCTTGATGGAGTTTGGTTTCTCTGATGCTGCAAGACAAAGGATTTTGTTTTTCACTCAGACATTCTTTCTTGATTTTTATGACTGAAATCAATGATGGACATGCCAAAAAACCCTAATACATCTTGTGCTGAATTCTCTGCTTGTGTGAATTGATGCAGCTCCATCCATTTGGCCCTTTGTCCTTATAGAACAATTATATTGTTACTGAAGCTCTGTGTAAATATATTTGTATTTTCATTTTGGTACAAAGACAATATTAAGCTGATTCAAGACAGCAACCTAAATCTAATGTATAAATAAAACGTTATTCAGAATCTTTTTTCTTATTTCTGATATAATCTTTAATGTTTATATTTGAGTGCCATTGTTAGATTTCAAAATACATTATCAAAATACATTAATTTTGTCTTACTGTAAAGGTTAAAAATATCTGCTGTTGTTGAACTGCTTTTCGTATGTTTGTTATGATACTGCTCTTGGTTTTCTTTAAACTTGGCACACATGTATAAGCTAACTGAAGCTATTGTATTCATACTATACATTGACAATTCAGTGCATATTCATATGGAAAGGAAAGATAGGGTTTATTGAGATGCGATTTAGGGTGCCAAAAGTACGCAAGAGAATGCAAATGTAAGAGTTACTCCCCCTCCCACATTTTAATAGTGGTGTCTCCTGGGGAAGGGTACCGAGCAGGACAATGTTGGAGGAGTGGATTTAACAGGCTTTGTTAGAGGAGCAGTGTTAGTTGTCATACTTCCCTGGCTTCCAGGTTTCCTTGTAAAAGAAACATCATAGCACATATAGCCCTGTAATAGATTTCAAAGGCTCCATTGTTTGTGACTCATCTGAGTAAGGATGAGCCGCTTCTAAAAGGAAACACAAAATGAACAACTTAAAATTGTAATGGGATGGCCTGTACCATTTCTCCTCTTTGGTACTGTATGCCATGAGAGTGGATTCATGTTAGGTTATTTCCTACTTTTGTTAAAATCTTTGCTATGGTAATAAAGTATCAGATTTTGAATGTCTAGGATCTCCTTGGAGTATGGTAGCAGTTGACATTTAAGTACTTAGTCACTTCTTGCCTTCCTCAGAAACGAGTAAACCTGTAAATAGGAAGGAATAGGATGACTTGCTAATCAAAATAAGATTGTGTAAAGGTCAAAGTAATTTACTACTGGCATTATTAACATCATGTATTCTAGGAATTAAATTCTGATACTTCGTTCTCTTTGCAAAGTCTATTACAAGTAAATAGCATATTTTTTTCTTGACAATGCTGATGCTGATGTTGATAATAGCAAATGGAGGAAAATCAACGCATTTTCCTTACAACCAATAGATTGAAATCACAAAGTCTTTTTTTTATATCATGCCAGCTAACAGCTTCCATTTCCTTTGTACCCTAGCAGTTTCAGATGTAGAACACAGCTGAATGATATCTAAGTCATACAAAAGCATCCAAAACTAAAGACTTGGGACAGGAAACCTGATACAACAAATCTATTCTCTCTGCAGTACTTCATTTTAATATTGCAGGGGGTCTTTTGTTTTTATTTTGTGTGTCTCACAAACCATCAGGCTCTGCAACCTCCCAAGGAGAAATGTAGAAAAGACATTTTCCAGGCCCAAATTGAAGGGTATGTGAAGGGTAACAAGAAAGGTTTCTACAGGCAGATTAGCAATAAGAGGGTGATCAGGGAAGGTGTGGGACCCTTACTGGATGAGAGAGGTAACCTAGTGACAGATGATGTGGGAAAAGCTGAAGTACTCAATGTTTTTTTTTGCTTCTGTCTTCACGGAAAAGATCAGCTCCCGGCACTAGGCAATGCAGTATGGGAAAGAAGTGGGCAGCCATCGGTGGAAAAAGAACAGGTTAAGAACTATTTAGAAAAGCTGGACATATACAGATCCATGGGTCCGGGTTTAATGTATCTGAGCGTACTGAGGGAATTGGCAAATGTCTTTGCAGAGCCTTTGGCCATTTGAAAACTCGTGGAGACCAGGAAAGGTTTCAGATGACTGCAAAAAAAGGCAAATGTAGTGCCCATCTTTTAAAAAGGAAAGGACAATCCAGAGAACTACAGACAGGTCAGCCTTACCTCAGTCCCCGGAAAAATCATGGAGGGGATCCTCAAAGAATCAATTTTGAAGCAGTTGGAAGAGGGGAAAGTGGTCAGGAATAGACAAATGTATTCACCAAGGGCAAGTCATGCCTGACCAATCTGATTAGCTTCTGTGATAAGGTAACTGTCTCTGTGGACATGGGGAAATCAGTGGATGTAATATACCTTGACTGTAGCTATACAGTATTTAGAAATTTATTTCAGTAAATAAATAGACTGAGGATGTTTTTTTAAACTTATACAAATGTTGGATTGTATTGGATGTGCATAACCACCTCAGACAATATTACACAGGTTCAAACCCAACTTTCTGCTACATCATGTACTTAATATCTTGGTTGTAATTGAATAGTCTGCCATTCCAAATTGATGTAAAAGATGATGCCAGCAAATCTAATTTGTGTTTATACAAAAGAGACCTTGTGGAGGTCAGATATTTTGTAGATATTCAAGTATTACCGAAAACAAAAGTTACCTAAATAGTTGTTATGACAGAGGGTGTGTCTAGACTACATCCCTCTGTTGGAAGGGAGAGGTAAATGAAGCACTTTGAAAGTGCAAATGAAACCAGGATTTAAATATTCCATGCTTCATTTGCATAATCACATAATGGTGCTCTTTTTAAAATTGAAACCGCAGTCTAGACATGGCTCTTTTGAAAATGGGGTGCTTTTTCAAAAGTTCCTGTAGACCGCAGTTTCAATTTTGAAATATAACTTTCTCAAAAGAGCACAATAATGTGATTATGAAAATGAAGCACGGGATATTTAAATCCCGGCTTCATTTGCACTTTCAAAGTGCTTCATTTACCTCCCTCTTCCAACAGAGGGATGTAGTTTAGACATAGACAGTGAGAGAACATGCAAAAGAAAGCTTTAAGTCCAATTTAGTACCAGCCTTAAGGCCACTTTAGTAGCAATTTAGACATGTAAGAGGAAGTGTGAGAGAACAGGTTACTATCCAGAAAGGTCATTCTGAGACATCTACCATGTTCCATATTAAAAAACAGGAAAGGATTTGGCATAGGGATAAAGAGAATGTAGTAATTTTCCTAAGAGAAAACATAATACTGTACCAGCAATTACCCTGTACTGTAATTCATAGACTTCATTAAAAATTTGTATAAGAACAATAACATGTGTATCAATCTATTGTGACCAATTATAAATACCCACATAAGTATAAGTACATTGGGTAACTGCGTTCCTTAGCTGCCTGTCTACATTTACCATTTCTATGCATGTGTGTGTGTGTGTGTGTGTGTGTGTGTGTGTGTGTGTGCGCGCAATCATTTTGGGTGTGTCTACAAAACACCCTAAACTCGAAATAAGATACGCAATTTGCACTACACAAATTGCATAGCTTATTTTGAGTTAATTTCGAAATAGCTTATTTAAAAATTTGGCACATCTACACAGCACCACATTTTGAAATATCGTGCTATTTCAAGACATCCCTTAATTTCACACCCCACACCCATTATTTCAAAAAATAGCAATGTCTATCTAGACGTACTGTACAAGAATTTCCAGGAACAAACATCTTATCTTTCAATTCTGAGCTAAAACAAGATACTGCCTTAGAAGATGTTTTTATGGAAAGAAAGTGCATGGGTTGCAGGCCTTAAAGGCACTTTGAGGCACACTGGCAAGCATAATGCTTCCAGAACACTAGAAAGATTATGTTCAGTGATGGCTTCAGCCTCTCCTCTCTTTGAAAGTGTAGCATGTAACCCAATTGATATGGCTACACTTCACCAAATAAAGGAGCAATCTGGATGCAGCCATACTGTTTGGCCAAATATACTTAATCCTTCTATGAATGTAGAATGTGGTGTCGGCCTATTGTGTGCTCCATAACTTGTATGAAAGCAAGAGGGAAACTTATCTGGGAGGCTGGGGGGCTGAGGCAGAGTGCCTGGCCTGAGAGTTTGAGCAGCTGGACACCAGCGCCATAAGGAGAGCACAGCAAGGGAAAGTGCAAATCAGAGAGGCCTTAAAGGACAGTTTTATGCAAAGCCTCTTTTGAGACTCTGCCACATGGCTCTCCACTACTTGCCGCTGCATTGCCTGTTTTTCTCTTTAATCCCCCACCCACCACTGCAGTTCAAGAAGAAACCATTGGTAAAAGAACAGTTTTTATCTGAGGAAAAACAACAGGGAAAGGAATGAACTAGGAACCAGAAGTGGGGAGGGAGGTTCAGGAATGGGAATGGGGACTACAAATGGAGAACACAGAGTTTGGGAGACTCGGGAATAAATACTTTTTCCTCCTTCTCACAACTGTAGAGAAGGCTGCATAGACATCTTTCATCTTTTAAAATATATTTTAATTAATTCTGTGTCATACTCATTTACATTAATCTGCCTATTTGTGTATAACAGTAGGATGCAATTTGTAATGGTCTTTGTATATGACAAGAGTAGAGTTTTGAAGCAGTAAACCACTCAAAGTTCTTTTTTTGAAACGGAGAAGGGGCAAAAGGTCAGCCTTTTGCCCCGCCAGCCTTTCTTTTTTCTCTTCTTTCTCTTACTGCCTACTGTTGTGCATAGTCCTTGTATTTTCCTACAGCAGAGATGTTTAAATGTGGTAATTGTGTTTTTGAAGTTGCTATATATCATTTTCTGCTTAAGATTCAGAGAGGATCTGGAAGATAAGTAGTCATAAATGGATATTTCTTTATATATATATTTGAAATCCTGATAGGCTCTTCTTTTTGACAACCTTGCTAATGGCTTTTTGGGTACAAAGGAAGAAAACTCTTACTTTTAATATCATCCATACCTACTGAAGGTTGACATAATCTGCAGTTTTTCAGCCTCCAATGTCTTGTGCTGCTTATACCAGCATTGTGATATTTGAAAATATTAGTCCTGCCAAATTGTGGATGAGCATTTTTTTGGTTTTATTTGCTGACATGAAAGGAAGAGAGAGGAATTACAGGAGGGTGAAGATTGAGGGGCTGAGAATAAAGGATACGTTTATAAAACTTTTCTTCTCACGGAGATCAGATTCTCTTACCTCTTTATAGTAGATGCTGGAAGGAGGTACGGGGAAAGGGTGCCTTCATCTGGCTAATCTCACTAAAGGAGTGGTTAAAGTAGATTGAAGAAGTTCACATTGCATCAACCACACAGGAAGTGAAGCTCTCGTTTGAGAAAAAAATCCCCTCTTCTTTTCCCTTTACTTTAACCCTCTTGCAATAAAAGAAGGCTACAGATTATAGCATTTCTTTTTTTGTCTCATCTAACCAAAATTATACATTGAGTTGTCTTGGACTACCAAGGAAAGACAGAACAATGACATAAATCCCACCTGATAGACTCATTTATAGTTACAGTAGGCATTTTTACTGCAATGCAGGCCATCAAGAAAGATGATTTATATTACAATATTTTGCTTGTCTATCAGCAATGGCCTGGATATACATTATTGGTGATTCGAATGAGGAGAGCAACATGACAATTGAAGTGACAACAGTAGTCAGAATTTTCCACTATTTAGAGCATTTTGTCAGGGCATTTAGATTCTATTTCTGGTTCTACCATTGCATTGTCTGACACTAGTCATGTCAATTTAGTTCTCTGTCCCTCAGCTTTCCATTCCTCAACAGGAGGTAATAATTGCTATCTACCTTCATAAGCCACTTTGAGATCCTCAGAGCTGTGAAATTTTAGAGTATTATATTATAAATTTAGATTGTTGGTTCTGCTTACCAATATGGCAAGAAAAAATATGTTTAAAAATAAGTTTTGTTTCATTGGTGTGAACTGATTCAATTTTGCGCCCAATGAATCAGTAGCCAATTTGTTTCTTGTGTTTGATTTAATGTTACAGTTTTACAGGGCTTTTTGGGAGGAAGCTATCTTTTATTTTCTATTGTGATTTTAGACAACTCAGAAAAATAATATTGGACTGCATCTTTACATGTTACTATTTATTGTTTTTTTCCTAGTCCTATCAGTGGTCAGTTTTTTCTTTGCTCCCTGCCATCCTTGTAATAAACTTTAGAATTAACAACTTTAGAACCCTAACTAGCCTCTTTTTCCCCTCTACAAGTTTGTTTTTGAAAAGATATGAAAGTCTCAGTAACAAATTAGGGGCCAGTTCAATTTCTGACTCTCTATTCATGCTCATGAAATAAAAGGGGATACTAATGGAGATATGCACTGTACAATGGGCGAAGAATAAGTGGAACAACTGTGCTCCATCCATAGAATTTTCCAACGTGCACACTACTGGCCTAAGTCTGCTCCCTTTGAAGTCAATAGTAAAATTCCCTCTGACATAAAAAGAAGCAGTCAGGCCTATGCTGAACATCCTAATCCCACCCAATATTTATTGATAAGTCAAATGTATTTAAAAATTAGGTCTCCAGTTAATTGTTTTTCCAGACCTTTTAGATAGTGGTGGTGCCATTCTGGGTTCAGTGACAATCCTAGGCTTATCACCACACAAAAGATCAATTCTTCATATGACAATGTAATAAGTATCGCAAAACCTTATTTTTTTCAGTAAAATGGTTTTTTACTGAAAAATTCTGATTAATCAAATCCAAAAATGTATAGTCGTGGGTTGACCAATTTTTCTATTTGAAATAAAGTTTTTAAATTGAAATTTTCATTTTCTGAATTTAAAAAATCAGTTTTAAGGGTTGAAACTTTTTTCGTTTTTAAATGTCAGCTAATTCTGGTAACAAAATACAAATGTAAAGTAAATATTTTGATATCAACAAAACTTGTCACTTGATCTGTACCCGTTTTTCCAATTTTTAGTTCATAAAAAGGGAAAAGATTGACTTTACAGCCCAATTTGAGATTACAAAAAAAAATTTAATTGAAAATTTTCTTTAGATGAGAAAACCATATTGTATCCAACTCTAATGTTAAGCATGAGAATATATGGCAATATCACAGTGACTTACATTGATCTTTATAATGGCAACCCATTGCACTTCAATAGGCAGCCATTCTGACCATAGCTACTTGCAATATCTAATTACTTGCTAATATGAGTACAGTAGTCACTATGGGTAATGATATTTGATATTTTGATTATGTCTAGTACTATAGGCTTGTGTGTTCTCCCAAATTGTCAGCTATCATTACTAATGATACAATAATTATGAAATACTTTCCTTGATTCTAACCTGGAGTGAGTGTCACCTCTGTCACTGACTAAGGGAATATGGCTTTAACAATTGAAAAGTTGACCTGCTCTTGAAAATATTGCTTAAAAAATGCTAGAATCTGCTGTGTCCCGTATACAACCCATAAACATGGGGCAAAATCGGCACATCGAGTCTTTTGTCTCTCTTGAACTTTGGATGATACCCAGTGCCACATCACATGCCTGTTAAACCCTTTTAGTGAATCTTTTGTCTTCCCTTTTTTTTTAACATGCTGATAATCAGAACAAATTGATTTTTGTTTCGTGGATTGCTGAAATCCTCCCAACACTTTCTTCAACACCGGTGCTGAATAAATCATTGTAATGTTCCCCTGAAGTGAATTGAAAATTAATTTACACAGCCGAGATGATCCTCCTAATAACAGGGTACATAGAATGGGGAAATTGGAAATCATTACCCAGCAAACATTATCTGCATTATTTTTGTAGCTGCTTTAGATTGCATTGTAATAGAAAATTAGGAGACCGGCTGTGAAAAAGTTTAAGAGGGTCCCCTGAAGAGCTTCTGCTTCAAAATTGATTCTTTAAGAAAGCATTAAAAAGCTATTGGAATTGATTGCCTGCTAATATAAAGGAAAAACTCTTTGCCACCATTTGAGTTAAAAAAGAGCATCTTCATTCATGCATGTTATTAAAACTACTGGCCTGAAAGCCCCTGTAGAAAGATAAAGGATATGGATGAGATATTAAAACAGCCAATCTTTACCTTATCTGGGATTTAAAGTTAATATGTCGCTTTTATTAATTTAGCAGGAACCATTAGTTAGGATGTCAAAGAAAGGATTTACAATTAAAATGCCATAGAGCAGAGGCGTCTTTAATAAACAATGGACCAGGAATTCTTCATTAATCTTCCAAGCATGAGGTACACCCCTGCAAAGAATAAATCCTGATTTTACAGTTTTCTTTATTGCTAAGTTTGCAATACAGCAGCAATAAAAGTCATAGCTGATAACACCCCTGATCAGCCCTAGCAGCTTCTAGGGAAATGGGGTGATGGCCAATCGGATTCTCAGCAATCAGCAAGATGGGAAACAATGTTGTCAGTTTTAAAGGGGAGCCATCTTCTAAAGGTCATTCATCTATTTAACAGTATTTAACATGTGTGCTACTGTTTGTTTAAAAAATAAACATAGAAATATAATTTTATTTCCTGACACTAGACTATTTAAAGCTTTTATGGCTTTCTGCTTTCAGATACAATTGGCAAAAAAATTTGCCTTGTCTCCTTTATTTTGTGTTGAAGGGGAACACTTAAGAGCAGGGAATAATGAGCAGGAAAAATTGTGGACAATATTAAAATATTGTAATAATATTTTAGCAGTTTTCACACTTGAAAAAATTACTGAACACAGCAACTTAGTTATATATGTTTTTAATGCATCTTTAAATTGAGATAGTGGGTGTGGGATTGTGGGTGGATAAATTTCTCCAAGATAATTAACGAGGTGAAATCTACTTAGTGAGTACTGCAATAGTCTATAAGTTGATGAAATTTCATGTTAATTACAGGTGTGGGCCAAGAGAGGATAGAAAAACAAAAGCAACATATTAGATGAGCAGACAATATGGAAATAAAAGCAATAGCTCTACCAGTGAAGTGTCAAGCCAGCAGTAATGCCATGGCCCTCAGTTGATAAAAGCAGCCAGCATTTATTTGGGATTTTAAATATCAATGAATAAAAGAAATCTAATGGAATAAAAGGGAAGACAAGGGATGAAATTGGTAAAATGGGGAGCAAGAGGGAGAATAAGGGCAGATATTGTTATCGGTATATTATGTATATCTCTTAAACATGCCATTAACCTATACTACTAATGTGGGAGCAAGGACGACTCTGCTGTTCTTTCCTCTTCTGAGCATTAGAAACTGTTCCACTGAGTAGCACCAAGGAGGGAAACAAGGCGAGTAAGAGGCCCTATGGAGGGTGAAAGCATTTGTAACACTAGTTGAAGTCAGTTGGAGCCATTGGTGCTCAGCTCTTCTGAACATCTGGCCCCATATTACTGGAGAATGGAAAGGGGGATGTAATGAAAATTGGTATGACTGAATGAATATGCTTAGAACATGGCATAGTATTTACTAGAGCTGCTAAAGTTCAGAATTTTCATCCCACAGGAAATGTTAAGATTTCAAACTTGGTTTTATCCTCAATTGGGACAAAAAGTCAGTCTTGGAATTTTTCACAAAATGAAATAATCTGAAAAGATTTAATATTGCACCTACAGGAAAGGTTTCATTTCACAAGTTGAAATTTTTTCAACCTTATACTGTAAAACCTGTGTTATCTGGCATCCTCAGGGATTAGGGAGTTCCGGTTATCTAAAAATTCCCATTATCTGAGGGTCCTCATCAACCTAGGAAAAACCAATGGACAATAATAGTAAAACAAGTTTTTAATATTGGTAGTTTTGTACTGTTAGGCAGCTGGTCTCGCATTTCTATTTTGACTTAAAGATGATTAGTACTTCTTCAATTAAAAATTGTTAAACCAATCATGGTAAATAGCATGGTAAACCAAGCCAGGCCTGTGTGCCTGAAGATGTGACAGTAGTGTGGCTGGGGGCAATGCCAGTTAACAAAGTTTTCTGTTTAACAGAGTGCTGGATAACAAAGGTTTCACTGTATGTGCTTTTTGATAGGTCCGTGTTTCCGTAAAACTATTTCAAATTTGTCAAGTCAGCATTCTCTGATGAAAGACTGTTCAGTCGGGAAATTTTCATCTGGCTTTCGCAGTTCCATTATTTGTGTTCACAATTTATTTTTCAAAGAGAGAAATACAGGCTATAGGAGCAGATGAAGGGATATGTTACAAGAAATAAATTGAACGAAGGAGATACACTGAGGCCTAGCACAGATAGGGAAAGCCTTTCATACCAAAGTGGCCAAAGAAGAAACTACCCATCCTGAATCTTATATGGTCATGGCCTCTATGCAGGAGCTATGTTACTCCTACAACATTATAAAGAATGCTTTACTAGTAGGACCAGATACAGCCAGTTCTGAGCATTCTTAAAATGTAACAAAATAGCTGCTTACTCTCAGGCACTTATTCTAAGCATTTTTTCCAGTGCTGAGGTGATTGTCACTGGTTGAATAATTCAGCTACTAAGAATGTTGAAAAACTGACATTCGTTAATGAGCAAACACATGCTACTTAAAAGCTATACCTTAAGGTGAGCTCACCATTCACCAATGTGGAGTAGGAGGACAATGAGGAAAAGGCAGGACTCTTCTGTCATCCGCAATAGTTACAAGGAAAAATAGTAGCTAAGCATCTGGTTGCCAGTTTGTTGTAGTATTTGCTGTGTAAATATCTATGGCCAGGGAGACCAAATTGCTGGATTAGTTTTATTTTTAAATTCTTAACCTGTTATAAGTCCTGTTTAAAAATGAAAACAAAGCCTGCACTATATATGTTATAAACATGGATGAGAAGTAAATCAAGTTGCTTTAGATAAAAAGAAACTGGGTAATGTATAAAATTAACATGTACTTATTATATTATAGCACCTAGAATACGTAATCACAAATGGAGCTTAGTATGCACAATGAGAAACAGTTTCTGCCCCAAATATTTACACTGTAAAGAATCATAGAAGATACGGGTTGCAAAAGACCCGAGGAGATTCTCTGCTCAACACTCTGCTCAAAGCAGGACCATCCCCAACTAAATCATCCTAACCAGGGCTTTATCAACCCTGGCTTTAAAAACTTCTAAGGATGGATATTCCACCATCTCCCTAGACAACCCAGTGAAATCATTTTTCCGAATATCCAAACTAGACCTCTCCCCCCACTGCAGCTTGAAACCACTGCTTCTTGTTCTGTCATCTGCCACCACTGAAAATAGTGTGGCTCCATTTTTTTTTATCATCCATCCTTCTATCCTTTTTAATCCTCCCATTTTACTGATGGGGAATTGATTCAAAGAGATTAAATGACTTGCCAATGGGTGTATATAAATTCTATTGCAGAGCTGGCTCTTAAATCCAGATCTGGTGACCTCTAGCACTCCACTGTATTAACCACAATTCCTTTTTCTCCTCACTTGTGCAGCTCCCTATAACCTACATCCCTAGCAAACATGCTTTAAATTTACCATAAGAGGTTCACTTTGGACAATGCTGTAATTCTGTGATGGTCCTATATTTAAGGTTGAAAAGTTAATTAAACTAAAGGTCAAAAGTCTAAGTTGAAGGACACCATAAGAAGATCCTTGTGAGAGCATTTAGAGACACTGGTCCCTTGTGAATAAGGAGTTAATTTTGTATCAGCTTTCTCTTGCAAATATGCGAACTGCAAATGGAATATAATGGTTATTTTAAATATACATTGGAAATATACTTACAATTGGATCTGCACAGACATTTCAAGGGAAGTTTGGGTGGGCACAATTTTAGGGCTGTTCCTAGTCTTGCTTGTACAAAATAATTACATTGTACAAAAATCATTACATTTTCAACAATTCTGGTTTCTAGTAAAATTAGTGCATTTTGAAACTTAGGGCGTGTCTACATTGCATTGTAACTTGAAATAAGATATGCAATTTGAGCTACGCAAATTGCATATCTTATTTCAAATCTATTTTGAAGTAGCGTATTTTGTCATTTGGCACTGTCTACATAGCACCAAATTACTAAATAAAGCACTATTCCAAAACGTCCCTTACTCCTCGTAGAATTAAGTTTACAGGATACAGGATGTCAGAATAGTGAGCCCAAAATAATGGACTTGCTGTGAAGACACAGGATAGCTATTTCAGGATACTCTGATATCTCAACATATTGTTGCAGTGCAGATGTACCCTTAGAGGCCAAAAGTCATGGGTCTGATTTTATTCTTGTCAAGTACACAGCCACTGAACACGGGCAAAGATTGATACCTGCAAAGATTGTTGCCAAATACCTTGCCTACGGTCAGCATGCATATTTTCCTGATACATAATTGATTGGTATTCTGTGGAATCAACAGCAATACGTCAAAAAACTGCAAGAACTTGCCCCCAAAAAACTAATAACTCACTGCTATTCTTTTTCTCTATATCAGTTCCCTGGCATTAACAATATTTGCTATTATTTTATGGCATCGGGGGGAAGGTACAACCTTTAAATAATATGTTTCTGTATATTTCCTTTCTTCCTTCTTCTGTGCTTAAAAATCTTTATAACAAAATGACTTGTTATAAGTTGTTATGGTACATACCCTTGGACAGTGATTTTACAGTTTTCATCTTCCTTTCCTGTCTCTTATTTTTCTTATGGCTGTTAACTTGCTGGAGGTGGGTCTAGGTCTTCCAAAATTATAGGAAGAAGTAATCACTGTTCTCTTCTCCTCCTCTATTTGGAGTGTCTAAACAGCCCTCTTGTTGGCAGCTTCCACTTCTATTGAAAACTTACATCCAGAGTGCCTTTCCATGCATATCTTGGACTTTCAACAACAATGTAGCTTTGCAATTACTGTAATTAAAATAATAACATAGCTTTGTCTCTTTCTGGTTCCTAATGCCTATCTCTCGCTCATTCTATTTTCTTCAATTATCACTGTGAACAGCTGTGGTCATACATAGAATACACCTGGTAGCTAGAAGTATCCAGATGCCAAGCTCATCTTTTCAGTACTGGCGTTCCTTTCGTAGTTTAGCTGTTATGTGGAAGGAGGATTTTGCACAGGAAAAATGCTTCAAGAATTGGTGGGAGAGGCAGCTTAGCAGGAATAACTAATGTCCCATGTGGAAACTATTTGTGAGAGGTGACAGGTGTCCTGATTGAAAGTGCAAGTGAATTATTGGACTATGGGATTCATTGCCTCTCTGGAATCCACTGATGAAGTCTTCATTAGTTAGCATAGTTCACTTGAGAGAATCTTCAAGCTGAGTTTTGTTCCTTTTCCCAACAAATGGAAATGGCACCTCTGATCAAATCTTTATCTGAGGTCAATAGGTAGAAGTGGATCAAATGAACAGGTAATGTTTTCTTTTCCAAAGCACTTTCTATTCTAAGGCATCTTTGGACCTTATAACACTTCTATGAGGTAGGCCAATAATATTATCCTGATTTTTATTTAAAATGGAACATAGGCACAAAGAAGGCAAGTTGTTTGCCTGTGGACACAGAGGAAGCCCTTGACAGGGCTATGAATCAAACATCCATCTCCTAATGCCCAACCTATTTGTTGCCACAGGATCACTCAGCCAACCTCAAACTTCATATAATGTAACTATGAAGAGAAAATGACAGTAAGTGCTCTGTGTACTTTTCAAAGCCAGGAAGCTTTGCAACTCTTGAGATTAAAATGACAGTTTCTGGTAAGTAACTGGGAGGCAAACTTGGAATACTTCCGAAATTCTTCAGTTCTATAACTATCAAGAGCTGTTTGTTTATAGATTATAAAAAGTTGCATATCTCTGTGGCATGACTGAAGAACTGAAGACTACATAAACTATAAGGATATAGTTCAAGTAGTTCATATTGGCTGTTGAACTTCAGGACTGCATTATAACAAAATTACAGTACATAATCTAATGACTTTGGTGTGCATTTTTCTTCTGGACTGCTTATGTCTGATTTTTCCCTGTGAGGTTTCTTAATTTTAGCAAAAAAGAGAATTTATTCCATTCAAATTGCAACCCCTTCAAGAATTCAATGCTCACTTACAGGAATGCTGCACAGAAAATGATTGGGTATAACCATCGCTTTACTGAAATGGAGTATACAACTATTTTTTTTTAAAAAGCAACTTGTCCTAAAAGAAAGGCAGCAAGTCTGGATTTACACAGTGATTTTTACCCTTCATGATTCCCATAGGATTTTAATAAGTAAAGCTACATAAAATTCCCCTTTATTATTTTAAAAATATCGGAAACTTTCATGAAAAAATGTGATGGATGATGACACTGTGACAGGGCAGCTACCTGTGCCATCTTTGTAATTAAGCATATGAATGGTTTAGGTATCAGTATGGGCCAAGTATTGTCCAGTCCATGTATGGGGGAAGCTTACCATCACTCTTCCAGGAAGTGAAAACAGTGTGTGTGTGCGGTGGGAATGTGGGGTGGGGTTGGGGTTGGGTGATTTAGGCCAATCACTCAGGTTATTAAAGCACCAGAGTAATTCTACCAGCTGGGGAGGCTCACATATTCTGGTTTGTGTTAGATTTTCTGTAGGCTAGCAGACAAAGAGAGGGCTTTTGTATAAATAATCCAGATTTTAACTGACTTGGCCTTCAACTTGATTCCTGATTTAAACATTGACGTGAGCTTGTAACCACAAGGAAAAGCTAGTGGGTGTGAGGAGCTGACACCTACCACAGCTCTAAGTTGGAGTTCAGAGTAATCTCTGGTAAGCTTTTTAGCATATATGTAGGTTCCTTTATTGTTTCTGTATGCTTTCTCTGTAATGCTATTACCATAAGGATACAAATGTTTACTTAGATGGAGGTAACTTATAGTGACAAGCAATATACTGGTCATAGTCCTTGGAGAGAAAGTACAGATGCTGTCCTTTTAAGCAGACTGGTTTTCAGAGGCTGCTGCAGTGTAAAATAAGGAGGTGTGCAGCCCTGAAATGCCTGGTCAGAACAGAAGGAGAAAGAAAACTTGACATGAGTGTCCTTGAGGGACCATAGAGGAGGAAATCCTGGTGTAGATATCCTGAAATAGTGACATATTGCACCTTTAACTCTCTTTCCCATCAACTCTCACACACTGTACCAGACTGACAGAAGAAAAATTCAATAAGGGTGCATCAGAAGCTTTCCCAGAGAAATGGGACATAGCCTATTGACTGAAAGTTAAGATGTGCCAGGAGATACATTAGAATACACAACTCTCCACCAGATCATAGGCTTCTGGCAATGAACTTAGTGTAACAGTAAGACTATTTAATTACACTGAAGACCTTTTTTGGCTTCAGCTAGCCAGAATTGGAGAAGCATAAAGGTGGTTTAGAGCCACTTACTCTGCATCTGTCTCCTCAGCTGTTCTGTAAGTTTGAGCCTTCATTGTTTACTAACACCATCCAATGGTGTCCAAGGTACCAGCTTTCCTCTATACTAAGAAGGAAATATAAGTGCATGTGACCTGTGTTAATAAAAGTTTTACTATTCAATGGCAATCAATGTGGCACTAAGTAACACTAATGGTGCGTTTACACAGCAGGGTTTAATTCAAAATAAAGCTGCGCAAATTGCAATACATCAATTGTGTAGCTTATTTAGAAATAGTTTATTTTGAAATTGGGAGAGTCTACACAGCACTTATTTCAAAATAGAGCACTCTTTCTCTGACTTCCCTTACTCTTCATACAAGAAGGGTTATAGAAGTTAGAGTAAGAAGTCCTGTAGCTTGACAGTATTTTGATATTATTTAAAATAACTGCCTGCTGTGTAGATGTGGACTAAGTTATTTCGAAATAATGTTGCTGTGTTGACATACCCTAAGAAGCACATATTTCTGCTCAAAGTTTGATCTCCCAGTGGATAATCAAAGAAACTAACCAACCAACCAAACAAACAAAAAATCCTGGTCTGTATTTTGCAGAAATTTCACATATGACAAATAGGTCAAATATCCCTAATTCCTTTGCTGGGTCCCGAAGTGTCATGTTTACTAACAAGATACAGGCTCAAAAAATTAGTAGGGATTGCAAAATGTTATAATGTTCATGTGTACTAAGCAACTAGTTGGGAGAACATGGTCTAATAGGTATAGCCATAGTCCCAGACTGCCAAAGGGTTGTGAGGAGAGGAGCCCAATCCTTCCCACTCTATTACACTCTGACTGATGGTCCTTTGAGTTACTGGTAGTATGGCAACCCAGGTTGTTTAAGGCTGTTGTACCTGGGTCTCTTCTTCTCATTCTCCCCCAGGGTCAGCTTAGTCCAAAGCTTTCTCCTGGTGGGGAAATTCAAACCAAAATAAATAGAAGGGAGTTACTAATGTCCAAAATACTTCCTTATTTAGTTGCCTCTGGGGTGGTGTCTTCTCTTCCCTCAGAGATGGCCTCTTTGGGTATCTATATCAGAGCCTTTAGGCCTCTCTTTGCTTTTGATCGATGGAGCTATGGGTGAACTCAGCTCCAGATCTACCACCCCAACGAGCTAATCCCCTGCCTTTTCATTGCTCCCAGATGGAACATTTGCTGCAGTTATGGTGGGGTGGTGTTGGCTGAGCCCAAAACAATCACTTAACCCCTTGTTGCCCAGTGTGCATTTGGGCAACAGGGTTGTATTTAGGGTGGCTACACCCATATCTCTAGAATAACGGAATCTGTTGCAGTGTCATGAAACCTAGACCCAGCCCATACGGAAATATTAGCCAATAAAACCTGTACCAAATGTTGCATTCAAAACATCCAGCTCATTGCTGAGTACTATAGTAAAAGACTAATTCTGATTTTTGGCAAGTTTAATAACAACAGTTTGATTTCACTTCTGTATAAAACTGCAACACAGAATAAAAATTACAACACAGCTCAGTTTTCTTAATAAAATACACATTCATTTGTGTGCAGGGAACAATGTGAGTGTATAAATACAGTTGGGCTGTGTCTATACTGGCCACTTATTCCGGAAAATCAGCCGCTTTTCTGGAATAACTTGACAGCTGTCTACACTGGCCCCTTGAATTTCCAGAAAAGCACTGACGATCCACTGTAAAATCATCAGTGCTTTTCCAGAAAAACGATGCTGCTCCCGTTCGGGCAAAAGTCCTTTTCCGGAAAACTGTTCTGGAAAAGGGCCAGTGTAGACAGCACAGATTTCTTTTCCGCAAAAAAGCCCCGATCACAAAAATGACGATCGGAGCTTTATTGCGGAAAAGCATGTCTACATTGGCATGGACGCTTTTCTGGAAAAAGTGCTTTTCCGGAAAAGCATCCTACCAATGTAGACGCGCTTTTTCCGGAAATACTTTTAACGGAAAACTGTTCCGTATTAAGCATTTCCGGAAAAGGGTGCCAGTGTGTAGACAGTCTTGGAGTTGCTAGAAAGAAGGAGATTGTACAGTGTGCCTAATTCACAAGTGTACCAACTGGTATTTATAGTGACCATAAAAACAAAATGTATCCTTTAACTATGCCTGTACTTTTGCCCATCCCAGGCCTCCTTCAGAAGTTCTTTGTTCTTGAGGAGTGCAGAGTACATATTCTTGCAATTCCTCTGCTTTCATTCTCTTTACATCAGCCTATTTCTTTCATTTCTCTAAATTGTGGTCATCAGAGAGAAAAACTTCTCCATATAAGTGGTGTGCCTCAGTACTGAAAAAATGCAAGAGCTGATTTTCTTCATTTTCTTAAAATTGTGCTATGCGTTGGTGACAATTTTCAGGTACTTATTCTCACATTTCAGACAACCCTTTCATTTAGGTGCTTAGGCTTTCTACAGTGCCAAATTCTTCATAGAGTTCATTCATGTCCACTACTTTCATACTGCAGTGTTGAACAAATTCAGAAACTGATGGGTTTTTCAAAAGAACACTTAAACATTTTGCTGTACAAGCTGACTTCAGAGAAATAATACTTTTCATGCAGATCCTTCTTTGCTCTTTCATAAAAGGTCACAAAGTTCTTCTTCCACCTTCCAACAATGCCTTGAGAGAATTGCCTGAGCTTACAATTCACTGTATATCCAAATAACTTGTCCCTAATCCTTCTCTCATGTTTCATATTTGGTCAACTCTTGAGCTCACTTAGGCCTACCTCAGTGAGGTCACAAATTGCTTTTAGTTGTTTTATTCTAAAACAACAAGGTGGGAATAAACCTTTAGAATTAAATATTCTACATCAACTTCAAGTTTCCTTGTAGCATGCTTCATTGTGTTATGAAGAATGTGTGCTAAGTGGTATGCTATGGTGTCTATGGCATTTTCAAATTTCTGGTAAACACTGTTATGCTTTGGCATTATCGACTGTATCTCCAAACAAATGTCACAAGCCTTGAGTTCTCCAAGTATTTTTGTGGCAATGACTTGCGCATTTTCCTGACTATTACTGTAGGGATCCAACAGAAAGTGCCGATTCTCTTTTTCAAAATTTAAAGAGCTTAAGAATAATAAAAAATATTGCCCCCTTATTTGAAACATCAATAGCCAACGAAAAATATTGATATTTAGCCTTAATATAGTCAATGTGTTTCTGGATTAAACACGGGGATAAAATATTCTTGCTCAGTGCTTTTGTCTTGGTTTCTCTGTATGTCTTTAGCCACAGATGAGTCATAGCAAATAGTTTTATCAATATTTATGCTACATTTGATGCTTCAGTAAGAATGTTGATGTGTAATGGCATGGAACACTGCAAAGTTCAGCAGCAGTCACACTATTATCATGAGGCAACACACAAGCTTTGAAGAAATTCTTTATAGTAATTGAAATAGCTGCACTGAGTTCTGTTTGAGCTTTTCAGAAGAAACGTGATGATTTAAATCCCCTTTTCTACATCACACCAAATCAGGCTGCAGAATTCATGTTGCTTTCCTTGCCTACTTTTAGCAATGAACTCATATTCATTTGACCTTTTGGGATTGAACAATATTTTACTTTTTATAGTCATGGTGACTATCAACAAACTCCAAGAGGATGTTGACTTTATAGAGTCATAGAACTGTAGGACTGGAAGGGATCTCAAGAGGTCATCTAGACTATTCCTGTGCACTTATGGTAGGACTAAGTATTATCTAGACTACCCCCCACAGGTGTTTGTCTAACCTGCTCTTAAAAATCTCCAGTGATGGAGATTCCACAAACTCCCTGGGCCATTTATTTCAGATCTTAGCGACCCCGACAATTAGGAAGTTTTTCCTAATGTCCTACCAAAACTGCCATAGCTGCAATTTAAACCCATTGCTTCTTGTCAAAACCTCAGACATTTAGGAGAGAAAAAAAAGTTCTCCCTTTTCCTTCTAACAATCATTTTTTCAGTCATCATGGAGAATGGATTGTGAAACAGAGTTTGGGGGAATACTTTATCTATGACAAGTGGTTTAGTCCTGCATGAAAAATGTACAGGTACTTCCAGAATGGCATGGGGCTGCTCTGGCCTATGTGACCCCCCACTTCCACCCTGCTGGAGTGACCTTAAAGAGTGTGCTACTCTGTCTCATCCAGTGAAAAATCTCTTTTAAAAAGGTCTGCATACACAAATGATCAGCGTTCTATTCAATAATGGTGAGGGGGAAGGTAGAAACATGAGTAATCACTAGAAATGTTGATGGCTAAGCACTGATACCTTTCTGGAGAAAAAGCACCTCCTTCAATGACTGCATATTTGGAGGAAGAGGAATTATTTAATGAAATAAAATGGCTTAGAAAAGAGGTTAAGCTAGAGAAGCTAGATTGAATATCTAGAATAGATTAATTTAGTAGGTCTATTTCATCTCTGGATTCTATGGTCTATACCAGTGCTTTTTTTGTAGAAAAAAAAAGGTACCGGTACTCCAGGGCTACGTCTACACTGGCCCCTTTTTCAGAAGGGGCATGCTAATTTTGAAAGTGGGAACAGGGAAATCTGCGGGGGATTTAAATATCCCCCGCGGATTTAAATAAACATGTCCGCCGCTTTTTTCCTTTGAAGTAGGAATAAGAGATCCTCCGGAATAGGGCTTTATTCCGGAGGATCAGGCCAGTCTAGATGCTTTTTTTCCAGTTTTTCCCCAAGCCGGAAAAAAAGCGGCGGACATGTTTATTTAAATCCGCGGGGGATATTTAAATCCCCCGCGGATTTCCCTATTCCCACTTTCAAAATTAGCATGCCCCTTCCGAAAAAGGGGCCAGTGTAGACGTAGCCCAGGGGAAAAGTTGTTGAGATCTGACTGGAGATGCCAGTACTGCATCTGGAGGTGCCGGTACTGCGTACCAGTAAGTACCATCACAAAAAAAGCACTGGTCTATACCCAAAACAACAAAAATGCTTTTTCAAATTGTTGCAATTTCAGATACAGCCCCCTTATATGCCATTATTTGCAAATTGTCCACTTAAGTTCGTGAAACCATAGAATGTACATGTCACTCACAATGAGGTGCAAATTTATCCTGATAGGTTATTACCCACAGCCATAATTACTGACTTTGTGATCCAGTTCTATAGTCCTTATTCCTGGGGTTAGACTTACACTGAAATTAAAGAGAGTTTGATCTTGTTAGAGATTGTAGGATGTCATCTGTGGACAAAGTAATGTTGCTTTTCTAGGGTGTTACATGTGGCAGTTTAGCTTTCCACTAACTTATCATGGAATTCTACAGACCATATTCCATCTATGTTTTTTGCAGATCATTGGAGAACCTTCCACATGTTTCCCAATGGTGTGTGCCAAAGTGTGACACTCCAAATTCACCACATTTACCATAGAGTGATTATGATCATGATATGTTTTATACAAAGTATGACTTGAGAAGTATTTTAAAAGTCTTGATCCATTGAACATTGATATCCTGTTGTATTGTTCCATTGTGGAGTTGTGAAATTTTGCTTATGTGTTTCTGAAATATGTTGGTGCATTCACAACTAGCCTTTCAGGTACAACAATGGAGTAGCTAGACATGCTGGTGGCCCATTAAAGAGAATCTACTATCCAAGGAACTGTATACAGTGTTCTCAGAAAGAGCAGAGAGAATGGAGACTGCTTGACCCACATTATAGCAAAAGATCTTCCCAACAAGAAACTATAAAAAGGGAAGTGACATCATGGCTTGGCCTTATACCCCCAACAACTCAACACCTGAAAACAAATGAGGAGAACAAAGATTTTGAGCTCAGGATGAGTGTCTCCAGGCTGGAGGAGAATTCAAGCCTGTGTATTCAAGATTTGTGATCTATTTGTAACATCAGAGTGAGACACTTCTTGATTCACATCCCGTCTAGTTTATATAACTCAGATTGTGCATTTACTTGTATTCATTAGGTAACCAATTTTAATCTCTGTTCTTACTACTTATAATCACTTAAAATCTAACATTTTATAGTTAATATGTCTGTTTTTTCATTTTCCCTAAAACAGTGTGTTTTGGTTGAAGGGCTTGAGAAATCTTATCTCAGTGTATAAAGGTTAGTGTGGAGGAGTGGAGTGGGTAATGAATTTACACTGGTCAAACTTCTAACCAGAGCAAAATGGTATATTCTAGGGATGTGATGCTGGGGAACTGGAGAGAATTGGCAGTGGCCTCTCTATTATTGGTTCATGTGTAGTTGGAGAAGCTTACATGGGTGTGTCCTTGCCTGTGGATGTCTGTATGGGTGCATCTATACTGCACTATTACCTTGAAATAAGCGACACAATTTGTGCTACACAAATTGCGTAACTTATTTCGAGATAATTTTGAAAGAAAGCATTATTCCAAAATGTCCCTTAACCCTTGTGCAATGAGGTTTACAGGGATGTCAGAATAGCAAGCCCGTTATATTTCAATATAATGTGCTTGCTCTTAAGATGTGTAATAGTTATTTAGGATACCTCCAGTGTATAGGTGATATAGCCTACAAGTTGTTACCTAAAAGCCCTCTGCTCTTGGGGACACTCATGGAAAACCATCCCCCTCTCCCAAGCCTCTGCTAGAATCAAAGACAAAGCAATGAAAAGGCCGGGGAAGACACACCTAAACTGCTTCAGAAAAAGGTGATAGAATTAAGGAAACACCCCAGCTTCATCTGCATTGAAGATAGAACAGACACACACCTCCATTAGCATACAGAATGGAGACCAGCTCTTCCAAAGCAGGGACCGCGCTGAACTATGGGATACCAAAAGCAGAGAAGCACTTCCTGATGGGAAATCTCTGCTCCAGATGCTAATGAACTCAGGCCTGCTTCCACCCAAATTAGTTATTATCAGACCAATTCTAGAAATGGAACCTATTGACATCCAAAATATGAACCTTCCCAGTTGCATTGTGAGCTCCTTCAAGGAACATCACCCATAACAAGATGTGATCAGTCTCTATTGTCTCACCTTTGTTTACCCATAAACAAATCCAGTATTCCCTTCAAACTATTGTCCTATTCCTATAAAAACTCCCCCACGAAAAACTGTTCTGATACCTGGATTTAAATTGCATCAGTTCCACTGAGACTTCTTCATCTCCTCTCTGATCAGGTTGGGGGCTCTGCTCTACTTGTCTCCTGCCCTCTGGACTCCCAGTTTCAATCATCATCCGGGAACCCAGATCAGGGCAAGCTCCATGGAATGGTGAGGTTTTTCTTTCTTTCTTTCTTTCTTTCTTTCTTTCTTTCTTTCTTTCTTTCTTTCTTTCTTTCTTTCTTTCTTTCTTTCTTTCTTTCTTTCTTTCTTTCTTTCTTTCTTCCTCCCTCCCCCCACCCAAGCATAGCCTCCTGATTCTGCCCTATGTAAAGGAACTACCATGACAGAATACCTGCTCTTCCAAGCTAATGACAGCTGTGTGTATTTTAAGGTCATCACTCTGTAAGACATACATTTTAATCTCAGCACTACTGTGGGAAATTATATTATCTATTGGCCTGCAGACAAAGTCTTATAATTAACCCTTAGGTTCCAAATACCTTTAATTGGACTACCTTAGTACCTGACCAATTTCAAAATCTGCTTTCATTCTTACCAGAGGTCCAGAAAGTCTCTGAATTACAAGGTCAAATTCATATGCTCCAAAACACATATCAAATTGTGAAATATGCTTTTCCATTCAGCCTATAGAATATCTCTTTTGTGCACTAGCTGTGATATATCATGTTATGTAACTAAGGTTATGAAACAACCCTATCATAGAATGATATTGGGGATATTAATGATTGTATTGCTTTCGCTTATTCTAGGAATATTTTGTTTTTGTAGAAGATGTAATAATAGAAATTGTTTTTATGTTTATATTAATCATGTAGTGCTGTTACAATCAACGAAACTTGTGGGGTTGATCCCCTTGATCTGGAAACAGAAATACAATGCCTAATGAAAATAGAGGTTTAAAAGGTTTGTTGTGCTAATAGTACAAAAGGGGGGAGTGTGGAAGCAGGGAAAGGAAAAAGGGAATTTGTGTACAGCCAACTCCCAGTTTGTTAGCAATAGAGCAGGACTCAGGCTAACCCTGAGGCCTAACAACACGGGAACTTGCGAGAGACACTGTCTTCGCGTCTCTCTCAAAGATAAAGATGGAATGCTGACTCCAACAGGGACTTTGAGATAAGGTTGCATCTCAAGGGAATTGTGTGAGCAGAAAGGTAATTTCTAGCCATTGTTGTATGTAACGGGAAGGTATATATATTGCCCTTTTTACTGTTTGTATTTGAAAATCTGTCTAAGGAAGACAGATCCCGGCATCTGTCCACAGTCTTCCCTTGCAATTGCTCAAAAAATAAACTGTCTCTGGCTTGTTGCTTACCAAACGCAGAGTGAGGACTTTGTTTTCTTCCACAGGGCATATGAGGATGGCAGCTTAAAGTGAAATCCAGCCCACGGAGTCCAAAGGCACATGAGGGTACAGTGTGGCATTGCTGTTAAACCCAGCCTGCAGAGTCCAGGGACATATGAGAGGTCAGCTTGTGAGTGCTGATTATCCAGTTCTCTCATACGTGCTCTGTTAGTGGGTGTGCGTCTGTGTGTGTTGCTACGGTGGAAAGACCCCTATCCTGAGGAACCTAGTTCCTGCAGAAGAGCTCCAGTGGGAAGGAGAATTGGCAGCAGGGAGATTCAGCTCCATATGAGAGCACAGAGGTTTGTGGCCTGTCACAGCATCGTAGTATAAGAAGGACACTCCAGGTTAGTGGTACAGAGGGCTCAGCAGTCCCACAGTTCAGAATGCATCTCCGGAACCCCATCACAGTGAGAACATTATGGGTGGCAAAACACCAATCAGCACTTCAGACTACTGGATCTGAGTCCATTTTTATCATTTAATATGTTGTTTTTTTCCTTTCTGGCCTCTTAGTCACATGGGAGCAAAGGGCATTTAAATCACTCTTCAGAAATAAACATGGGATTATGCTACGTCTAGATTACAGACTTCTTTCAGAAGAAGCTTTTTTCAGAAGAGATCTTCTGAAAACTTCTTCCAAAAGACAGCGTCCACACTGCAAAAGTGCATTGAAAAACTGATCTGCTTTTTCAAAAGAGAGCAGACTGAATGAATGCTCTCTTGCATGTAAGCAGTGATTGCTATGGATGGAATGGCAACCTGGGCACCTGTGCTTTTTCCTCTTTCCTTTTCTTCCGAAAGAATTCCCTTTACCCCAACCACACTAAGAGCTCTTTTGCAAAAAGGCTTCTTCCTCATGGAATGAGGATTACCAATGCCGGAAAAACCTCTCTGTTCTTTCAATTTTCTTGCGGAAGAACGCAATTGCAATGTGGATGTTCCTCAATGGTCGTTTTCCCAACAAAACATACCCTATGTAACAGAACATGGAGCTTAGTAATTATTTGGACCTTAAAGGGGAACACTGTAACCTGGGTTCCATAGGAGATATAAGAAAAAATATTGCATAACTTAAAACAATTTTTTTGCAAGATTATCTAAATACTCTTTAGAAAGAGTGAGAACATAATAGACTCGTTTTTATGTTACTTGGTTAATGGTAAGAACTCCTACATTCCCTAAAAAAAATGTCTTCCCATTATAAAGTTCTTTAAATCTCACACACATGAACTTCAAAGACTGTGTATGTGAGTGAGTGAGTGTGTGTGTGTGTGTGTGTGTGTGTGTGTGTGAGAAAGAGAGAGAGAGAGAGAGGAGGAGGAGGACTTTGTCTTTACATCATAATTACAGCTGCCTTTTTTCGCTCACTACACAGCTGGCAACTAAGAGGAAGAATGGAATCCCGGAATAGTATGATTTTACCATTATTCAAAAATAATTTAAAAATAAGAAAACACCTTGGGAAGGGAACCAAAATTTCATGGAAACAGAAAATTCACTTCTCTATTATTTAATGGAATGAGAGTTTAATTCCTACAGCAAAATAACTCAATAATCTACACTATAAATTTTTGTCAACACCTGAGTAAATCAAACGAAATATATTTTTCTGTCAGCCAGGCATGTCAGAAATGGCGTCAGCCCATCTTGATTGACTAATTAAAGAATCTGAAATATTTTGTTACTTTCATGTTTTTCAAGCTGTTGCAGGTTGATGGAAGCTGTTTTACCTAGGAAGCAGTTACTCCTTTGCTCTTCCAAAGTTAAATCTATTCAGGTACTGCAGTGTCCCTCTGTAATCTACATAAGGTTGGAATCTGGAATCTGAAAACTTGATACTTTTAGATGCCACAAAATGACTGAGGACAAGAGTGGAGCATAACAAGTAGTGCATACCTGTAGTCACAATCTTGATCACGTTTTCCATTCTGAACAATCACCTGTCTGCTGTGTTAGGGTTCCACACACTTCACCTGTCAACTTTTAAGCTTTCTTGAGTCCAGGTGCTGCCTTTTTATTGCGCTCCCCTCCCCCACCCCCCTAGACCTGACTCCTCCATTGTTTAAGCAAACCCTTCCAGTTTGCCCACCAAATTGGAAATCTGGATTTACAGTTCACTCTGTCAGAGATATAGGATGCAAACACACACAGGCTTTGAAAAGGGGGTTTCTAAAACAATTACTCTTCACATTAGACAGAAGAGATGTGGGAATCTAGGTTAAAAATGACATTTATACACTAATCCCTTGCCTCAGTTTATTCTCAAGAGTTCTTTGGGTATGTCTACACTACAAAGTTAATTCAAACTAACAGCCGTTAGTTTGAATTAACTTTCATAGGGGCTACACATGCAAACTGCTATTTCAAATTTAATTCGAAATAGCGGAGCACTTAATTCGAACTAGGTAAACCTCATTCTACGAGGAGTAACACCTAGTTCGAATTAAGTAGTTTGAATTAAGGGCTGTGTAGCCACTTAATTCGAACTAGCTGGAGGCTAGCCCTTCCCAGCTTGCCCTGGTGGCCACTCCGGGCCAAAGCAGGGAAACTCTTCTGCCCCCCTCCCAGCGCCGGAGCCCTTAAAGGGCCATGGTCTGGCTATAGTGCTTCTGCCAGTTGCAAGCCTGCCAGCACCCAGCCAGCAGACCCTGCACCTGGCACGGCATGAGCCAGCCACCCCCTGCCCTCTGCCTCTTCCCAGGACCAGGCTGGCGGCTCCCAGGAGCCTGCCCGGGGCTGAAAAAGGCGGGTGCCCGCCTGATCTACTGCAGAGATCGTGGACCTTATCGAGGTGTGGGAGGAGGCCTCCAACGTCCACGATCTCCCCACTAGGCTCAGGAACATGGCTGTCTACAGCCACATGGCTGCCAGTCTGGCCACCAGAAGCCACATGCGGACCCAGGAGTAGGTCCGCTGCAAGATGAAGGACCTGCAGCAGGCCTACTCCAGGGCCTCCCAGCCAGGGGCTGACCCAGAAGCATGCCCTCATTACGAGGCCCTGGACCGCATCCTGGGGCCTCACACAGTCCATGCCCCCCGAGTGGTGATCGACCCTGGGGCAGAGGGACCCGTCTCAGACTGTAGCCAGATAGGAACACCTCCTCCCACCCATAACATCCATCTTTGCTTGCCTGGAGCACACAGGGCATAGACAGAGCAATAAAATCAGCATAGTCTTTGAAGCCTTGACAGAACACCCGGATATGATCGCTGCTGTGACCCTGGATGGCTGTAAACAGAGATACACCAATTGTTGACCTCGAGGCTGCGAGAACTGACTTGGCTGGCACCTATATTGATACGAACACACAGCCGTCTGCGGGGGGAGGAATCTCCCGCCCAGTAAAGAATGTCCAGTACTCACAATTTAGTTCTCTCTCTTGCAAGTGTTAATTAAGTTGAAACTTCCTTGTAAGAACTGGCATCACAAAGACAGACCAACACAATTTGGCATCTTAGATAAGAAAGAGGATACGGGCCCCTATGGGTATAAAGATGGGTCCAGCAGCACACTTACTCTGAGCGTCAATCTACCATCTATCTGCTGGTTGGGTTAGGTGATTGGCCTCCCGAGGTTACATGGGAACACCCACCTCGTATTCGTCTTTCCTAGGAATTGAGGGACCGTCCCTGGCTGATACACTGGAGTCAAGAGGCATAGAAGGGGGTAAAAATTGTACCTGGATGTGGTCCTTTGTCTTAAGTGTATACATAGACTTAGAGCTCTTTAAAGATTAAGCTGTCACTTGGTACCATTATTTCTATTTTCTATCTTTATTTTCTTTGTAACCATTTTTAAGATCTATATTTGCTAGCAGTTAAGAAATAGAGCAATAGCCATTGTAACCATATGATTTATAAGCTTCTTTAATAAACCTGTAACTGTTTAAGCTTTAACCTGACTCCTTCAGTTGCTGTAACAGAACCAAGCACACTTTAAAAGAACTCCAGCCGGTCATAAGGGACAGATACAGGCAGAGCTGGGCATTTGGATCGTGTCGCTTCCAGGGGACAGATCTGTAGGGGCATCTCTCAGCCTTCCCTAGGCTGCACGCTGTGAAGGGATCATGTATCCTAGCAGTCAAAATCTGAGGTGTAATAAGCTCTCCCTGTAAACTCTGGGGCGTCTGTCAGCCTGTTGGCTGCCCACCACGAAGGGACCCTGGTCCTAGCAATCAAAGACATGGACGTTAAACTTCTCGGGGTGCCGCTCAGCTTCCCTAGGCTGCCTGCTGCGACGGGACCTTGTGTCCCAGCAATTGAAGACTCGGGTGTAACACACACACACACGCACTGCACTGACCATCGGCTGACACTGACACAGAAGAGGAGGAGGATGCTGAGAGCCAGGAGCCTGCAAGGAGCCTGCCCAGGACCCAGGACCCCTGAAGCACCCCACAGAGCACTTTGGCTGTGTTGTATGAGGCCGGGGAGGACTCCACATGTGAGTGCCATCACGCTCCTCTTATGTGTACGGGGGGGGGGGGGAGAGGGAGCCCAGGGACCGTGCGCCTGGGCCTTGCCCACCATGGAGCAGCAGCTGGGTGTCATGCAGGGGCCCTGGCCCATTCCCAACATGCCGACCTCACCCTGCAGAGGAGGGCTGGGTTTCACTCACTGTGTCCCCAGGGAGAACTGACCACTGCTCTTGTTTCACCACAGCTGCAGCACCTGGAACTGCAGGGCAAACCACCCCACCTGCAACAGCCACCCGCACCCGGGCCAGGAGGTGCACCAGGAACCTGGAGGACTACCAGTGGCAGCACCTCTGGCTATTGGAGCACCAGCTCCGCACCCAGGACAACTGGGTCCGGGAGGACCTGTGGCTGTGGCAACAGATCTTGGAGGCGCTGGAGGAGCAGGGCCATGCCCTCAGAGGTCAGTCCAGACCTTGGTGGACAGGTTCCTGCCTCCTCCTGCTCCAGCCCCTGTGTCTGCCCCAGCTCTCACTCCTCCTCCCGCTTCCTCTGCACCCCCAATCCCTCCTGACCCACCCTCCACACCCACTCCCCCCTAACGCCCCCGCACCCACAGTGCTGTGAGACGGGAGAGCCAGCAGGACCCCCAATCCTGAGCTTTCTCTTCCTCTCCTTCCTTCCTCTTCCAGCTCCCTCCTCCCAGGTTCCCCCCCACACTCTCATTACTCCCTCCCTCCACCCCAGTTATGTACAATAAAGAGAGGTTTTCTTTGGCAAAACAGGTGTTTTTATTTTACATTAGGAATGGGGGTTAGGGAGGGGAAAGGGGAAGGAGGGGAGGGTGGAAGAAGGCCCCAGGGCGGTATGCAGGGAGAGTTCAGTCCTCCTCCACCTAGAAGCTCTCCTGCAGGGCTTCCTGGATCTAGATGGCCCCCCGCTGGGCCTCCCGGCCAGCGGCGGTGAGGGACTGTGTGTACTGGCCAGCCATGAGCTCAGCCTCAGCCATCCAGGCAGGCAGGAAAGCTTCCCCTTTCTGCTCACATAAATAGTGCAGCACACAACATGCTGCCACCACGGGGGGGATATTGTGCTCGGCGATGTCAAGGTGGGTGAGGAGGCACCTAAAGCATGCTTTCAGTCAGCCAAAGGCCCCTCAACCACAATGCGGGCCCTGGTGAGCCTGGAATTGAAGGCCTGCCGGGAGGGGTTGAGGTGTCCCATGTAGGGCTTCATGAGCCAGGGCTGTAGGGGATAGGCAGCATCCCCCCACCAGGCAGACGGGCATGTCCACGTCCCCGACCCTGATGTGGCGGTCAGGGAAGAAGGTCCTGGTGTGCAGCTGCTGGCACACAGAGGAGTTGCGGAACACCCTGGTGTCATGTGCTTTGCTGGACCAGTCCATATTTATGTCCATGAACTGGTCCCGGTGGTCAGACATGGCCTGCAGGATCACGGAGAAGTAACCCTTGCGGTTGATATACAGGGAAGCCTGGTGTTCCGGGGCATGGATGGCCCCCCTGCAGTTGGGGAAGCCGAGGGCGCTGAACCCCTGGATGATTGCGTCGGGGTCGGCGAGGTGGACCACCCTGCTGAGCAGCACCCGGTGGATGGCCTTGACCACCTGCAGAGAGACACAGCAAACCGCGAATCACTAGGGCACCCGGGTGGCTGGGAGTGTTTGTTCCCTGGCACTGCCCCGTGCCCCACTCCCAGAAGTGACCCCCGCTCCAATTCTGGCTGCCACGGGTGGCGTGTAGTACGGCTGGGACAGACCAAACCCTCCCGTGCGGGGCACTTTTGCCTCCTCCCCTCCCCTCGTTTTCCCTGGGGCGGCCCATTCCCTCCTTGCAGCCCCCCTCCCCTCCGGCCCAGTGGCCGATGTGTGCCATACCTGCATGAGCACTTCTCCGATGGTGGATTTCCCCATGTCAAACTGGGGTTCCCGATGGATCGGTAGCTGTCCGGCGTGGAGAGCTTCCACAGGGTGATGGCCACACACATCTGGAGGGGGATGGCAGGCCTCATGCGAGTGTCCTGTCACCATAGAGCAGGGGCGAGCCACTCGCAGAGCTCCAGGAAGCTGTCCTTCTTCATCCTGAAGTTCTGGGTTCACTGTTGGTCTCCCCAGTGCTCCAGGACAATGTGGTCCCACCAGTCGCTGCTGGTGTCCAGACGCCAGATGCGGTGGGGCATGCTGGTGTCCGGGCGCTGCTGCGGCTCCTCCACAACCCCCAGGAAGGCCAGGGGGCTGACTTGCACCAGATGATGCCAGGCAGCCTCCAGCCATTGATGGCAGGCTTGCAGCAGCAAGTCCAAAAACTGGAGCAGCATGCCTAGGGCGAGCTCTGGCTCCATGGTGCCAACTGCGGCAGCGTCCCCAATGGGAACCACCGACACAGGCAGACGGAGAGGAAAATGCTTTGCTGTCCCTAGGCGAAGTAGGCAAGCAAGCGGAAAAGCTTAGAACCAGCTGTCCAGGGGGGGGTCCCTTTTTAAAGGGACCCCCACAAAGCAACTACTGACCTGATGCCCCACTGGAACCGGTTTCAGCTGCCCTTAAATGTGACCCAGCATCCAATCAGTGTGAACACGCTATTTCAAATTAGCAAAACACTATTTCGAATTAGTTTTTGGGTCTAGATGCGTTATTTCAAATTAGCTTATTTCGAATTAACTAATTTGAAATAAGTTAGTTCGAATTAGTGCTGTAGTGTAGACAAACTCTCAGGGATTTGTTCAGTCTTCTAGAGTGTCCAGGATGCCCCTCCTGAAGCTCCTGGATTCTCCTGTGGCTCATGGAGTCTGTCTGTCTGTCTGTCTGTCTCCTACAGCCAGCTTCTTTCAAAATGTCTTCTTTCCCCAAAAAGCCCTTTGTTCTTATCTCTTGTCTCACGTTTCCATTGTCTCCCTGACCCACTCAGCCTCTGTGTTTTTAAAGGGCTTTACTAAGACCTCATCTCTTTGTTCCCTCCCTTGTGGAAATTCCATTCCTTCTCCAGAACTCTGTAGAAAATGTGGAAGAAAGTGGATTTATTTAGGATGCATTTATTCCTCTGTGCTGTCAGGGCAAGACCTAATAAAATGTGGATAGTCCTTTAATAATTAGTTTATTCATAAATGCACCCTTAGCACCACTGTCCTTACCCTTTCACACAAGGAATATGAGATAAAAATAGAATGAAAGACATACATAAAGATATAAAGAGTTCATAAAATCAAACAGGAGTTCATAATGGATACCTAGACAGATTCCCTAAATTGTCACACACAACCTCCAATAAAAATGTTTTCTGATCCAGAGCCATAAACTAAGTGACAATTGCTTCTGAAACACTTCAGTGTGAACTAATGTGATATTTTTAGCCTATTTCCTCTGAACATGTGCATACGGTATATCTAATCTTTATACATTTTTAAGATAAACTGTAAAGGAAGGGGAAATGGCCTTTACGCTATACTGCTACTTTATAATACAGAAAGATAGTGTCATGTTTTCTCTTTCCCAATAGCCAAAAGAAAAAAAATACTGGGCCTGATTAGATAAGAATATGAGAACATAAGAATGGCCAAAGGTCCCTCTAGCCCAGTATCCTGTATGCTGACAGTGGACAATACCAGATGCCCCAGAAGGAGGGAACACAACAGGTAATCATCCTGTGATCCCTTTCCTGTCACCCATTTCCAGACAAACATAGGCTAAGAACACCTGGCTAATAGCCACTGATGGACTTCCATGAATCTATCTAGCTCTTTTCTGAATCCTGTTAAAATCTTAGTCTTTACCACATCCTCTGGCAAGAAGTTCCAAGGGTTGACTATGCTCTGAGTGAAGAAAAGCTTCCTTTTGTTTGTTTTAAACCTATTGTCTATTAATTTCATTTGGTGACCCCTAGTTCTTACATTGTGGGAATAAGTAAATAACTTTTCCTTATTCACTTTTTCCACACCACTCATGATTTTATAGACCTTTATCATATCTCCCTTTAGTCTCCTCTTTTTCTAAGGGCATGTCTAGACTACATTCCTGTTTTGAAAGAGGGATGTAAATTAGACAGATCGAAATTGCAAATGAAGCCAGGATTTGAATTTCCTGTACTTCATTTGCATAATGGCGGCCACACATTCTTTCAATAACTGGTATTTTGAAAGTGAAACCACTGTCTGGATGCAGTTCTTTTGAAAAAAAAAACCAAAAAACCCTTTTTCAAAAGATCCAGAAAGGGTTTTTTTTTCTGAAAGAAACGTGTCTAGACAGCAGTTTCACTTTCGAAATACTCGTTTTCAATACAATGCGTGGCCGCCATTATGCAAATAAAGCATGGGAAATTCAAATCCCAGCTTTATTTTCAATTTCAATCTGTCTAATTTACATCCCTCTTTCAAAAGAGGGATGTAGTCTAGACATGCCCTAAGAAGAAAAGTCCCAGTTTTTTTAATTTCTCTTCATTTGGGGCCCGTTTCAAATCCCTAATAATTTTTGTTGCCCTTTTCTGAACCTTTTCCAATGCCAGTATATCTTTTTTGAGATGAGGAAACCACATCTGTATGCAGTATTCAAGATGGTAGCATAACATGGTTTTATACAGAGGCAATAAGATATTCTCTGTGTTATTCTCTATCATTTATTAAAGTATTCCTAACATTCTATTTGCTTTTTTAACTGCTGCTTCGCACTGAGTGGATGTTTTCAGAGAACTATCCACAATGACTCCAAAATCTCTCTCTGGAGTAGTTGTAGCTAAACCAATCCCCTCATATTGTATATATAGCTGGGATCATTTTTTCCAGTGTGCATTAGTTTACATTTATCAACATTAAATTATTTGCTATTTTGTTGCCCGATCACTTAGTTTGGTGAGATATTTTTGAAGCTCTTCACACTCTGCTTTTGTCTTAACTATCTTGTGCAGTTTGATATCATCTGCAAATTTTGCCACCTCACTGTTTACCCCTTTTTCTAGATCATTTATAAATAAATTGAATAGGACTGGTCCCAGGAAAAAACGTTGGAGGATCCCACTAGCTAACTTTCTCCACTCTGAAAACTTACCATTTATTCCTACCTTTTGTTTCCTATCCTTATGTTCTTATGTTCATTTGTGTGTGCATGCATACGTGTGTGAAAATGTGTGTGTATATTTGTGTAAAAAGGAATTTTCTTCAGTGGAAAAGAATTAGTGAAAATCTCTGTTTATTTTTTATTTAAGTTGCCCATGGGCCCATAAGTAGAATGTATCACTAACTATAAAACTGATTTATTTCCAAAGATCCTTTTAGTTTTGGCTGGAGGAATTTTGGAATGATAATGTGCTTAGCAGAAGTTAAATCAAAGCATTATAAATACAATAAAACATCTCTCTGCACTTTTTTCCCAAAATATCTACTGCAGTTTACCACATATGTATCAAAGTATTATACTCACACTCATATTTTCAGTTCTGTTCAATAACAATTAGACTTACAATCATATTTTGACCTTCAGTTTTTAACTAGATTTCCATTACAGTAAATGACAGCACTACAGCGCATCCATGGGTGAAATTAAGAATTCTCTGTACAAGCATTTCTCAACCAAAAGGAGTGGAATGTTTATTTGAATCTAAAAATGAATCTAAATCTAAACATCAGAATGAGGATTTTGGGTGGCTACTCTACAGTCAATGCACATACAATACTACTGGGAAATATGTACTCAGATTGGATAATAGGTCCTTTAATCTTAGAGAACATTACTTTTTTAGCTGAATGAGATTTTTTTTAAATAGCCCTTATTTTATCCCACAGTAGCTATTTTCCCTTTAAGAACATATTTGAAGCTATACTTGGGGTTGATCTTGCTTTACGCAGGAGATTGGACTAATCTTCTATGATTCTATTTTAGTCTTAGTTACTGCAGGAGAAATAAAATCTAGTCACAAAATTGCCCACTGAATTTGAATCATAAGTTTAAAGAATCTCCTGAAAGTAATTGCTAGACACATTTGAATGATTTCTGTGTTACGCCAGGCATACTGATGTCAAAAGGATTGCATGGATGTAAGACAGGACGTTTGACACATTACGCTCCCAAACACAACTTCACACAGGTGTGCTCTGGAAGAAAAAGGATTGTCAGGAAAGCAGGAAATAGTTTTGTCCCTTTGTTTTCTGAAGTGCCACTTTATGTTTACAAATTAATCTATACATAGTTTTCACATCTGTGTTTTATCTTATTTTTCAAAATAAGGAAATACAATAAAAAGCAACAAATCTATATTCAGGGGAACGAGTGAACAACAAAACTCGTTAGAGGTAAGTTTAGAAGCTCGGTAATGTTCCACTTTTTCTTTGCTTGTGAGAGAGGATTCCCAGCTTAGCAAACCACATATGGCAACAATCTCAAAAATGATTTCATTAGCTTACATCCCTCATATCAGATGACAAGAAAAATAATTGAGGTGTTGCAGCCTAAGCAGTTTTTGTGGACAAAATGGTATGCCTTCCTCACAAAGTACCCATCGTGTGGTCCTGCTGGCAGAAACACTTTAAAGCAAGAAAGTGCTGGAAGGGTAATTAAGTTCCATCTCTCAGTTTAGCTAGCACATTCTGAACATTTCTCTCTTGTATACTGGTAAAAGACATTGATATTTGTAGCTTACTGCATTCACTTGAAGGACACTGAGTTAAAAAAAAGACACATTATTGCACATACCCAAAGAGACTTTTCATTGATTAGATACTAGGCTCTGTAATTTAATTGTGTATTTACAGTTCAATATCTCTTGTATTGCTCTGTATGGAGTCTGTTATCTGGTCACTAAAAATAAATGTGCCAAATGTAGACAGAATATGATATCTTATAGAAAGTTTTCTGAGAAAAGAAAGTGGTTGAATAATAGGAGTGAAAGCTAGAAAGGCTAATGCCTTTGTTAGTCATCTTTCAGAAACAAGGGAATAAGCCAAAGCCCAGTCAATAGGAGTTACTCTATAGACTTGGAGATATGGGTTTTTTATTAATTATTATTATTACTTTACAGCCAGAAGGGAACACATCATCTAATTTGACCTCCTAAAAGCTACCCACCATTATTTTATCATTCACTTACCCTTACATTATGCCCCAAAAAATTGTATTTGAAGGAAATACTTTTAAGAAAGGTATCCAGTTTTGATCTGGAGATATCAAGAAGTAGAGAATCTGCCACTTTTCCTTCCAGTTTATTCCAATAATTAATCGCCCTCAGTGTTAAAAAAATTGTGCCTGATTTCTAATTTGAATTTGTCATGTATTCAGCTTCCAGCCACTGGTTTAACAAATTCTATCATGCTCTGCCTCTCTCTGTTAAATTAAAGAGCCCTTTAGTTTCCATATTAATCAGTAATCTAGTAGTGGTCTCATGAATGCTATATTCAAAGGTGGAATCACCTTCATACTCTTCCTTACTGCTTCCCTTTATACACACTCATCCACATTACACATTATCCATTTTTGTAATAGCATCACATTGGAAGCTTACGTTTGGTTGTTTGTCCACCATGGCCACCTAAATCCTTTTCAGTGTCACTGCTTTCCAGAATATAGGGCCCCATTCTATAGGAGTGGTCTGTATTCCTTGCTCGTAGGTGTACAAACTTAAGTGGCTGTATTAAAATATATTTTGTTTGACTGGCTTTCCATGAGGTCTAGATTGCTCTGTACAGACTTTGGATCAGGCAAACTGTTTTCAGTTGCTGGAACTGTGGACATTATTTACTGGTATTCTTGTCTCCCTCTCCAATTAGCACCTGATTAAAGCTCACTGGAAGTCAGAGAACTCACAATTGAAAAGGAATTAAGGATAACGGGCTGGCAATATTGAGTTTAAGTATAGTACAGTTGTCTAAAAATATTAAGAAGTGTAGTGGATGATATATTACTTCATTGTGTCAGCAGCAGCTGGGAAGAGAACAGGGTTCTAATTACAGATTTCATCAGTCTGTGCTAAGCAGAAGCAAACTTCCATCTCAGCTTTGAGAACTGCACCTTGTTTGCAGGCACATAATGAATTAGGATGACAGCAAGACATTATATGATGCAAGCAGATGTGGCACATTAAGGCATTCATCAAATGCACTTTAGCTTTTGACATGTTCATGTGGAAACATCAAAACTTTGCCACTTTTACTGAGGAGCTGTTTTGTTGTTTTACCTGGCAGGCCATGGAAATAATAAGCTTCACCATGAGGTGGACCTAGCCTTCTACAAAGTTGCTACTGCTTAAGGATCATCACTGTTGATATCTCAGAGAAATTCAGATTTTTCATAGGTTTTTTTTAGATGTATCCTCTGAGAGCCAGGAGCTCATCCACTCTTCTCAAAGTGATAGGTAAAATCAATCCAGGAGGTAAGATGGAAATTGTCTCCTTTTCCAAAACCTTGCTTCCATTGTTTTAAAGCAGGTATGTGTGTCTCAGTGCTACTGTCAAGCATCTCCATCTCGATGCCCAGTTTTAAATGTTGGTAGCCAGGGAGATGTCTTAGAAGCATAAGGACTGATTCATAAATCAGGCTACAACCCATTCACTCCCCCACAGATCAGACATACTAAATTTAGAACTGTTGATTTGAAAGTATAAATAGCACAAGGGCCAGCCTGTGGAATCAGAGAGCCATAATCATATCCTTTCTCTCCAGTGATGAGTGGAGCTCTGGTGCAGGAGACAGTCTGTCTCGTAGACTATACCAAATATCTCCTGCTTGTAAAAATTAAATTGAGCTTTTGGAGCAATACAGCAAAGCACACAAAACAGAAAGTCCTCTTGCTTGCTGTGCTCTGGCTGGAGGAACTGGAGAGAAGCTGAGATCATCTTAGTCTTACATCAGAAACCATTTCTAATATGGCAATTATCTGCCACAAACCATGATTAATATAACCTCTCCTTCAGGAGAAAAGATTTTTTTAATAAGAAGTTATACTTTGAAAAATTAAATTTAAAAGTTACAAAAAAAACTCTTTAAAAATAAAACATTACAATGATTTGGAAACAAAAGCCCTTAGAATGATTTTATGATGCACATTAATACGCTGCATGAAAACCTCTTTTTTAATCTGAGACAATGAAGATGAACGCTGTATGCTCTAACCACCTATTACTTTCTTTAGCAATTAGCGGCAGCTACCTATTCCTTGTAGAACAGTCTGAGTGCTCTTCCAGTTACTAATAACAGATTCCCACGGTGCCTCCTGATACTGAACTTGCAGGTTATATATGAAAAAAACCCTAATTAATGAAAATCAAAATGATATAGGTTTTTTTAAGAGATCGTTTCTGAAACTTTATTTTAAAAAAACCCTAAGATGATGCAAATTTGCTGCTTCTTGGAATGCACATACCGAACGATTGCTTTAGTCAGTTTAGTGTATTTTGAGATGGAGATACATGAAAGCTGTGCTGTTCATTTGCACATAGATTTTGAATAACATGGATTTTATTAATTTAAATAAGCATAACAGGGGTCATTGATAAATAAATACGAAGATATGAATTCATCCTTGGAGTTGGGTGAAACTAGTTCAAGGATGTTAGTTTATTTGTGGTCTGACTGCCTCTTCTGTAGAAATCATCAGGAAATACCAAGGAAAATTCTGAGGATTATCCTGTGGAGATCTGCTAAGATCATTATATTAGGAGGAGGATTTGCCCACCCCAACCATCCCTAGTATGGGCATTGGAGTTGAGCTACAAGATGCACAGGAGGCTCTGTGTCTCCCTGCTGGCTCTAGGGCCCACCGTTTATCACACACAAGCACCTGCTCCCCGGCAGCGTGGATGTCTCTGTAAAGATGGTTCTCAGGTAAGTTTGTTCTTTTCTTTGTTGAGTCATGGAGACCTTGTATTTTATGCTAACATGATTTTTATTTAAACAGCAGATAAGCAATCAGAGAAGGATGGTGATGGGAGTTTGCATACTAGAAACCTGCTATCCAAAACTGTAGGTTGATCCTTCATCCCTGAAGCCACCTCCAACATCCTTACATAAAAATAGCAGCTACTTTATAGAATTATAGAAATGTAGGCGTAGAAGAGAACTCAATAGGTCATCCAGACCAGTTCCCTGGAGGACTAAATATTTTCTAGACCATCCCTGACTGATGGTTCTCCAACCATTCCTTAGAAATCTCCAATGACAGAGATTCCACAATCGCCCTGTGGTAATGTGTTCTAGTGCTTATCCAACCCTTACAGTTAGAAAGTTTTTCCTAATTTCTAAGATAAATCTCTCTTGCTTCAATTTAAGCCTGTTGTTTCCTGTCCAGTCTTCAGTGCTTAAGGTGATTAATTTATTACTGTCCTCTTTATAATACCAGAGGTCTTCCACGTGGCCCCTGCCGTTCAGCAGACACCCCCAAGCACAATGGCAGCTCCAGGTGGGGATCAACCACCCGCACCCCCAGCACAGGAGGCCCCCAGGGCCAGAAAAAGAAGGGCCCCATCTTGGTCCCCGGGGGAGCTGGAAGCCCTCCTGGACCTCTGTCAGGAGGAAGAGGCCCTGCACGAGACCCGCTCCCAGAGCTGTAATGTGGAGATCTTCGATTGCATGGCCCAGGCGCTCGCACAGCAGGGCCATCCAGCCTGGATCCTGGAGCAAGTCCGGGCTAAAGTAAAGAGCTGCACCTGGGCTACATCCAAGCCAGAGAGGGCCAGGGAGCAGGAGCCGACACTTGCCCCCATTACCAACGGCTCCACACCATCCTGGGCCAGCCAGCACCGCACCGGACATCCCCATGGACAGCAGCATGTGCCCCCCCATCACCAGGACCACCGAGGCGGGGGAAGGAGATGACAGCAGTGCGTCGGAGGACGAGGCCAGCACTGCCACCCTGCAGGCCTCCTCCGGCAGCCCTGTTGTTTCCCGTGCATCCTCAGAGGCCGGGGAAGGATCCACTGGTGAGTGTTACACTTTGCACTCACAAGGGTGTGGGGTGGGGGGAGGCAGCCAGGCGCCCGGAGGGGGTAGGGAGAGATTACGTCACTCAGGCCGCGTGAGCTACACGCTGTGCGGCATTAGGCAATAAGCAGCACGTGCAACCATGTGCAGCCTGGTGACCGAGCAGGATGTGGCTGCATCAGGCAGCTGCAGGGCATGCCTGGGACCGTGCTGCTCACACACATTTCGGTGGCACCAAGGGAAAGGGTGGATGCCAGCTGGAACCAGCCAGGGCCCCAGGGTCTCAGGCCAGAGCCCACACCTCCGCAAGGGTGCAGCACACAGAACGGCACACTGTCCCATGCCTGGCTGTGAGGCGCAGCCAGCTGCTCCTGGGAAAACCGCAGCGTCACAGCCCTGTCAGTGTGGCCCCCACTGAGCCCCTCGCCTGCTCCTGGTACCTTAGCTGGCCCCCCCGAGGGAAGTCCCCACTGTGGCCATATGTCCCTATGGGCTACGTGTGTGAGGGCTAATGGAAGGGGGAGGGGAGGAAGTGCTCGGGCCGGCCCTAGGGCCGCCTGAGTTTTGCTGCAAGGATGGTACACTCCGCAGTCACTCTCCTGGTTCCGTCCAGGAGACATCCCACGCGATGGGGATTTGAGAGCCCAGACCACGTCTGCCATATGTGCTCCCAGTCACTGTGTGGGGATTCATCTCGCTCCCTGTCAAACACCATTGATTAGACCAAAGCCTCACAGCCTCCACCGGCAGGGAGTTCCACAGGTTAACACAACACAAGCACCCTCCCACATTCCACGGGGCCAGGACACAGACTGGTGGTTACAATACATGGAGCAGGACCCTACTCCAGGGGTGGTCCTGTATGCAAACATACAACACGGGAGGCAGGGGGTAACCGAGTGGGCCCAAGCCACACTACTGTGGTGTCACCTGGGCTCAGGGGTGGAGGGAATGAGGTGTGGGGACAGTGGCCTGGCTGCCTGATTGACCCATCCTTTCTTCTCTTCCCTGCAGTGGGACCAAACACAAGCTGGGGACCCTCTAGTCCTGCAGCAGCGGCAGCAGCAGCATCCCCAGCCGCCCAAACACCGAGGCAGCGGCTCCGCCACTGGAACCAGCTCCTTCGGCGCCACATGCAGGCCATCAAGCGCGTCGAGGCAGCCATCACTTGGCGAATGGAGGCGGACCTGCAGTGGTGCCAGGAGGCCTGGGTGCCTTCCATGTCCAGTGCGTCTGCATGGCAGATTCAATTACCACCCTCACTGCCCACATTGGCCATGCCATCCATTATGGCATGACCTTGCCCCATGCCCCCGCCATCCCTCTCCTAGCACTGTCCCTATCCCTCCTGCAATGGCCCCTCCTGCTCCTGCTCCTGCTCCTGCTCCTGCTCCTGCTCCTGCTCCTGCTCCTGCTCCTCCTGGCCATCTCCCCGTGCAGCCTGCCTGATGCGGCCTGCCCTCCATGTGCAGGTCCGCCCCCACAGGAGCGGTCGCAGGGGCCACCCCTCCCAGGAATAGCTCCTCTCCCTCCCAGTTCAAGATCTCCTCCTCCTCTCCCCCTTGTAAATAAAAAAATACAAGTTTTTTCTGTTCAAAGCAAAACTGTGTTTGGTGTTTATTGGGAAGTAAGGGGAGAGGAGGGGAGGGAGAAGGGTAGGGCATGGGAGGGAGTTGTAAAGGGAGACCGAGGTGACTCTACTATGGGGCCTGGGCGAACATGTCCGTCAGGGCCTCCCAGATGCGCACCCATCCTGGTGCGCCTGGCGCATGGCAGCTGCGTGGGGCTGTTCATAGGCCTGGCCCTCGGCTGCCATCCATGCAGGGAGGAAGGCCTCCCCACTCCGCTCCACAAGATTGTGGAGCATGCACCATGCAGCCACTACCTCCTCTATCTGTCGAGAATGAAAGCCTTTTTCGACAGATCCCTTATGCCTCCTGCAAGGAGGTTTACAGGATCTATCGAAAAAGTCTTTCTTTCTCGACAGATCCCCCTCTAGACTGCTGCATTTTGCCGACAAAGTGCTGGGTCAGCAAAACGCAGTGGCCATTTTTATGCAAATTAGGCATGGGATATTTCAATCCCTGCCTCATTTGCAATGTCGACCTGCCTAATCTGCATCCCTCTGCTGACAGAGGACTGCAGTCTAGACATGCCCAGGAATCTCTCCACCTACCCATGCGCCTGCCCTCATGCATGGGTTTTCAAGTGTATGACTACGTTCTATTTACCTCTCTGGAGTTCTTTAGGATTTAGTTTGTATGAAAGATGAAATGCAAAATAACATTTCCTTGCACTGGATTTTCTGTGTTATTTGTAGACTGCATTCTTATGTCACACTTGTCCCTTTTAAAAGCATTTAATCCTGTAACCCTCTAGTCTAGAGGATTTCTTGTTCTCCCATTGAATTGATTCTATCATACTGCCAACATTATAGTGGTGATGCCTGGTTGCACAACTCTACTTAAAGGTCAGTTAGTATTTCCATTATAAATCCCATTTTTCTTCTAACCCAACCATTTCAAATTACATTGGGCTGAAATTACATAAGTACTGGCCCACTTGTGTTTGTTTTGTTCATTTATAAAAGGAACATATTTAAGGCATTCTCATTCTTCCAAAACCAAGTACAGGCAGTCCCTGGGTTACATGGATCCGACTTACATCGGATCCCTACTTACAAACGGGGTGAAGCAACCCCGCACTAGCTGCTTCCCCCCAGCAGACCAGGGAGACGCGAAGCTAGCGCCCACCCCCCCAGCAAACCAGGGAGACACGGAGCGGCTTTTCTCAGCAGACACCTCAGCTTGAGAATAAAGGACTGAGGGAAGTGAGGTGTGGGAGAATAAAACTGAGCTCTGGAGAAATGTTTGGCTAGAGTTTCCCCTACAATATGTACCAGTTCCGACTTACATACAAAATCAACTTAAGAACAAATCTACAGTCCCTATCTTGTACGTAACTCGGGGACGCCTGTATAGTGATGATTAGACACCAACTGCTACTTGACACCACCCCCTTCTTATACAGATATTATTGTTCCATATAACAAGCATGGTTTTCAAACTTCATCCTTAATTCACAACTAGCTAGAATTTGTTATCTTAAGTCAGAGCCTCCACATTAGTTTTAGGCAGCTTTTTTTATTATTTAACAACAAGACAATCCATTCTACTGGAGAGAAGTAAATAAGCTCACTGCAAGATGCCAGTTGGGAATCAAAATGGGCAATAACTGATCTCTAGTGTGACATTAACTAAAATGATGTGTCCTACAGCCAACCTTGAGACTTGGCAAAGCATTATTATATAACAGATTATCACACATAGAAACATGTAACTATAATACAAATTGCATCAAACCTAATACATTTTCAGATATCCAGAGTGCTGTTTTAAACAATTTTAATTTGTGTTTTCAAACAAGCAAGCATATGTAACTGTTCAGAAATGTATGTGTATATGTGTAATATGTGAAAGAACAACACTCAGCCCAGCTTTAGCTATGGAGATGCATCAGGTGCATAGGTTAATTTAGCGACAATCCACAGGGCCAAATTCACTACTATGATCTGGTTTCTTTAAGTAGTCTGACAATATAAAACAACTGTAAATGAGATTGTGTTCATCTTTTGTTTGCAGGTGAAAAGGTATAAGAAAAATATATGAGCTTAAGCCTTGCTTATTTGCTAGAATGAACCAGTCTGATGAGTGTATTTTTTTCACATAGCTCCAGGTCCAAGGTAGTTGTGACGGCGCGTTGGGGGTTCCCCGTCTCCTGCACCCCGAAATGGCACAAACAGACTGCACCAGCCAGTGGAATTGAGGGTGGTTTATTGCTCCTCCAGCACAGCGCAGCACAGATGTAATCTGGTTACAGGAACTGGGCTAGGATGCCTCAGGCCCCCTTGATATGGGGGAGGCTGGGCCCCTAAACTCCAGCTACTCTCCCTAGGCTGTCTCATCCATCCTCACAGACAGCCACCAACCAACTCACTAACTTCCAGCCCTGCCCCCCAGCCAAGGCAGCATTCCACCTTCCTTTGTTCCTCTCCATGGGGGGTGTCTGGCCACTGGTTTGCATAGTGACTCATCCTGTTTTGCTGGGTCGTGGTCCCCACGACAGCCAGTGGGGGTTACCCCAGAGCCAGCAGCATAGAAACCAGCCAGGTACCCCCACTACGTCACAGTAGTGCAGTAGAGTCTGTTGTTATACCACACATTCATAACCCCACCAACACAGACAAAACAAAATAAGAAAGGAACCCTGATTTATAGTATCTAGTGCTCCCTTTCACTCTCACATAGATTATCTACATCACCGATTATACGTTGTGTCTACATTGGCACCCTTTTCCGTAAAAGGGATGCTAATGAGACAAGTCGGAATTGCAAATGCCGCGGGGGATTTAAATATCCCCTGCGGCATTTGCATGAACATGGCTGCCACTTTTTTCCAGCTTGGGGCTTTGCCAGAGAAAAGCGCCAGTATAGACAGGATCTTTCGGAAAATAAAGCCTTTTCCGGAAGATCCCTTATTCCTGATTTTAAGAGGAATCATAGACTCATAGAATAATAGGACTGGAAGGGACCTCGAGAGGTCATCGAGTCCAGCCCCCTGCCCTCAAGGCAGGATCAAGCTCCGTCTACACCATCCCTGACAGATGTCTATCTAACCTGTTCTTAAATATCTCCAGAGAGGGAGATTCCACCACCTCCCTTGGCAATTTATTCCAATATTTGACCACCCTGACAGTTAGGAATTTTTTCCTAATGTCCAATCTAAACCTCCCCTGCTGCACTTTAAGCCCATTACTCCTTGTCCTGTCCTCAGAAACCAAGAGGAACAAATTTTCTCCTTCCTCCTTGTGACACCCTTTTAGATATTTGAAAACCGCTATCATGTCCCCCCTTAATCTTCTTTTTTCCAAACTAAACAAGCCCAGTTCATGAAGCCTGGCTTCATAGGTCATGTTCTCTAAACCTTTAATCATTCTTGTCGCTCTTCTCTGTACCCTTTCCAATTTCTCCACATCTTTCTTGAAATGTGGCGCCCAGAACTGGACACAGTACTCCAGCTGAGGCCTAACTAGTGCAGAGTAGAGCGGCAGAATGACTTCACGAGTTTTGCTTACAACACACCTGTTGATACAACCTAGAATCATATTTGCTTTTTTTGCAACAGCATCACACTGTTGGCTCATATTCAACTTGTGGTCCACTATGACCCCTAGATCCCTTTCCGCCATGCTCCTTCCTAGACAGTCGCTTCCCATCTTGTATGTATGGAACTGATTGTTCCTTCCTAAGTGGAGCACTTTGCATTTCTCTTTATTAAACCTCATCCTGTTTACCTCTGACCATTTCTCTAACTTGCTAAGGTCATTTTGAATTATGTCCCTATCCTCCAAAGAAGTTGCAACCCCACCCAGTTTGGTATCATCTGCAAACTTAATAAGCGTACTCTCTATCCCAATATCTACATCATTGATGAAGATATTGAACAGTACGGGTCTGTAAGGAGTAAGGGATCTTCCAGAAAAGGCTTTATTTTCCAAAAGATCCTGTCTAGACTGGCGCTTTTCTCCGGCAAAGCCCCAAGCTGGAAAAAAGCAGCAGCCATGTTCATGCAAATGCCGTGGGGAATATTTAAATCCCCCGCGGCATTTGCAATTCCGACTTGTCTCATTAGCATCCCTTTTCTGGAAAAGGGTGCCAATGTAGACACAGCCATAGTGTAGGAGAGAGAACAGGCTAGATGAGGCCTCTACCTGTCCTTATGGGTGGGTGAAAAAGCAGGGCAAGGGAATGGGCAGAGCAAGCACAGCTAAATCAATACAGAGGGAAAAGTAACCTATGCAGACAAAGGGCTAACAGATTTGTTCGCGTAGGAGCGGGGGAGCACAGGATGAAATGGGACCAGGAACCGGGTCTGCTCTTGAGGCAGCACAATTAGTCACTACACCTTAATAAGGTCTTGGGATAAATTGCAACTGAGAACTATATTGCTGTTATTTTTTGCAATACTGGCCAAAATATGGCAAACTCTGAACGAACAGAGAGGAAGATGCAGCCACCTCTCCACTGTGTGCTGGGATTTTCTTTCTTCAGTGACACCCATCACACCCATCACTGTAGTTTGGGGCAAGGGTGTCAACATAAAATTATTGATGGAACAATGCAGACCCATAAGGCTTGGAAGAGCACAGCTGAACACAAAAATCTTTTATCCAAAAATTCCTAAAAAAAAAAAAAAGCTTTCCCCAAACCTCATTATTTTATATTAAGTGATCAAATTTGCTTTACATATAAATTATTGGTCAGGACACATTATTTTTCCATTGCTGAGCATCTATTTGGAGGGAAGGACAGGTTCATTACCCCCTTCTGTGTTTTGTACACTGACTGATATGTGCTGAGAAAAGAAAGGGCCTATGGAGCATATTCTGTACATCTGTGAGTTCCGGTGGTATTAATAATGCTGCAGCAAAATGCCTTGGCTATTGTGTGTGCTCACCCTATTTAACTGCTCAAAATTAATCCAGCAAACTCTTAAATCCAAAGAGAAGTGCAGAGGGGAGTCTTTGAAATACGAGATGCCTGGTAAAAAATAATGTAAGGGTGTATATGGTTCAAGTCAAGCACTGTAGTAAAATAAGGTCAAATAATGTCGAGAACTGTGTTATTGACCTTTCTGTGGCTTCTCTGTGCAAGCATTAGGTAGCTCACAGTATCTGGTAATTAAAGTGTGTACATATTGTACAGCTTTCCAATATCAATATGAGTTTCTTTTTTCTGCTCAGTTACAGCCAGAGTCAGCATGTTAAAGGTTGTGTCTACCTTACATTTGAACTTATCAGTAAATATTTGCACTTGAGCAGGTTGCATGACTGGCTGCCTTGCAATAAGTGTGTTTTCCTCCTTCACTGAATACAAGTTACATATTGTACAGAGGAGCCAGAGGCTATGTCTACACTCCACGATTATTTTGGAGTGAGCTATTCCGGAAGAAATACTCCGAAACAGCTTATTTTGAAATAGCATGTCTACACTACAGGGAAGCCTGGAAATTAGTCTGAGGCAGGCTTCCCTAATGTGGATGCGCTACCTGGATTTAAATCCCCAGAAAGCACTGGGGAGTAATTACTTTGAATGGTGTAGGGGAGGAGCTATTTTGAAATAGCAGCAGTGGAGCATCCACACTACTACTATTCTGAAATATCTGTTTTGGAAGAGATGGTACTCAACATGGAACGAGCTTTACAAATGCCAAAATAAGCTGCCTGTTATTTCAAATAATGGATGTTATTCCGAAATAGCACTGCTATATAGAAGTGCCCAGACAGAGTTCCAGTTCATATCCAACCAAACTCTGCCCATTGCTTGTGATCTGATCTAAAGGACTATCTCTCTCATTTGTACATTGCTTCAGCCAGGGCTGTCCCTCAGCAGCTACTCAAGGGCGTCCAATTGTTCTAATCATATAGATGTTATTTCTGGTAATTTTGTGCCATAATAAGGACCGGGCCCATTTCTCTTCACTTCTAAATATAATCAAACCAGGAAGTAGAGGGACAAGACTGCTCTTCTTGTTCCCAACTAAACCATATCTCAGATTGTAGTACAGGAGGCCCCCACTTTACGACAGCTCAATTTACAACCCACTGCACTTATAACCTTTTCCATAAGTGTGGAAGGGGCCGAAATCCCCTGACTTATGTCCTCAGCCCTGCATTTACAATGGTGTATGACACCTGTTATAAATGCGGGCTCGAGTTACAACGCCTCCGACTTGCGATGTTATCCCCAGAGCTGATTGCATCACAAGTCAGGGGCAGCCTGTAGTAAATATGGTAATGCCTAAAGGCATTGGGTGATGACTACCCTACTGCTGGGAGTGAACCACCTAATCCACACAGATATGCACTCATTCTACTGCCAATAGCCCACTAAAAATAGCAGTGTGGATGTTGTAGCTGGGGTTGAGGCATGAGCTAGCTTGATCCCAAAGAGCTTACATTGTACACGTATATGGAGAGGTAAAAACAGGCAGAGAAATGAAATAAACAGGAGAGGCAAATGGTGGACTGTTCATGACTGATAGGAGAAGCAGCAGCTCTGGCACACACATTGCCTGATCAAGTACTTTTCAACAGTGTCTCTAACTGTCAGAGACAAATTATTAGATGAACCAAGGCAAAATGAGAAAATGAGCATATAGCTGAGATTCAATTGTATTCCAATTTTATCTTGCCTCATTGCTTAGCTTTGGACCAGTAAAATCCCCTCTCTACTTCACCCTATGCTCAGTGTGGATAAAAAGGTACCTTACATCAGGAAAGTGCTATAAAAAATAAGTTAACTGCATTTTAAGATACTTGGGAAGGGGAATACCAAGTATGGGAAGGCAGAGCAGAGCTGAGCTGCAAGCAGGCAATTACATGCAACCTAGGGAAGGGAAATTAATTTCTACATTCCACACCCTCTGGGTCTGATTCTAATCTGCCTTACACCAGTATAAAAAGCCAAGCTTGTGTTAGATGAACCCATGTCATTTGGGGGGGGGGGGGGGGAAGTTGACCCTTTGATCTCTGGTTCTGAAGGTGGGTCCCTTAGCCACTGCACCACTAAAGGAGCCCCCCTACTATCCTATATTCTGGGCCCCCTCTTATCTGTCCTACATCCCAAAAGTGCCAGCTGCATCCATTTCAGTGGAGTTATTGAAATAGCAGAAGTGGATCATCTACACAGCCCCTATTCTAAAATAACTATTTTGGAATAGGTATTATTTGTCATACAATGAGGCTTACAGAAGCCAGAATAAGCTGTCCATTATTTTGAAATAATTTCAAATTAGCAGAATTGCTGTGTTATAGACATGCATAGTTATTTTGGAATAACAGACGTTATTCTAAAATAACTTTGCTGTGTAGACACACCCTTTGTGTCACTCTAGATGGACAAAGGTCCTAAAAAACTCTTTTAATCAGCCAGTTGAAGATTTTCTTTGCATGGAGAAAAATATTGTGCCAGGTGCACTGATCCATGGCTAGAAAAGCCCTAAACCATAATGCCCTCACAGATCCTAGCCAAACACCTCTCATCTGGATCCAGGAATTGGGCCTATGATGTGCAACATATTACTATTAACAGATTTCTTCATAGTTAAGAGGGTGTGCATAGGCGTGGGCGTGTGTGTTCTGACAACTAGGTTATAGGGAACTGCTAGATATTACCTCATCTCAAGACTGCAATACATTTGAGAATGGTCTTTTTCCTTGTGCTGATCACTAACAGGATCTGTGGACCTGCACCACTAATGAAACACACATTGCAAATATGGTGGAATACGGGTTACAGTATTTAACAGAATAAGAAGAGGCTACTCATTTAATATCAATGTTTTTTTATTTCATTGGAAATAATCTATCTGAGATTTCTTATTTTATTGCTTTTGCTTTTGCTGTTGTTGGATAGCAGGACTTGCAATTAAATGTTAAGTGAAAGTTTTTGTTTGTTTTGCAGCAGTGTTTTTAAATATTTATGAAAAACCTTAAGTCTAACTTGCCTTGAGGAAATATAGAAGAATTAATAATGTATGTGGTTGCTTTACAGAAAATTAAAGGGTAGAAGCACATGTTTAAAAATTAAATCAACCACAATCTAAGACAGCAGATGTTATTTAGTTAAAATCTTGCAGATAACAAAGGACCATGAGGTATTTTCTTCTCCTTGGTCCAACTGAAATCTTAATGAGTCATTACAATTGCACAGATTCTAAAGCCTGAGGGTAGCTAATGTTGGGATAATAAAGAGGAACTTCAATTACATAGACTAGAATGTGTTGCTGTTTGGTTGTTTGGCTGTTTGTCTCTGCATTGAGAAAGTCTGTGAATCTGAACATTAGAATAGTGACTTCTAAAATGTTGCACCAAGTAAAATGCCTTTGCATGTTTCAGAAGTACTTATAAAATGACAAATCTTTCCTGTGAAAGCATGGGTGACTCTGTGTTCATTTTTAGAATGAAAAATATCATATCTAGATTGTTGTTATTGTTGGTTCTTTTATTAATATTAAATTATGTATCTGTATTGTGGTAGCAGCCAAAGGCCCCTATTGGTTTCAGGGTCCCTTTGTGCTAGGTCCTATTCAAATCTGCAGCAGGATATGATTACTCTCTCAAAGAGCTTCCATTTTAATCTGAAATAAGACTTAACAAGAGAATGTACCAAACAATGGGAGGGAAGATTATAAAGTCTAACATTCTGCATAGTCGGATGATTCTGAATTATTTTTGAAGTATTTTTTTTTTATTTTTATAAATAAATGTCAGTTATCCTTAACTCCCACACAGCCTAGAGTCATTAGTGGTCAATTACTTGTGGGTGTCACAGATTCAGAAACTATGCAGGTTGGCCTTCGAGGTATGTCTCTACCTATTTTAGTGAAAAACTGATTCACAAGGTGAGCAACAGATATGGTACCAAATTCTGCTCTCAAGTACATCTGTGCACCCCCATTGAAGTCAAAGTTGAACAGATGTAAATAAGACTGAATTCAGTTCTGCAATGCAGTCCTATGCCACTTTAGATTCTTGTTTAGGGAAACTTGTTCTTCACAACCACGGTGCAGATTTCTGAATCACAATCTAGGTCTCTGTTCCATAGTCTAGGGTTGTTCCTTCTGTAGATCATTGGCAAACATACAAATGAGTTCAGAGTATGCAGCAGTGATCCGTTCTGCAGATAAAATGTTCCACTGGAGGATATGAGCAGAGATTTTTTCTCTAAACAAGGATCCAAGGACACTAAGGAAACAGTCTCCTCTCAGTTTGGCCCACGGTATCTTGACTTCAAAATTATGCACTCTCCCAACTATGTGGGCTTGTCTACATTGGCCCCCTTTCGGAAAAGGGGCATGTTAATTTCAGAGATCGTAATAGGGATCTCTGAAATTCAAAGTAGGAATAAGATCCTCCGGAAAAGGGCGCTTTTTCCGGAGGATCGGGGCCAGTGTAGACGCTCTTTTCCGGCTTTTCTAAAAGCCGGAAAAAAGCGGCGGACATTTTTATTTATATGCCGCGGGGGATATTTAAATCCCCCGCGGATTTCCCTATTACGATCTCTGAAATTAACATGCCCCTTTCGGAAAAGGGGCCAGTGTAGACGTAGCCTGTGTGTAAAACATGGGCATTTTAGCAGTATAGGCAGAACAGAATATCAGTTTATTACCACAGTGCACTTCTAAGAGGAAAATATAGCCCTGCACATAAACGCCTGAACCATGGATTAGATAAGAGAATTTTGCACTTATGTTCCATCTAATAAGAATCCAGCAATATGTTCCATTTAAATTAAATATACATCCTGTGAAGAGTAAAATAACTAAGAGGTGCTCTTTCAAAGTACTGTGCAGCAGTTTAGCGATGTAATTCCCATCATGTTAATTGAGGCAGAGGGTGTGTCTACACTCCAATTGAAAACCTGCATTGGGCCTGTGCCAGTTGACTCAAGCTCACAGGATTCAGTCTAAGGCAGTGGTACACAACCTGTGGGTTGCGACCCCCAGAAGGGGTCGTGGCTGTCTTCCAGGGGGGGTCGCAGCACTGAGACAGCTGCCATTTTTTCCCCAGAGTGGCGTATATGCAGTGGGGGCGGAGGGAGTGGCAGACGAGTGGAGCGGCATTTAAAGGGGTTGTGCTTTTTTTTTTTTTTTGTGCTCAACCAAAATTTTCCTGGGGGTCGCACCAGGAAAAAGGTTTTGCACCACTGATCTAAGGAACTGGGTTGTTTAATTGCAGAATAGATGTTCAGGCATGGGCTCCAGTCTCCCTTGCAGGATCCTAGCACTTGGCTCCAGCCTGAGCCTGAATGTCTATACCACCATTAAATTCTTAGCCTGAGCCCAAGTCATCTGGCATGGACCAGCAAGGAGTGTCTAATTGCTGTGTAGAATTACCTAGCGTGTCTAAATCTCTGTGTGTTGCTTCGGTAACATAATTTAGTTCAGCAGTTTGTCACTTTCTGCTCCAGCGAAGCCAAGTATTGATAATTCATCTATGGTGATGCTAAATTACAGTTGGTTCTAGAAATTTAAGAATGTAATTGCAGAGCAGTACTATATGAGAAACTTTACACAGATGCTACATATATAGCAGTACATACGCTCAGTCAGTTTTATTGTCTTTATAAATATTCAGCTTCAATTAAGGGTCACAACTGGGGATATCAATCTTTTTTTATTTTTCCTAGTCAGTTTAGTATAGTTCCATTAACTTCAGTAGTGCTATACCCATTCAGACCAGCTGAAGAGTTCATGCTCAAAGCCTACATAAAAAGAAGAGTTTCACAGTAAGTTATCAAATAAACCACTAACACCAAAATGTCTTCCAACTATATTTTGGAAAAGTAAGGAATTCTCTGTTCTAGAAAACTAAGATGTGGAACCGCAGTGTTTTGAAAAGTTTATAACACTGTTGTCAATACTTTACTTTCCAAAATATACAGAATTCGCAAACAGCTGGCTTGCATAATATCTACCAGCATTTCAGATTAGATACAAGCTATCATTTTAGACAGGGGTAGCCAATCTGAAAATGTGTTCTCCTTTACATTTTAGCAGTCATGTCTCATTACACAGTTAATGTTCTATTACTCTGTCTAATGTAACATGACATGAGTGGTAAAATTTGAGAAAGAAAATAATTTTTCATATTAGATACCCACTCTTGGTTTTGGTAGTAGATTCCGTTCCATACTGAATGCACCAAACAGTAACTTTGCCTAAATCATCTGTATGTGTGAGTTAGCTAACACAGTAGCTAGTTTATTAATGGGACAAAAACTGAACAGCTTGGCACATCACTTTAAAAACAGTGCATGACATATGATGTTTTATTGCTTTCAAACTGCTTTGAAAGACTGTTATCTTAGAATACTAGATTTTTTCTTCACTGTTTATATATTCCAACACCTAAATGCAGAAAATATAATCAAGTTATTGTTTAATTAAGAAAACTATGCAACATGTAGATATTAAGGAAAACATGTTGCCAAGTTTGATTCTCTTTATAAATAACAAGACAAATACTGAAAGTTGAATTGAAAAGGGAGTAACGCAGCATAGCATATATTAAATGCAGAGGGACAAATTCTGTAGGGCTTAGTCAGATAAAACTCTCTATTCTTTTTAACAAGTGATGTATTTGAGAAAAGACTGCAGAATTTGCCCAATAACGAACAAGTAATTGGGGGAGAGGCTTACCACAATTTGGGAAGTGCTATGAACTAAGTAAATTGCAAGCTGAATGGGTGAGACACTCACCTTTTGTAATTGGGGTAGCTCGATTGATTTACGCTGCTTTCCCTCCATTGTGAATCTGACCCATTTTTTGATTTATGACTTCTAGGCTACAGCTACACTGTAGCCTTCTTGTGGAAAAGCTTGTGCAAATGAAGCATGGCATGGAATATCGCCATGCTTCATTTGCATAATTAATTAGCAGCCGAATTTGCACAAGAGGCTTTTGTGCAGAAAGGAGCTGTGTAGATGGCTCCTTTTTGCGCAAAAACCCCCTCTTGCGCAAGAGCCATTCTTCATGAAAAAATGAGGAAGAATGGCTCTTGTGCAGGAAAGGTTTTCTGTGCAAAAAGGAGCCATCTACTCAGCTCTATTTTGCACAAAAGCCTCTTGCACAAAAATGGCTGCTAATTAATTATGCAAATGAAGCATGGTGATATTCTATGCCACGCTTCATTTGCATAAGCTTTTCCGCAAGAAGGTACAGTGTAGCCGTAGCCCTAATGAATGAGGGGACATGGTTTCTGACAAGTTTGTACTCCTGCTTGCACCACACAGTTAGTAGCTCCAGCCCTAAGCCTGAGAAATACTCATGGGTTTGGGTCCATGGGTTTTCCAATTGCTATAACCAATTTCCAATTTGAAAGATCTCTATTTACCTATAAACCCAGCCTCTCTAATATTGGAGTTGTTTTCAATGAGAGACAAACTCAGAACCCCTAGGTGCTGTTAGAGTAACTTCAGCATAACTAAACTTTAATGGCCAGGAGACTTGTCCACAATATTTCCAACATCAACAACCACAGTAACATAATGCTTTGTGTAGCACAAGAGAATATGCTCATAATCTGACCATCGCCCCTCTGACTCTGTGTCACTTGCAAAAATATGTAAAGATAAGATTACAGGACTGGACATGGGTACCTATTATTTGTCATTGCCTTCTGCCAATGTAACAATACAGGCAGTCCCCGGGTTACGTACAAGATAGGGACTGTAGATTTGTTCTTAAGTTGAATCTGTATGTAAGTCGGAACTGGCGTCCAGATTCAGCCGCTGCTGAAACTGACCAGCGGCTGACTACAGGCTGAATCTGGACGCCAGTTCCGACTTACATACAGATTCAACTTAAGAACCCCAGGCGTCCCCAAGTCAGCTGCTGCTGAAACTGATCAGCGGCTGATTCCAGGAAGCCCGGGGCAGAGCAACTCTGCCTCGGGCTTCCTGTAGTCAGCGCTGGTCAGTTTCAGCAGCGGCTGATTTGGGGACGCCTGGGGCAGAGCAGCTGGGGTGCTGCTGGGTTGCTCCAGTAGCGCCGCTCCTCAGCGCTACTGGACCAACTCAGCAGCACCCAAGCTGCTCTGCCCCAGGTGTCCTGATTCAGCCGCTGCTGAAACTGACCAGCAGCGGCTGAATCAGGACTCCTGGGGCAGAGCAGCTGGGGTGCTGCTGGGTTGGTCCAGTAGCGCCCAGAGTGGTGTTGCGGGACCAACCGGCAGCGCCCCAGCTGCTCTACCACAGGTGTCCGGAGAAAAGCTTGGTCTGCTGGGGGGGGGGGGGGGGGGAGGAGCACTAGCTGCACCCCCCCGCCCCACCAGACCAGGGAGACGTGGGCGGCAGACTGAGATGCACCACGGTTCCACCGCCCGGGTCATCCGTGGCTTTGCTCCGCGTCTCCCTGGTCTGCTGGAGACCAGCAGACCAGGGAGACGGGGAGCAAAGCCACAGAGCACGCGGGCAGCGGGACAGCCGCAGCGCATCTGGGCTGTCCCGGTGCCCGCGTGCTCCGTGGCTTTGCTCAGCGTCTAGACAGCGCCAAATTTTGAAATAAACTATTTTGAAAGTAACTCAAAATAAGCTACAGAATTTGCATAGCTCAAATTGTGTAGTTTATTTTGAGCTAAGGGTGCAGTGTAGACGCACCCTGAGAATCCAGTTTCTATTTGGTTTCTTAAATTTTATCAGTGGTTGGAGTAGGACACAAGGTCTCTCTGTACAAGGTCTCTCTGTACATTCCAGAGGAATGTGGAAATTATTGATAGTTAAAAAAAACACATTCCTCTTCTTACCAAAAGACTTTTTTGTTTGTGGGAGAAGGTGTTATTTCCCTTCGCCTTTCCCCACATGTGTCTATCAATGATTGTCTCTCTATATGTAACAAATAAAGTCAAAAGGGTGAAGACACATTTTTCCACCTTAACTATACACCTAATGGCTGGAGGAGTTGTTTTTAGAGGAATTGTAATTACCACCCCACCCATTTCTTGATGCATAATTAGATACCCAGAGGAAAGCTGCTCAACTCCCAATTCTGCAATGGGTGCCCTATGAGCTGAGTTCTGTGTGTTCTCAGAGTTCCATTGACTTTAGTGTGGCTCCACAGGGTTGTAGAAATCTGCCCACACAGAGATCAGAGTTTTAGTCTTTTGCTAACTCTCTCTACTTACAAAAAAAAGTGTGTTTTTTAACTAAAACATCCTGCTCTCCTCTTACAGGATGTTAAATTGAAACAAAATGCATGGGGAAACAGAGAAAAAGCTGGGAAATGTCACATTATGCCTTCATTTGTATATTTAGCTATTGTTGCATGTTTAGAGTATATATTTTAAATAAATATATAATACATATATTGTTCTTGAACCATATTTTAGGAAAGCTTTCTTTATTGATTCTCCTATTCATTGCTTTGTTGGAAAAACAAAATGTAGAGTGCCTTCCAATTATCTTCTATGTAAAGATTTTTCTTTGAATCAAAATGACCTTTTCAGTAAGGCAATAGATATGGCTGAGTACTGTAAATACACAGTATTTTAATAGATAGAAGGCTGTCAGATTTTCTAAGCTGTCAGGTTCAATATCCTAGACTTCACAAAATTATTACTCAATTGCACGTTTTGATGAAAAGTAGGGCAGAGTCATATCAACAAGTTAAATCTTACTCAGGACCATGGATTATATTTATATGCAAAATGATACTCTGTTCTACTGAGTACTCATATATAAAGTGCTAATAACAAGAAGTGATGGGACTTTGCCTTTCTGTAAATGTATTATCTTCTACTTTTACCTTCTTTTTCACACAGGAAAGTTGCTCACCTACATCTAATGTGTATTTTAAATGCTCAAAATAGAGAAGAAAACCAATAGTGTCACTGTCAGAAACTTAAGTCACCAAGCTACCTTGTTAGTTTGGAAATAATATAGGAGGAGAGAAGTGCAAAGAAAGGAAAGAGAAATTTTGATAGCTGTTATGCCTAAAGTATTTGCTTTAGCAATGTGTTTGAGGGTGACTTGCCCCTAGGATTGGAGAGACTGGAGATGAACCAATTCTCATTACAGGAAGAATCTCACCTATAAGGAAGTTCTTTAAGGATATGTCTACACAGTGGGGCTATTTCGGGATACCAGAAGTATCCCAAAATAGCTACCGCTCACCTTTTGAACATGAATGTTATTTCGGTAGGTCTCAAAATAGCAGACGGACTATTTCCGCATCCCTGTAACCCTCATTCCATACGGGTTAAGGGATGTCTCAAAATAGCATGTTATATCGAAATTTAATAGTGTAGATGTGCCAAATTTTGAAATACACCATTTTGACATTCAATCGAAATAAGATAAGCAGTTTGAATAGCACAAATTGCGTATCTTATTTCGAGTTTAGGGTGCTGTGTAGGGTTTTGAGTTTAGGGTGCTGGGCTTAACTTGAAATAAGCTACGCAAACTGAACTACATCAATTGCGTAGCTTATTTCAAAATAGCTTATTTCAAAATTGGGAGTGTCTACACAGCACTTATTTTGAAATAGAGCACTCTTCCTCTGACTCCCCTTTTTTCCATACAATGAGGGTTACAGGAGTAGGAGTAAGAAGTCCTCCAGCTTGACAGTATTTTGACATTATTTCAAAATAACATTGCTGTGTAGACTTATCCTAAGAGAACAGGAAGTTATGGCGAAAGGGGAAAATTTGGGAAGTTGTGGCAAGGTCTGCAGGGAGTGAGGAAAGCTCTCCAAGGAAGGAGGCCTAAGAAGGTTTGCCATTGGGAAGGAGCAAAGGAGGCAACTACCCTAGGGACCATTGCTTCAAAAAGGCCAGGGGCTCCTGGCTACCACCATCGCGACCACAGGTATGGCAGCAGCGGCTGGAGCCCCAGCTCTTTAAACTACTGCTGGAACTGCTGGAACTCGCCATGCCATGCTCCAGATGGCTGTGAGAGCTGGGAGGTGGGGGGGAGGCGTGTCAAAAGCACAGCATGCCCCCACACACAAGGCCATGCAGAGCCTAGGGGCTCAGTGAAGCTGTCAGCTCTCCTAGGCCTAGGAGAGACTGTGTCTGCATGGAGGAGAGACTGCGAAGGCCAAGGCATGAAGGACAATAAGGAGGAGGAGAAATCTTGGGTTGTATGGACCTATGAATGGATTTCATTTTGGTGTTTTAAATTTCATTTATAATTTATTTTATATTAATAAACCCAGTCCCCAAGGAACAGAAAAATCCTGAATTAAAGTTTATTTGAACAGTTCAAAAGAGGAAATTGACGCAGACTGCCTGCAGTGGGACTGGACTCGATGACCTCTCGAGGTCTCTTCCAGTTCTAGTGTTCTATGATTCTATGAGAGGGACCATAGGAGGCAAGTGGCCCAATTATACTGTGTAGGAAACCTTCATCACTCACCCATTGATATACACTATAAAGTTTCACATAACCAAATAATAGTGATAGGAGCTGGTCACAGGAATAAATAGGCAAACAAATAAAATCGGACTTACTTTTGTACTGCTGGCTTTTTGCAATGGACCAATTTTCTATTTGTTTAAACTTTCTATTGTTTTCATAGTTTTGATCATCATTTTTTAAAGTGAAATTTTCCAGTTTCAGAATGTGACCTTTCTTCATTTGGAAAAAACCCTACCCACTACTTAAATCTGAAAAATTAAAATTAGTAAAAAGAAAAGCCAGCTCAACTCAAAAGAACTCCCAAACATGAAAACTAAAAACAACAAGCGTTTGGAAAAGAGAACTTTGAAAAATTCAAAATGACTCAATTTTGTTTTGAACTGCTTCCCCGGGGAAGCAGAAACAAATTGGAAATTAGGAGGACTGTTGGAACTGAAATTGTTAGCTGAGGGATATGTCTGCACTGGGACATGTCTGCACCAGATCCAGCTACAGGAGAGCCCTGACCTAATTGGTTCCTGCAGAACTGTCATAAGTCAAGCCATCATAAATCATCGAACCCGTATTGCCCATAGGGGCAATGTTATGAATGGGGGTTCCATTTCTGGCCCACTTTGCCTCCTGGGAGTTGTAGTCTCCTGGAGCCAGTGGTGCGAATGTCACTCAGAGCCAGCCAGGGGCTGAGCTGGGCGGTAGGAGGCTCCCATAGCTCCCGGAGCAGGGTAGCCATAAATGCAGGGGGTCGCAGGTCGGGCTATTGTAAGTCGGGGGCCACCTGTATTGTAGTCACTAATGCAGATGCACAAACTCCAAGCTTAGTCAAGGAAAACTGGATGCTCACTCTTTGAAAATGAAGCCCATGTTTCAAAGTTGGGCACCCAAAAAAATGTCCAAAATCACAGTTCATGTTTATAAATCTTGGTTTTTATCTATTTTATTAATCTCAAAGTACAGAATTCAATATCCCAATAAGATGGCTGTTAGTCTCTTAAAATGTACAAAGACAACACATTCTTTACAATAGTGGTGGGGAACCTGCACCCCCTGGCTTGTCTGGATCCAGTCCCCAAGGTTCAGGATTTCCTACCTCCCAGCATTGGGAAGCGTGTGCTGGTGCTCCACGCCCCTCCTCCCCACCACACACACAGTATCCCACTATGCGGCTGGAGCACACAAAATCTATTTCCCTGGAGGTCAGTGGCTCCTAACCCAAAAAAGGTTCCCCATCCCTGCTTTACGATATGTCTATTCCTCCAACCAGTAGAGAACAGGCACATTGTGGACTATGTTGTTATTAAAGCAAAATCTTTTTGATACAAAAAGTGGTGATCCCACCAATCTTTCAGCTTTCCCTGTTGATGGTGTTTGTGCCCATAGAATGTATGCAGGACACAGTTCTGGGGATGCATCTAGACTGCAGGCTTCTTTTGGAAGAAGCTTTTCTGGAAGAGATCTTCTGAAAAACTTCTTCCAAAAGAGAGCATCCGCACTGCCAAAGCACATCGAAAAATCAATCTACTTTTTCGAAAGATAGAATCCACACTGAATGGACACTATCTCGCATTTAAGCTGTGATTACTATGGACAGAGTGACAACCAAGGCATCTGGTTTTTTTCCCTCTTTCCTCTTCTTTCGAAAGAACTCCCTCTTTCTTCTCCACACACACCTTTTTCCAAAAGAGCTCTTTCGGAAAAAGGCTTCTTCCTCGTAGAAAGAGGTATACCAATGTTGGAAAACCTCTCTGCTCTTTTGATTTTTTTTTTCTCAAAAGAACGTGTTTGCAGTGTGGACATAATGACGTTTTTCAGAAAAACAGCCTTTTTTCAAAAAAAACCTCTGTGGGTACATCTAGACTACATAGCTCTGTCGACGGAGCCATGTAGATTAGTTTATTCGACAAAGGGAAATGAAGCGGCGATTTAAATAATGGAATAAATTTAATAAATAATAAATAATTTAATTTATTTAATAATTTAATAAAAGATTTAATAAATAATTTAAATAACTTATGCCTCGTGAAACAAGGCTTACAGGATCTGCTGACAAAGGGCTCTCGGGTCAGCAGATCCCCGCCTAGACTGCTATGCTGTGCTGACAAACAGCTGATCGGCACAGTGTGGCAGCCATTTTGATTTAAATGAAGCGGTGATTATTTAAATTGCCACTTCATTTCCCTTTGTCATCCTGCCTCATCTCCATGGCTTCGTCGAGGGAGCCATGTAGTCTAGACACACCCTGTAGTGTAGACATAGCCTGGGGGAAACCTGCAAAAGGAAGAGAAGCAAATGCATAGAAAAAGGCATTTTCTGGTGAGGTAACTTATCTCCAATATTTTTGGATCCATTTCCTTATTTCACCTTTCTCTTCCAGAAACAGTCATAGAATTTAAGGCCAGAAGGTACCACTAGATCAATGATTCCCAAACTTGGTACTGGGTCCTTAGGATAAGGATCTTGTGCAAAAAGGGTTTTTTGCAAAAAACAGACATGACCACACTACTTGTTTTTGTGCAAAAACCTCTGATGCAAAAAGTATCAGAAGAGATTATGAAAATGAAGTGCAAGAAAATGCTAATGAGCACTTCATTTGCATTGTCTCTTCTGCAAAAAAAATGTAGTATAGATATAGCCTAAAAGGATATCATTATTGAGTCATGGGCATAAATGATTTTCCTCAACTGGGTCACAAGAAAAAAAAGTTTGAAAACCATTGCACTAGATCATCTCAACTGACCATCTGAATAACACATATCCCAACCCCCACTTAGCATCCACAGATTAACCCAATAACCAAAATGAAATATTACAGCTTCAGTAGTTTTCTGCATTTGCCAATTCTATACTTCTTAGTCTTATTAGCTCTCTAACATTGTAGATTTAGTTATTTTGCACATTTTAACACTGAAGAAAATATCCTTGACATGGTATTAGTGTGCCAGCTCAACAGTATTCATTCTTTGTAGACGGGACTGTTACAATGAAATTGTCTCCGCTTGTGATCTCACATTAGAAAGTGTTCTGAAGCTCTAACAATTCATGACATTATGATATACTCCTCTTACACTGTTAAAGCAGACATGGAGAGCAGGGTTTTCTGTAGAGCATAAGTAAAGATTTATAGACATAGCAAAAGAACACTTCCCTAGCTCCCTTCTTTAAATAATTATGGCTTTCCATGAATCTCTTTCTAAATCAAGTGCAGAATGACAAAGATCTGGGCCAAAAAAATAAAAGCTACTAATATGATTCATAGTAAGATGCAGCAGATTTTTTTTTCCAGCAGCACAATACCAAATCCTATGATGAAAATACTCTGTGTATAATTCACTATGGAAGACATCTTGTACCTTTGTATGTAAAGTATATTAATATTGGGCCTGACATTATGCTTCAAACCCCTTCTTCTTCTATCTAAAGCCTTCAGTTCCTATAACACAACTGTCTGACCTCTATCAACTACCCAAAGGGTGCACAGGGATAAAATGATGGATAGGCAGAAAAAAAGAGAATTATATTATGCATTGTATACAACCTAATATACAAAGTTATTAAGAAGCACCCTTTTGGGGGGAAAAAATGCCACTTAAATGAAGATAGCCCTCAATTTCAGAGAGACATTTGATTATTAGCTCACTCCAGAGGAGAAAGCTATTGTGTCTGACCTGTCAGCAGCTGTGGTACTACACAAGGCACACTCCATATTTTGGAGTAACCCACACTTTTAGACTTCATTTTATAATATATATTTGTTGTAATTGCACATGGCTTTCAAGGGTCCCATATTGTATTATCTATTTTACATATCGGAAACATGGCAGAGATTCTATAGCGGCTTTTCATTCTAAGCCCTGTTTTAATCCCCTCTCCTCCAACTTCCTCAAATTATTCCTTTCTGCCTGAAATCTGGCAAGTAGGGACTCTGGTCTATAATTAGGGCATACTAACAGACAAAAATATCCTATAGAGAAGACTTTTTGGGGAAAACCCTTCTAACATTATTTTTACAAATTGACATTTCAAAAGAGTTAATCTAAATTTTTGAGGTGTAAAATACAGTTGTTTATTTATAACTCATGCTCTTTCCCAAGTATGATACTCTTGGGACATCTGGAGGCCCCTTGGGCTTTGCAGTCCTGGAGAAGACTTGGAATCTTAAGTGACCTGCTACCCTTTCAGAAATTGCTATGTGGCTACTTACAACCCAGCCACCATTTACTCATGTCTAGTAGTAATGCTGCCTGCAGATGCTGATGAGTAAGAGAGTGTTTCTTCTGAAGTCTCAGTCAAGGAGATGAGAATTTTCCTGTTGAGAAACCAGCTAGAACGTGCTAAACAGTTTGAAGTTTGAAATGGAATTGTGAGTCAAAAAGGAGGGGAAGTAGAACCCATTTTTCCTTGTGCCACAAGGAAATGGAGGGGGAATATTGATTCATACTCACAGCACCATGTGCACAAAATCAAAGGGAGGGGGGAAGAGATGAATTCATGCATAGAAAAACAACAGAACACAATTGGTCATCACCTAGAACATAAGAACAGCCAAACTGGGTCAGACTAAAGTTCCATCTAGCCTAGTATCTTGTCTGCTGACAGTGGCCAACACCAAATGCCCCAGAGGAAGGGATCACAACAAGTAATCCTCATGTCACCCACTTTCAGAGAAACAGAGGCTAGAGACACCATTCCTACCCATCCTGGCTCTATCTAGCTCTTTTCTGAACCCTAATAAAGTTCTAGCAAGGAGTTCCACAGGTTGACTGTATGCTGAATGAAGAAAAACTTCCTTTTGTTTGTTTTAAACCTGCTGCCTACTCATTTCATTTGGTGACCCCTAGTTCTTATATTATGGGAATAAGTAAATAACTTTCCTTATTCATTTTTCCATACCTGTCATGATTTTATAGACCGCTATCATATCCCACCTTAGTCTCCTCTTTTCTAAGCTGAAAAGTCCAAGTCTTTTTAATCACTCTTCATATGGGACCCGTTCCAAACCCCTAATCATTTTTGTTGCCCTTTTCTGAACCTTTTCCAATGCCAATATAGCTTTATGGAGATCAGGCAACCACTTCTATATGCAGTATTCAATATGTGGGTGTACCATGGTTTTATTTAGAGGCAATAATATATTCTCTGTCTTATTCTCTATTGTTTTTAATTACTCCTAACATTCTATCTGCTTTTTTCACTGACACTGCACACTGAGTGGACATTTTCAGAGAATTATCCACAATGACACAAAAATCTTTCTCTTGAGTAGTTGTAGCCAAATTAGTCTCCATCATATTGTATATATCAGTGGTTCCCAAACTTTTTGGCATCATGCCCCCTTTTTGATTTTTGGAAAACCCTCATGCCCCCACTCTCACCCCCACCCCCAAAATAGCAGCAAAACTATAGCAGCAAAACTTGTGGAGCAAACAAAACAAAACAAAACAAAAAAAGGAACTGACTGGGGCAGCAAAACTTGTTGGGGGGCCTGGGTCACCTCATACCCCCCCCCCCCAGTTTGGAAACCAATGGTATATACAGTTGGATTATTTTTTCCAATGTGCATTACTTTACATTTATCAACATTCAATTTCATGAGCCATTTTGTTGTCCAATCAGCGTATGTCTACACTACAGCACTAATTCGAACTAACTTAGTTCGAATTACTTAATTCGAACGAAGCTCATTCGAAGTAGCGCATCTAGACTTAAAACCTAGTTCGAACTAGCGTTTTGCTAATTTGATCTAGTGCTTCCACACCGATTGGACACTGGGGCACACTTAAGGGCAGCTGAAACCGGTTCCGGCAGGGCATCAGGTCAGTAGTTGCTTTCTGTGGCTGCTCTCTGAAGCTATCTGAGGCTCGTTCTTAAAGGGACCCCCCGGACAGCCGGTTCTCAGCTTTTCCACTTGCTTGCCTACCTCGCAGAGGGACAGCAAAGTGTTTTTCTCTGCACCTGTCTGTGTCAGTGGTTCCTTTTAGGGCCACCGCCACAGTTGGCAACATGTAGCCAGAGCTCGCCCTGGGCTTTCTGGTGCAGTTTTTGGCACCACCTGGTGCACGTCAGCCCCCTACCTCTCCGCCTGGCCTCCCTGGGGGCTGTGGAGGAGCTGCAGCAGTGCCCGGATGCCAGCATACCCCGCCGCATCTGGCGTCTGGACACCAGCAGCAACTGGTGGGACCACATCATCCTGGAGCACTGGGGAGACAGACAGTGGACCCAGAACTTCAGGATGAAGAGGGACACCTTCCTGGAGCTCTGTGAGTGGCTCGCTCCTGCTCTGCAGCGATGGGACATGCGCATGAGGCCCGCCATCCCCTTCCAGAAGCATGTGGCCATCATCCTGTGGAAGCTCTCCACGCCGGACAGCTACCGATCCATCGGGAACCAATTTGGCGTGGTGAGATCCACCATCGGAGCAGTGCTCATTCAGGTATGGAACCCACCGCCCACTGGGCTGGGGCCGAGGGGGGCTGCAAGGAGGGGATGGGCCACCCCAGGGAAAATGGAGGGGGAGGGGGTGAAAGTGCCCCGCACCGGAGGGCTTGGTCTGTCCCGGCCGTACTACACGCCGGCTGGGGGGGGGTTGCTTCCGGGAGTGGGGCATGGGGCAGTGCCAGGGCACGAACACTCCCAGCCACTCGGGCGCCCCAGTGATTCGCATTTTGGTGTGTCTCTCTGCAGGTGGTCAAGGCCATCACCCTGCTCCTGCTCCGCAGGCTGGTATGCCTCACCGACCCAGACGCCGTCATCCGGGGGTTCGGCACCCTCAGCTTCCCCAACTGCAGGGGGGCCATCAATGGGATGCACATCCCCATCCGTGCCCTGGAACACCAGGCCTCCCAGTATATCAACCGCAAGGGGTACTTCTCCATGCTCCTGCAGGCCGTGTGTGTCCACTGGGGCCAGTTCACGGACATTAATGTGGGCTAGTCCGGCAAGGAACACGACGCACAGGTGTACCGGAACTCCGCCGTGTGTCAGAGGCTGCAGGCCGGGACTTTCTTCCCCGACCGCCACATCAGGGTCGGGGACGTGGACATACCCATGTGCCTGGTGGGGGATGCGGCCTACCACCTACATCCCTGGCTGATGAAGCCGTACACGGGGCACCTCAACCCCTCCCACCAGGCCTTTAATGCCAGGCTGACCAGGACCCTCATCGTGATTGAGGGGGCCTTCGGATGCCTGAAAGCCAGATTTAGGTGCCTCCTCACTCGCCTCCACCTCGCCAAGCACAATATCCCTCCCTTGGTGGCAGCAAGTTGTGTGCTGCACAATTTGTGTGAGCGGAAGGGGGAGGCTTTCCTGCCAGCCTGGATGGCTGAGGCTGAGCGCATGGTTGGCCACTACACTCAGCCCTGCACCGCCGCCACCGGGAAGCCCAGCGGGGGGCCATCCGGATCCGGGAAGCCCTACGGGAGAGCTTCCAGGTGGAGGAGGAGGACTGAACTCTCCCTGCATGCCCCACTGGGGCCTTCTTCCACCCTCCCTCCCTTCCCCTTCCTAACCCCCGTTTCTAATGTCAAATAAAGACACCTGTTTTAACAACAAAAATTTCTTTTTATTTTACATAACTGGGGTAGGAGGAGGGAGGAGTGAGGATGGGAGAGGGGAAGGGAAACCTGGGAGGAGGGAGCTAGAAAGGAGAGGAAGGGGAGGAAGGGAAGGGAAAGCTCAGGCTTGGGGGTCCTGCTGCTCCATGGTGGGCAAGGCCCAGGCGCACGGTCCCTGGGCTCCCTCTTCCCCCACCCTCCCGTACACATAAGGGGAGCATAATGGTACTCACATGTGGAGCCCTCCCCGGCCTCGGACGACACAGGCAATGTGCTCTGTGGGGTGCCTCGGGGGTCCTGGGTCCTGGGCAGGCTCCCGGCAGGCTCCTGGCTCTCGGCATCCTCCTCCTCCTCCTCGGTGTCAGGGACGGGTCCCTCTGCCCCGAGGTCAATCACTACCCGGGGACATGGATGGCGTGAGCCCCCAGGATGCGGTCCAGAGCCTCAAAGTGGGGTCATTCCTCCGGGTTGGCCCCTGGATGGCAGGCCCAGGAGTAGGACTGCTGCAGGTCCTTTATTTTGCAGCGGACCTGCTCCCGGGTCCGCATGTGGCCTCTGGCTGCCAGGCTGTCAGCCATGCGGCTGTAGACGGCCGCATTCCTGTGGCTAGTGTGGAGATCGTGGACATTGGAGACTTCCCCCCAAACCTCGATGAGGTCCATGATCTCTGCACTCGACCAGGCAGGCGCCCACTTCTTGTGACCCCAGGCAGGCTCCTGGGAGCCACCAGCCTGGTCCCGGGAAGAGGGGAAGGGCTGGGTGGTAGTGGGTGGCTGGCTCATCCTGTGCCAGGTGCAGGGTCTGCTGGCTGGGTGCTGGTAGGCTTGCAACTGGCCTGGGCACCGTAGCCAGACCGTGGCCCTTTAAGGGCTCTGGGGCCGGGAAGGGGGCAGACAAGTTTCTCTGGCTTGGCCAGAGTGGCCACCAGGGCAAGCTGGGAAGGGCTAGTCTCCCACTAATTCGAATTAAGTGGCTATACAGCCCTTAATTCGAACTACTTAATTCGAACTATGCGTTAGTCCTCGTAGAATGAGGTTTACCTAGTTCGAATTAAGCACTCTGCTAGTTTGAATTAAGTTCAAACTAGCGGTTTGTATGTGTAGCACCTATTAAAGTTAATTCGAACTAACGGCTGTGTAGACATACCTTGACTTAGTTTGGTGAGATCTTTTTGAAGTTCGCAGTCTGCTTCCGTCTTAACTATTTTAAGCAGTTTGGTATCATCTGAAAATTTGACACCTCTGTGTTTACCTCTTTCTGTAAATCATTTATAAATAAGTTGAATAAGATGGGTCCCAGGACAGACCCTTGGAGAACCCCACTGGTTACCTCTTTCCACTCAGAAAACTTACCGTTTATTCCTATCCTTTGTTTCCTGTCTTTTTAGCAGTTATCAATGCATAAAAGGACCTTCCCTCTTATTCCAAGACAACCTACTTTACTTAAGAGCATTTGGTGAGGGACCTTGTCAAAGGCTTTCTGGAAATCTAACTATATTATATCCACTGGATCCCCCTTGTCCACATATTTGTTGAACCTCTCAAAGAACAGTAGCATATTAGTAAGGCATGATTTCCCCTTACAAAAACCATGCTGACTTTCTCCCAACAAATTATATTTATCCATGTGTCTGACAATTTAATTCTTTACTATAGTTTCAACTAATTTGTCCAGTCACACGCACCCTAGGAAAGGAGAAGAGGAGTTAAATCCTCTGATCAGCCTAGAGCGACAGCCGGGGAAGCAGTCAATCAAAGGAACTGCAGGGAACAGTCAAGAAGGACCCAGAAAGGCAATATAAAAAGCTGCAAAAACAGAGACAAGAAATTCCTTGCTGGACCAGAGGAGTTCAGAGAGTGCTCCTGGCTGACAAAAGGGACTGCAGCACCATGGACAGTTCAGTGCTGGCAGGGACTGGATGAGTGAGCAAAAGCTCCTGCTGGGCCTGAGCATAGAGGGTAAAACCATTGGCTCCAGGAAAAAAGCCCCCAGTGTAGGGCCCCAGAACAGGACTTTTTAAAGACTGAAGACATATCCAACCAGAAGGGATGCTCATGAGGTGCTTGCCATGCTGCTACACACCATGCAATGGTAATATATTTGGATCTTATTATACCTGGACTACATTCAAACCATTGACCAAACTATTGATGCCTAGATACCACCACAATGGAAGGTGATCTAGAAACTGAAAAGGAGAAAGAGAAATAGGATGAGTGATCTTTGCCTTATGAAAACACATTACATTAAAATGATCAAAACAAAAGGTCTCATGGCAGACAGCCAAGATTAAAGAATAAAATAAAACACCAATTACATAAATAGGAGGCAGTATACAAAAAAGTGAACATGGCTTCTGAAAAGCTAAGGAACAATGAAATGATGTGTTACCATCTTCCTAGTCCTCTTCTTTTGTTCAGTCTATGCATTTCAATTCCCTAAATAGATCTTTGTGTCACATGGATCTTCATGGACTGTAAAGACATTTAATATCTCAGTTCTTTGAATGGAGGTCTTCTTGCTCATTAAACTAACATGTTTTCAATCCTTACATGTCTGAGAAACGGACACACTGCTAATTCATTTTTTGTGTATAGGCAATCGATTAAAAGTGCAGTACTCAAAGGATGCTGAACTGCAACTTTAAAGTGGTTTGAGCAAAACACCAGTTCAAAGCATCACAACAAAGATTGTTCCCATAGTGCTAGCTTAGATGTAAGGCTATCCACTTCCTTATGGAAGAGCTGTGAAATTTCATGAATTGCAGCCCACAAGACTTCAACAGTCTCTTATTGCAAAAAGCTTTCTGTTTAACTTCTAGTCATTCTTTTCAAATGTTGGACCAAATTTCCTTTTGTTACACTTACTTTGGCAGGGTGGAGAAAGAGAGGAGGCAGGAAAACACAGGTTGGAAGTTTGAGTAAGCCAGTGATGATTTTGACAGCATTATCTGATTTGGGGAAAGTTTGTATGGGAATGATGTTGAAGAAAGCAATTCCCAGATTTGCAAAGTTTGACATGTGCAGAGCTTCTGCACAGGGGTTTTTATGAAAACAGAAGGCAAGGTATGCCCCACTGACTCAATACCCTTATATTCTCCGTCTTCCAATATTTGCAGCTAAACTGCTAGTTTCTTGGGCCTTTTTTATACCCTGTGACAAATAAATAAATGGAGAGAAGACTCTGGCCCATGGTTTTGATTGTAAACACTATAAAACCCATCTAGTTGAAGCATGGATTATTACACCACAAGACAATGTTTTGGTTCTCACAAGTAGTTTCAGGAGTTTGGGGAAATATAACCTTATAATATTAAATTTCAATTAACTATCCTCTTAACACTGACTTGTCATATAGTTCTATCGCTTGTCACTATATAAATATATTTAAATTCATGGAGGTTAAGTCCATAAATGGCTATTAGCCAGTATGGGTAAGGAATGGTGTCCCCAGCCTCTGTCTGTCAGGGTATGTCTACACTACAGCACTAATTCAAACTAACTTAATTCAAATTAGTTAATTAGAACTAAGCTAATTCGAACTAGGGCATCTAGACCTAAAAACTAGTTCGATTTAGCATTTTGCTAATTCTAACTAGCATGTCCACATTGAGTGGACCCTGAACCGAGGTTAAGGATGGCCAAAAGCAGTGTCGGCAGGGCATCAGATTAGGACTTAGAGCATGAAGCTGCTGCCTCAGGCTAGCCGAGGGCTGTGTTTAAAGGGACCCAACCCCCACCCCGGACAGACAATTCTCAGGGGTTCCTCGCTCGCTTGTCTAACTCGATGAGGGACAGCAAAGCAGTCCTGGCTTGGAGTGTCCTGAATGCCCACACTCGGCACATCACAGCACTCAACCATCAGCCCGGCTGCACTTGCCGCAGGCTGCCATCTGAGGGGGGTCAATAGAGGGGCTGAAGGAGAGCTTCCACCCTGAGGAGCCCGCAGAGCCACCCCAGTCCTCCCCATCGGGGGCTCGTACCCCATTCCTCCCTCACCTCCTTCCACTTACCCCTCCCTAGCCACCCTTCCTGATGTACAAAATAAAGGACACATGTGTTCAAAAATAGAAACTCTCTTTATTTAACAAAACTCGGGGAGACTGGGAAAAGGAGGTGGGAGAGGGGAAGAGAGAGGGTGGGAGAGGGGAGGGAAACTACAATGATCAAGGGTTTGGAACAGGTCCCATATGAAGAGAGGCTAAAGAGACTGGGACTTCTCAGCTTAGAAAAGAGGAGACTGAGGGGGGATATGATAGAGGTCTAACAAAGCACGAGTTGTGTGGAGAGGGTGCATAAAGAAAAGTTCTTCATTAGTTCCCATAATAGAAGGACTAGAGGACACCAAATGAAATGAATGGGTAGCAGGCTTCAAACTAATAACAGAAAGTTCTTCACAAAGCAAATAGTCAACCTGTGGAACTCCTTGCTGCAGGAGGCTGTGAAGGCTAGAACTATAACAGAGTTTAAAGAGAAGTTAGATAAATTCATGGAGGCTGGGTTCATGGAGTGGTATTAGCCAGGAGATAGAAATGGTGTCCCTGGCCTCTGTTTGTGGAAGGCTGGAGATGGATGGCACGAGATAAATGGCTTGGTTATTGTCTTCAGTCCATCCCCTCTGGGGTAGCTGATGTTGGCCACTGTCGGCAGACAGGCTACTGGGCTAGATGGACCTTTGGTCTGACCCAGGACGGCCATTCTAAGCTCAGGGCTCAGGGTCGGGGGTCTCACTGGACCACCTTGATTTTCATGCAAACCTGCTCCTGGGTGGCCAGGCTGGCAGCTATCCTGCCCTAGATGGCCACTTTCCTGTGCCTAGTGCAGAGGTCGTGGATGAGATCTACGATCTCGGCACTAGACCAGGCGGGCGCCTGCCTCTTGTGGCCCCGGGCAGGCTCCTGGGAGCTGCCAGCCTGGTCCCGGGAAGAGGCGGAGGGCTGGGTGGCAGCGGCTGGTTGGTTCATGCCGTGCCAGGTACAGGGTCTGCTGGCTGGGTGCTGGCAGGCTTGCACCTGGCACGGGCACCGTCGCCAGCCCGTGCCCCTTTAAGGGCTCCGGGGCCGGGAGGGGGGCAGAAGAGTTTCCCTGGTGGTGCCCAGAGTGGCCACCAGGGAAAGCTTTGGAGGGCTAGCCTCCCACTAATTCAAATTAAGTGGCTACACAGCCCTTAATTTGAACTACTTAATTCGAACTAAGCATTAGTCCTCGTAGAATGAGGTTTACCTAGTTCGAATTAAGTTCGAACTAGCGGTTTGTATGTGTAGCGCCTATCAAAGTTAATTCGAACTAACGTCTGTGTAGTGTAGACATACCTTCAGAGGGTGAAGATGGATGGAAGGAGAGAGATCGCTTGATCATTACCTGTTCGATTCACTCCGTCTGGAGTACCTGGCATAGGCCACTGTCAGCAGAGAAGGTACTGGGTTGGATGGACCTTTGGTCTGACCCAGTATGGCCATTCTTATGTTCTTACATTCGTACTAAAATTTCTTGGGAAATTTATTTCTGTCCTACAGGAAATTTAGACATTTCAAAATTTCTTTTCATCCTAAATCAGAACAAATGTCAAAATAATTAGTGGAATAGTAATTCTGAAATATTTCAATTCAGAAATATCAAAGCAATCATCAAAATATTGTAACTCAATAACGTTGAAACATAATGTTAAATTGCTAAATTCAAAACTAATTAGCATATACATATAATTTAATATTAAAATAATATTATATGAAATATAAGGAGAAAACCAAAATAATTTCAAAACTCTTAATTCAAAGTTCATTTCAATTTTATGGAAGCAGTATTTTCTGATAGTAAACTCTTCAGTCAAAAAGTTTTTGACCAGCTCTTCTGGTTTGTACAGAAAGATGCATAAACAAAAGTGATGGAATGTTGAAGCTCTGTAGGATTCATATTGTTTCAGCAGAATATGGTATTAGGAAAATAAACTCCAGATATAAGTTTTAATTGTTATTTCCTCATATTTTGCTATAATTTACCACATATAATTTTTGTACCTTGTGATAAATAGTACTTGTGAAATGGGTGGTGACAATCTGAAAGGATCTGAAATATTACAATAAAAAATCAGGTTGGGCCAAAAAAATCAAAGATAAAACCAAACACAAATAAATACTCAATGGGGCTCTCTGCAGGTGTTTGGGACTTTTTCCCACAAGTGTAACCTGCAGCATAAAAGCTTTAAGCTTGATGGATCTTCAAAAGAGCCACTAACTAGTACAAAACTAAGCACATGCGTATGTCGTTGCAAGACCAACACCATAGACGAAGTTCTGTGAGACAAGGCATATTGGTACACTTGTTTCTGTGAAGTGTCAAGTACTCGTTAAAATAATAAGAGAGGACTGAAATAGCTTTGAGCAAATCAAATACATAATTCTTGTAGAAATCGCTTCTTAGCTACCAAAAAATGAACTTTGAATTTCAACTGTTAGATATGTAAAAAAATAAAATAAAATAAAATAAAATATGAAGAAATATTGTTGTGCATGAATTCATAATCTGCAACTATGTTTCACATAAACTTGAGTTGTATTTAATTTTGTTCCATAGTACATCTTAATGTACGTTTATTTTCTCAGATGGCTTCATTGCATTGCTCATTTTAATTTTTACTTAATTACTACTGTAATAATTATAACACACTTAATCCAATACATATATAGTAAGAATGCTTTACCAAAGGAAATCTTTTACACACTTTTGATCCAGTTCTATTTAGACCTATTGATGTATGACAGATACCAACTACCCCCAAATGCATGTCCAGTGCTAATAATTATATATTTTTGGCCATCTACTATATATTTGAGAGAGTTTGCCTGTCTGAGAATGTGTCAGTCTGTCTGTCTATCTGTCTGTTTGTTCAAGAACTCCTCCTAAACAATAAGGGTATGTCTACACTACCCCGCTAGTTCGAACTAGGAGGGTAATGTAGGCGTACCGCACTTGCAAATGAAGCCCGGGATTTGAATTTCCCAGGCTTCATTTGCATAAGCGGGGCGCCGCCATTTTTAAAACCCCGCTCGCTCGAACCCCATGCAGCGTGGCACACGGGGCACAAACTAGGTAGTTCGAACTAGGCTTCCTAGTTCGAACTACCGTTACTCCTCGTGGAATGAGGAGTAACGGTAGTTCGAACTAGGAAGCCTAGTTCGAACTACCTAGTTCGTGCCCCGTGTAGCCGCGCTGCACGGAGTTCGAACCAGCGGGGTTTTAAAAATGGCGGCGCCCCGCTTATGCAAATGAAGCCCGGGAAATTCAAATCCCGGGCTTCATTTGCAAGTGCGGTATGCCTACATTACCCCGCTAGTTCGAACTAGCGGGGTAGTGTAGACATACCCTAAGAGCTAGGGTGACCAAGTTTGGCATGTAGCTTCCACTGATCATAACTTAAAGCAAAGTCAGAGTTTGATTGTGCCAAAAGAAGGGGATGTGACTGGAATGGGATTGCTTCCCATAAAAATATACAGAAAAGAGACAGAATCAACAGGAAGATGAAAAGGGCTGGCTGGGGGTACCCCCTTCCTACTTCTGGGACTGCCCCAGCCCTGAGATTCTTACAACCTTAGGCACACTTTAGAGAAGTTAGGAGGCTGAAGCTCTCCTCCCTCAATTCATATGGGAACATTGCTGGCTCTTACCCTTCATCACAGAGCGAGCGGAAAGTGCAAACTGTGCTGCGTTCCTTGCTCTGGCTGGGCAGCGCAGTGGGCAGATAAACCCGGACTTGCTTCATCTGTGCCTACTGGAGCTGCAGCAGTCAGAGGTGCTTCTGACCTGGCCCCAAGCTGCTGTGTTGAGAGAGGGCAGGGCTCTTTTGCTGGGGCAGTCTGAATACTGAGTGCCTCATCCCATGCCTCACCCCAGAACAATGATTTAAATGAAGCGTGCACATTTTCATTTTATTTTCAAAAAAACCAAAAATTGAGTTAAGGACCTGAGCAACACTGAATAAATCTAGTAACTTATTAATCTGAAGCTATATATAAAGATTTTTCTATTGAATGGACAATATTAAAAAAAAATTGTCACTTTTAACAAAGTGACATTGTACTAAAACTGTGATCAATGTTTCATTGTAGGCATCCATAAAGAAAACATAAAGCACTCTGTGTCAAATTCATCCCTGGATTACTCCTTTGATTTCAGTAGAGTTGCATCAGCTATGACTTTTGTCCATTGTGAAAAATGAATTCTCTACACATCTATAATAGCAGCAATAAGGCTGACCCTAGGGGAAAAGGAGAGACAATGTCTCCACTGTTGTCCATTACCTTTTTTCAGCAAAAGTTAATTTTAGATTTTTTTGCAGAGAACCCATCAGCTTCAAGATTTAGCCCTAAAAAGAGTACTTGGGTTTCCCCATTGATATTTTACTCATTCAGATGCAAGTTTATGGTAGTCTTCTAGCACATTGTCTACTATGTGCCATATTAAATTCACAACACATGACTCCACTGGCTTTTGTGTAATTAAAATTGCTACTCTTGACACACAGAACCCATTCAAATTTTAATGGTAAGTGTTGTGTGGATGGAAAGGACTTATTTGTCACCATTCATTATGTCAAATCACACATAATAAATTAACAGGGATGAAGTATTCTCCGAATTTCCACTATACTGTCCAAAACTCCCACATGTTAGCTATAGCTATAGCTAACATGGTGAGAAACAGTTGCTCTTCAGGGAAATGCTCTGCATAATGTGGGACTGCTTAAAAGCACTTTGCAATCTGGTGCCCAAGTGGCAGTGATCTGTCTCATCTTCATGTCAACTTTGTTTGGGATGGGACTAATATATTATTTTGTTTGTAATTAATCAGCAAAATTTGTGTCTGTTAAAATGCATATTTGACATTGACCTGGAAATATTGTTCTCTGGGAAAAACATAAGTATGTAAAACTATACAAGAGATTTTGGACTAATCAAAAAATAAAGTTGGTGCTATGTCAATGTATAATTATTTTGTCCAAAAGCAAGAGTGCAACATACACAAAAAATAAACCATTCCAAAATTTGGCACAGTGTTTTTGTTTTCTCGCAAGTTCATTCTCACAATAGACATTCCTTTTAATTAGGTTGATGTTTTGTGTATTTAATATAGGAGATGAAAAAATTATTCTGTCAAAGAAAATAAATCGTATTTTAAGGCAGTGCTGAGGGTATGTGAGTGATCATTCAAAAGTTATGAAGAAGATTAAATTAATCTTAACTTTGCCAGCATGTGAATATCCATTATGGTAGTCTTCAAAAGCATGACTACTAGTTTTCAAATAAAATTTTGTACCACACATTCCATAGAAGCCATCTAATAACAAAATGCATAATACATCAGTGAAAGTATGTCATGTAAATCTTGCCTGATTCACTTGCCAATGCATTCCACAAGACTTTGGAGAAAAAATTCAGGGATAATTGTGGTTTGTATGAGAGCTTTAGGGAGGCAACAATCTATTTCTGTGCAAGATTACAGCTACATATAGCTGTTTCTGTGCTAGAATTCTTTTAAAAAGTCAAGATGTTTATTAAATAACTGCAGCTGTGATAGCATTCTCATTATAATAAAACCTATGGAAAACATTGGCTACCACTCTCTCCCTATGGGAAATTATTCTAAGGCTTTTTCTCATACAGAAATTGAATATAATCTTCAAAATGTTCTATAAGGTTCTAAACTGGAGAGTTCATGTAGTTATTGGTGAGTATTAATTACTAATTTAGGGTTCTGCTTTGTCCTGAATACTAAAGGACTGAACCCAAACATTGGTAAGATGTTTACATATGTCAAGGGAAAGACTGAATGACTAGCCTATAGTGACTAAAATGGGTGAGGGGTGAATCTTTTAAGCTTCAACATCACAGAAGATCACTTTGCGGCATATGTTGGGTCACATTTTATATTAAGGGTACCATGACTACAGTGTAGTTACAGTGTAATTAAACTGTAATTATAGCTTTATTTTTTCTACCATGACAACTTTCATGTAACCAGAAAGTTCACTCCATGGCTGAGAATAATTCTAGTTTAAACAGAATGCCATTAATATATATATGAGTTCCAAAAGTATATATGACAAGAAGAATATTATAGCAGCAAAAACTAAATCACATGTGTAATTAACCTTTCTGATATATGAATTAGTGGTAATTATGTAGTAATAGAAAAAACACATTGAGACTACATTGAAATGAATATAGTGTGATGATGTTTTTAGAATAACAGTCTGAGGTTTGAGGAAAAAAAGTCACAGATATTATTAAGAGTTAAGTTCAAACTACAAAATCAGGAGAGAGACATTCTTCCCTATAATAGAAAAAAAATCAGAAAAATTTTGTCCACACAAAGCAAACTGTCAGGGTATAAGGCTGCTGACAGAAAACTTTTCATGTTCATATACACTGTATGATCTAATTATTAGCAAAACCATTCTTATATTTGTTAGAGCTTATGAAAAAATAATGTGTTACATAAATATTTTAGACACTTGCTTGAATAAAGTTTTCTGGTTTCTATATGGTCTCTACAATTTTTATCCACACAATTTTCTGAGATGTTGACATAGTATTACATGGTGAAACTCTCTACTCCAGCAACATCCGTAGTCTGGCATGATTGTAGAGTGTGGCCAAGCTTCCCATTGTCAAATAAAATGTGTTTACAGCCACCTTTCCTGGTTCTCATTGTCCTGTGCTGTTATTTAGCTCTAATTTACCCTTATATGTCTTCCAAGAGCCCTGTAAGAATGGAAGTGTTGTTAATGCTGCAAGACAATATTGACCTCCTGTGGTTCAGAAAATTCTCTGATTCGGCATCAGTAAGGTCCTGAGTGTACTGGAAGAAAGGTTCAACCTGTATACTATGTATTAATTCTAGAGAATGTATATTATAAGTGAATTATATTTAGATGTTCATGTCTCATCCATAGTGTCACTTGAAAGAAATTCAGTTTCCTACATGTTCAAGATAATAGGATACTATCACTATTATTTTAAAGACTAGGGGGTTAAATGCCATATTTGAGTTACAACAGCTAAGTATCAAAGATATAAAATGTGTCTCCGTGTTATTAGATGAAAGTATTTGTAGAAAATAGAAATGTTTCTTATTTTGTGCAAATGTTATTAATGTTAACTAAGGACATCTGTTCTTCTCCTGATTCAAAGTATAATCAAAAGCCAACTTACACTATTAACTCAGGTTGTATTCATGAACTTGGGTTAAAATAGCAGTAAAAGGCAGGATAACTCAGCTTTTAACTTAGGTTTGGATGCTTGAGTTCAACTCTAGGCTCTCCTATGGATTTTCACTCTTGTAGTTAAAAGGTGAGCTGCCGTGTCTTCAAAGCTATTTGTGCTTATATTAGCTAACTCTGAGTTAAGAACACATGTTTTTTCACAGTGCTGATATAACTTCAGTCCAGTGTTATCTCTGATGTGGCCACATACATAGAATCATAGAGCTGGAAGAGACCTTAGAAGGCCATTAAGTCCAGCTCCCTGCCCAAGGCAGGACCAATCCCAATTATACATAATGGTGCATAGGTTTGAGAATATTAGGAGATTGTGGGTGCTTTGACTTGTTTGGCTTCATTATAGAACAGGTCTGCTAAAATACGCCTACTTTTTATTAGGTGGGAAAAAATAGCAGCCCTCTTTTGTACCCTTAGATCACTGGTTCTCAACCTTGCCACCTGAGCAGCACACCATTGTGGCCCATGTGCCTTCCTGAGGGCAATACAATTAGGGTATAAATATGTTGCATGGATGAGGCCCACACAATACATAGACAGTTCTGCATATACAGTCCATAATGGTAAATAAGGTTGAGACCCATTGCAAGATGTATCACTCAGCTTGCATGTATAGAAATTCCATGTTTGCTTTACAAAGCCTGGGGGGAAGGAAATTGGTCTGTAGACCCCATTTGGCAGTCTCCGCTTTTTCAGGTTCAGTGGAAAATATGTCTGCAAATAACTGCACTGTTTTTTGTTGATGCTATTTCTTTGAAAGTCTCAGAACACTTAATCCAGCAAAAGAAGTTTTGTTGATGCATTTAGCAAGAATAGTCACACTTCTATTTCTTCAGTATTTGCTTTGAGTCAGAAAATGGGAAAAGTAACTCTGGTGAAGCTGTCTATTAAAAAGGGTATAAACACAAACAAAAACTTCCACCCCTTAGCATTTGCAAGCAAAGATTTCAGCTCTTGCCACATCCACTGGTATCCAAAACCAGAGATGTCTAATCTCCCCCCGAACATTTTAATTACATACAAATAATAATTTGCAACTATCAATAGTCAAGAAGTTAGTTCAGAATTGTCGAGAGTGGAGGTTTTATAGATCCTTGTAGCAAGTAGTATGCTTTGCAGAGTTAGTTATAAAATGAACCCTCAACAAACTTCTGAGGAACAAACTATTCCAAAAATTAGATCTTTCGCCATCCTTTGAAGTTCTAGCGACCAGTTAAGCCATGTCTACACTACAGGATGAGGTTGACTCTATTATGGTTGATTTCTTACCACCTGATTTTGCAAAGTTGTAAGTCTATGCCCCTATTGCGGGGAAGAACTCAACATAGTTTGAAATGGTGTGTCCCCATTAGGGAGACTGCCATAGACTTTGAAAGCAGCATACTGGAGGTAACTAGCCCACAGTGCCTGTGCCTCTTTGCATTCGGTTATACTCCCAGTGCATGCTGAGACCAAAACTGTGCAGCAGATGGTTATGGGTTCATGTCATCAGTGTCCCATAATGCTCTCATCTACTCCCCCTCTTGGTTGAGAAACAGTCTTTTCACACTCTTTTTGGCCCTAGTTACCTACTCAGGTGCCCCAGCAGTGCAAGCATGGATACACATCAAACCATTGTGCAGGAGATATCTGCCCTGGTGCTCCTAATGGTGCAGTATTTTAAGACATTAGCATGGCACTCCAGAAAGAGAGTGAGGAGGAGAAGGAATCTGATCACACAAGCCATTGTATTGAACAAAATGGAACTGCAGCTGGCATTCAATCCTATTGACACAGTGGAATGCCAGTTCTGGTGTCATGAGACAAGCATAGACTGGAGGGACTGCATTGTGACACAGAGTTGGGACAGTTAGCAATGGCTGCAAAACTTCTGAAGGCACAAGGCCACTGTCCTGGAATTTTGCGAATGGCTTTTCCCTGCCCTAAAGCACAAGAATACCAGAATGAGACCTCCTCTGACCATGGAGAAGCATGTGGCAACCCCAAGTTATCTGCCAAATAACTATCCTTAGTAGCACCTAAAAAGAGATGATGTCTGTGGGGACAGAGATGGACAGGAGAGTTTCCCTTTTCCACCACCCATGTGCTGCATTGCTTGTAGTGAGCATGTAAGTAACATTGCTGAAGCCACTGTCCTCACTCTGTCTTTCCTCCCATTGTGGCATGCACAGGTCTCCCCATCCCACAAACATCAAAATCTGAAATGGTGTTCCTGGATGCGAAGACTGCCACCCTGCCAAATTAAGTCTATGTCTGCATGCATAGATATTTTAGAGCTTAAAAAAAATTACAACCCATTTAACATAAGCAAGATAGTTTATTTTCCCCTAATCTTGTTCTGAGAAGGAGCTGAATCATTTTTGCTGAGCTTTACAAAAATATTCAGCCTGAGGCAAACACCTGGCATGGAAAATTTCAGTACAAAACATCTTATATGAAGCAAAAATATAAGCATCTGATGACAGGATCTTACCATGACAAGTGTCAAACAGTCTTCAGTATAGGTGATGCTACCTATACCATTCATAAGGAAGTGGTATACATTGAAAATTTAAATTCCTCTTGTTAGATACACACACACACACACACACACAACTATTTTTCGGTACTTGTTTGAGGAAATGACTAGAGTTTATAGGTTCCATACAATAGTTTGATATTTAGTAAAGAAGATAGAAAATCATAAATACATGTAGATGGTAAGTGTTCCTATGTTTAATGGTCAAATTCTGCCATTATCTCATATACATTGGGGGTCCCATTAAAATAAGCATTAACTCTCTGTGCATCTGATTTTTGTCCAAGTTACTGCCATACAGGGGCATCTGAAAGCAGAACGTGGTCCAAAGCCTAATACCTTTAGAAGTCTCTTTAACATGCTAGTCACATTTCCCCATGATTTAAAATTTACTAGCCTTCCACCTATTATAGTATAGCATAACTATTTTTTGGTATTTTTAAAAAGAGATTTCAGAACTCCCAGATATTGTAGGTGAGCCTGGAAAGCACTGGCTCAAAAGGATAAAGCAATAGATGCTGTAAAATGTATAAATGTAAGATTACTTGTTTTTCTTTATTATATGTCTAGGATTTCAATTGATTTTTTTCTTGTTCCAAACAAAAAAGAAGGGAGAAACCCAATAAGTCGATAATATACAGCTCAAAATATAATATATACCAGCTTCACTGAAGAAAAAGTTGTGAGCAGGTTATGATGGTAAGCTCTAACCAAACAGAAGTATATTAGCTAGGTGTATTATGAATAATAGCTATTTTTATATAATAGCTTAAAGAATCCTGTAAGATCATCAAGCATTTTGCTAAACAAATAGAAATAAATATTGATTTTTATGAAGTTTTTTAGGGACACCCAAAGCTTCTGTAAAATAGAGACAGCATACAATAGACTAGCATTTTGGATTAAACAGAATTTCACAACTTTGGAGTTTGTAATATTGACATATAAAAACCCACATCGGTGATGGAGCAGCTGTTTAGCAGAGTACAGCAATAAAGCACATCAGTCACCAAAACTGCTAAGAAAAATACAACATCAAACTGAAAAAGCAGGAAGACTTTAGAGAAGACAGTGTAATTACCCATACTGACTTTTTTGCCAATACAGAAGAGCTATCACTTCTACTTAAACAAAAAGTAGCATGAATCTTTAAAGATCACAGTTCATATATGCAAAGAATTACAAAGGTACTTTGGCAACTAAGTCTGGGATTTAAGTGCTTAAGTTTCAGTTTCAGACTCCACTGGGATCCACAAAATTCCTGCCAAACACTGTAGCTGCCTAATTCTCAGAGTACAAGTTCCTGGGTTTTTTTCTTATAGGCTTGTGCACTGGTTGCTTGCTCTAGGCATCCAAACAGTTATGCTGGAGCAGTTTTTGGAATGGGGTTCTGCACTGCACACTCCCTTTACCTTGTCTGCACTCCTCACCATCCCCCAGAGCTGTGGCCAGCAGCCAGGACCCTGGGGCCAGCAGCAAAGCTCCTAAGGCTGGCAGCTGAGTGGGACCCAGGCTGGAAGCAGAGTCCCTGGAGTGGGGCCAGAAGCCAAGTGGGACCAAGGGCCAGCAGTGGGACCCCTGAGCAGCAGTATACCTGGTGGCTGGAACCCGGGGAGGCAGAGGCACGGAACCGGGAGCCAGAATCACAGTCACTAAACCCAACGGTGCTACTTCCCATTCCTATTAGGGATGTAAAATCCTGTTTAATTGTCCATGGCAGGCCCTGCAGCCTGGAACAGCTCCAGTTAACCAGAACTGGTAAGCATTACCTATTAAGGGTGATGCCTACTGGTTAACCAGTTAACCTTTCACATACCTAATGCCTATGCATTCAAACACCTATCTTCCACTATGATCCACAAAAAGGGAAAAGGTAGGTATTTGCCCTTCTATCTTGCCTATAAGGTCCAATCCAGTTGGCATGCTTAAAGGTTCCTAACCAGATTACATTTAAAATCTAGAATGTGAAGAAAGTGATGTTTACCTTACAATTTTTAAGACCAGTGATTAGAGCACTCATTGAGTTACAATCCAAAGTTCAATGTCCCTTCTGCCTGACGGAGTTTGAAAAGGGGAATCCCACCTCTCAGGAGCAAGCACCAACAACTCAGCCATGGGGCATGGGAACCCCTCAGTCTTTCCTGTTGAAGTCATTCCACTTTGGATTAAATATTTAAAGTCACTGGACCAGAAAAAAAAAGTGTGTGTGAGTGAGAATGATTCTGTACCTTTGTGGGAAGGGCACCCACCAGGAAGTTGGGTAACCAAGGGTACATCTACACTACAGCATTATTTTGAAATATCTTAATTTGAAATGAAATAAGTTATTTTGAAATAATGTGTCTATACACAAAATGCAATTCAAAATAGCTTTTTGCTAAATCAAAATAGTGCGCCCACACTGATTGGATGCTAAATCGCATTTAAGGCCAGCTGAAATTGGTTCCCGCAGGGCATCAGGTCAGTAGTTGCTTTGTGTGGCTGCTGTCTGAGGCTTGTTCTTAAAGGGCCCCTTCCCCGGACAATCTGAAGGACAGCAAAGCATTTTTCTTTCTGCCTGTTTGGTTGCCTTCACTCCAGATACCACAGCACTCGGCACCATGGAGCCAGAGCTGCCCCTAGGAACTCTGGTGCTTCTTTTGGATGTCTTGCTGCAAGCCTGGCAGCATCTGCTGCAGCCCAACCCCTAGACCCTCTTACAGATCCCCCTGGGGACCGTGGAGGAGCAGAAGCTGGATGACAGCGTGCCCCGCTGCATCTGGCGTCTGGACACCAGCAGCGACTGGTGGGATCACATCGTCCTGGAGTGCTGGGGAGACCAACAATGAACCCATAACTTCAGGATGAAGAAGGACATCTTCCTTGAGCTCTGTGAGTGGCTCTGTGCTGATTGGACACACACATTAGGCCCGCCATTCCTCTCTACAAGTGTGTGGCCATTCCCCTATGGAAACTCTCCACGCCGGATAGCTACTGATCCGTGGCGAACCAGTTCGGCATCGGGAGATCCACCATCGGAGCAGTGCTCATGCAGGTATGGCAATCTCCGGCCACTATGCCGGGGGGGAAGGTGTGAGGAGGGGGTGGACTGCCCTAGGGAAAAGGGGGGGAGGGTGCAAGTCCCCTCCATGGGAGAGTTTGGTCTGTCCCACCCACACTATGTACTGCCCGCAGTGGCCAGGATTGCAGGGAGGGTTGCTCCTGGGAGTAGCAGGGAAGGAGCACTGTCAGCCACCCTGGCACCTTAGTGCCTGTTGGTGGTTTTGTGTGTCCTTCTGCAGGTGGTCAAGGCCATCAACAAAGTGCTGCTCCGCAGAGTCATCCACCTCACTGATGTGGACGTGGTGATCAAGGGGTTTGGCACCCTGGGCTTCCCCAACTGTGGGGGGACAATAGATGGGACGCACATCCCCATCCATGCCCTGGACCACCAGACCTCCCTTTACATCAATCGGAAGGGATACTTCTCAGTCAACCCGCAGGCTGTGTCTGACCACCGGGGCCAGTTCGTGGACATTAACGTGGGTTGGTCCGGCAAAGCACAAGATGCGTGAGTTTACTCCTCCATGTGCCAAAGGCTGCACACTGGGACTTCCTTCCTCGACTGCCACATCAGGGTCGGGGACGTGGACATGCCTGTCTGCCTGGTGGGGGATGCGGCCTACCCGCTACAACCCTGGCTCATGTAGCCCTACACGGGTCACTTCAACCCCTCCCAGCAAGGCTTTAATGCCAGGCTCTGCAGGGCCCGCATTGTGGTGGAGGGAGCCTTCTGCTGGCTGAAGGCCCAATTTCGATGCCTCCTCACCCGCCTCAACCTCTCTGAGAAGAATATTCTGCATGTGGTGTCAGTGTGCTGTGTGCTGCACAATTTGTCTGAACAGAAGCAGTAGGCTTTCCTGCTAGGCTGGAAGGCAGAGGCTGACCACTTGACTGGCCTGTACGCGCAGTCCTGCACGGATGCCAGCCAGGAGGCCCATTGGGGGGCTGTCCATATCTGGGAGGCCCTGTGGGAGAGCGTCCACACGGAACAGGACTGAAGTCTCCCCAGCGTGCCCCACTGGGGGCTTGTGCCTCATTCCCCCCTCACATCCATCCACTTACCCCTCCCTAGCCCCTCTTCCTGCTGTCAAATAAAATGCACATATTTTCAAAAATATAAACTCTGTTTATTTAACAAAACTAGGGGAGTACGAAACTCTGGTGAGACTGGGGAAAGGAGGTGGGAGAGGAGAGGAGAGAGGGTGGGAGAGGGAAGGGGGAAAACTGGGAGGAGGGAGCTGGAAGGGGGAAGCAAGGGGAAGAACGGGGAGGGGAAGCTCAGGGCTCAGTGGTGGGGTGGTGTTTGGCTGGTCCTCCTGTGGAGCCCTCATCTGTGGGAGCATGTCTCAGGCAGGGTGGTGCGCCCTGCACATGCAGCTGGTATGGTTGTGAAGAAAGAAGAGAAGTGGTCAGCTCTCCCTGGGGACACAGTGGATGAAGCCCAGCCCCCCTCTGCAAGATGAGGATGACCATTCCCTGTACCATCATAGCCGATGTGCTTGCACAGAGGCCATGATCAGATTGTCTGGCTATCCCCGGGAGTGGGAGCTGCCCTGAGATTGCACCCCTGTCCCCATGCTGTGTACAATGCAGCTGAGGTGGGGGCGGGGGGGAGATGTCCCCTGCCTCTGTGTAGAGGGGGCTTGTGAAGGGAGGGCGTCCTGTTGTGTCCAACTCCGGGGTCAGGAGAATGTCATGTCTCTTCACACACGCATGTGGCTAACAGGCCAAGGCCCCTGTGTGGCAGGCAGCTGGAGCCACCTGCCCAGGAGTGGCACAGCACATGCTCGCACATGCACAGGTTGCTGCATAATCCATGGTAAGGAAGGTCTACACGTGCGGTCCCTGATCTCCCTCCTCCCCCCGGGAAGGGGACAGTGATGGCACTTACATAGTGTGGCCTCCCTGGACAACACTGGTGACTCCACTGCTGGGACAGCTCGGGGGGCCGGCTGACATGGCACCCTCCGTGGCGGCTCCTCCTCCGTGCCCTGGTCAGAGCCCTCTGCTCCCGGCTCACTGTCCCCTGGGCTGGCACAAACCATCCCGCCCCCCATGATGCGGTCCAGGACCTTGAAATAAGGGCAGGTGTGTGCTCCTGTTGGGAAGCTGCCCCATGTGGCCCTGGCATATCCCTGCCGCAATTCTTTAATTTTCATGTGCACCTGTTCTTGGGTGTGCATGTGGCCTTTTGTGGCCATGGTGACAGCTATGCAGCTGTAGATGGCTGCTTTCCTCCGTCTAGTGCAGAGATCGTGAATGTTGGAGGCCTCCCCCGAAACCTCAATGAGGTCCATGATCTCTGCATTAGTCCAGGATGGCACCCGCCTTCTCCAGCCCCTGGCTGGCTCCTGGGAACTGGAGGGCTGGGCGGTGGAGAACTTGCTGGATCTGGCAGCTCGGCTCATATTGGGGCCACTAGGTCAGGGTCAGTGACTACTGGCTCTGTGCTTGCAGGCCTGTAGCTGGCACATGCGGTGTGGCCAGAGTTTACCCCTTTAAGGGCTCCGGGGCTCGGGGAGAGGAGAGGAGTTTTCCTGGTTTGGCCCTGAGTGGCCACCAGGGCTCCCTGGGAAGGACTGGAAGCCCTCTATTTCAAAACAAGCATCTACACAGCGCTTATTTTGAATTAGCTATTTCGGATTTGGCATTATTCATCATAGAATGAGGTTTAACTAATTCGAATTAAGCACCTCGCTATTTCGAATTTATTTCAAAATAGCGGTTTGCCTGTATAGATGCTATTAAAGTTAATTCGAACTAACAGCTGTTATTTCAAATTAACTTTGCTGTGTAGACGCACCCCAAGGCTGTGTCTAGACTGCATCCCTTTTCTGTAAAAGGGATGCAAATTAGACACATCACAATTGCAAATGAAGCGGGGATTTAAATCCCCCCCCTCCCGCTTCATTTGCGTAAAAATGGCTGCTGCTTTTTTCCAGCTCGGAGCTTTGCCGAGCCTTTTCCACAAGCCTTTTCCGAAAATAAAGCCTTTTCCAAAAGATCCCTTATCCCTTATTTTAAGAGGAATAAGGGATCTTTCGGAAAAGGCTTTATTTTCCAAAAGATCCGCGTCTAGACTGGTGTTTTTTTCCGGCAAAGCTCCGAGCCGGAAAAAAGCAGCAGCCATTTTTATGCAAATAAAGCAGGGGGATTTTAAATCCCCGCTTCATTTGCAATTGCGATATGTCTAATTTGCATCCCTTTTACGGAAAAGGGATGCAGTCTAGACACAGCCCAAGAGTACAGTCTCCTTGCACCATTGGCTATTTAATAATTTATCCACAGTGGAATAGCTTCAACAGGAGAGACTGAAGGACCGCTAGATCAGAATACCCCAATGCTCAGTGGCTGACCTGCTTTCCTGAGAGAGAGATGTCTATTTAAATCCCTGCTCCTTCTCAAGCAAAGACTATGTCACAGGATAGCTGGTCCCTCTCAATATAGATCAGAGCAGGTGAGGTCAATCCAGCCAATTAAATAGGTCTGGGCTAAACCTGAGCCTATAAAGGGCAGTGAGGGAGTAGCTGGAGGAGGAACTGATTGATACAGGCTGTGTCCTGGGGTAGGAAATCCCCATGGGATTGGAGTTAACCTGTGTAGTTTGTTACTTGGAGCTAGGGGTGAAGAGTTCAAGAAGTCAGCTCAGAGGCAGCTGCCCTAGAGTAGGAGCAGAGTTTGAAGCTACCTCTAATAACATGATTAAGACAAAATATCTGGGTAATACACTTGAACCTTCATACTCCTGGTGTCCCTAATCCAGGAACATCCATGGTACAGAGAAGAAAGTGGCTCTACATGCTGCTGCTGCTCCAGCCCCAGCCCACCCTCCACAGCTGGGGGAATGGCAGCTCAGCGATGCATACTTGGGGGAGGGTGCCTGGGAGTGGCAGGGAGTGTGGAGTCACATGTGCCTGTGAAAATGGGGTGCCAGATAAGTACCTCACCCCAATCCCTTCATGCCCAAACCCTGCAGCACCCTCCTTGGCCTGGCAAAATTTTTAATCCAGCACACCCTACGTCTCATGGCTGCAGGGATAAAGAGTTACAAGCGTAAAATGTGGTTCTGTAATATCATAACACAATATTAGAATAGTATTTAACAATTTATGTAACAACAATTGATGTAGTTTGGGAAGGTGAAAGATGTAATGTTCACTACATTTTTGCATCCGGATGGTGGTTTGATGTTCCTCTGTGCCCAAGTACTGTACTCTTTCATTTTGTTAGGAAAGACTACTGTTTGGCTTGCCATTGATCTTGGGTTTACTTGATATTTCACATTGTGGGCTGGCATATTATGTTGGTTCCCTGTCTGTTGTGTGTCTAAAGAAGGAAATTCATTAAATTCCATTGAGCCTCATCCTGCATTGGGTTTCTATTGGCTGTAAGATTTTGTGCTTGAATTGATTTATTGATGGTGCTGGAGATCTGTATGTCCAACAACCACAAAAGTATGGGGGGAGTGTTTATTTGCTCCATGCATGTTGTCTATTTCCATACGCAGGACATGTTCTGAGAAAATAATTCCACTTTTATTGGCTTTACACCAGTATCTGGATGGTCTTTGGACTGTGACACAGCTGATTTTAGCTTTGTTGTACTTTTTCCTCTAATTGATCTGTGACTTCTTCCATTACTTCAGATTTTAGTAGTACATTGACTGTACCCATATGTTCGAGTGTCTAGATATGAGATATTGCACATGGCTGCCTTCATACCTTTGGACAGGGAGATGGCTTGTTGTGTGTTTTCTTAGTCTTTAAATTTTTATTTAATAGAATTGTTCATAATTTTGATGGCTGATTCAGCTTTGCCACAGGATTGACTGTTATAGGGGGCAGCTGTGATATGGTTTCATTCCAAATCTTTGGCAAAGCGTACTCATTCATAAGAACATAAGAATGGCCGTACTGGGTCAGACCGAAGGTCCATGTAGCCTAGTAGCCTGTCTGCTGACAGTGGCCAGTGCCAGGTTGACTGTGCATTATGTGAAGAAATACTTCCTTTAATTTGATTTAAACCTGCTGCCTATTAATTTCATTTGGTGACCCCTAGTTTTTGTGTCATGAGAAGAAGCAAATAACATTTTATTTTCTCCATACCAATCATAATTTTATAGATTTCTATCCTATCTCTACTTGTTCATTTATTTTCTAAGCTCACATGTTTCAGTCTTATTAGTCTCTCCTCACATGGAAAGTCTTTCATACGCCTAATCATTTTTGTTGCCCTCTTCTGAACCTTTTCCAATATATCTTTTTTAGCAGGCTTCCTGTTTCTGAGGTACTTAATTTTTTAAATTATTTTTGAGTCTTTGGCTAGCTGTCCAATTGGTCTTTTTGATGATATTTTTATATTTCATTTGCCAGAGTTCATCGTTCCTTTCTATTTTCCTCAATAGGGTTTAACTTCCACTTTTTAAAGGATGCTTTTTTTGCTTCTTACTTCTTCTTTTACTTCATTGTTTAGCCCTGATACCAATTGTTTAGGTTCTCTTACTATATTTTTTATTTGGGATATACCTTAAGATGAGCCTCTATTATGGTATCTTTTAAAAGTTTTCATGAAGCTTTAAAAATTTCACTTTTGGCACTGTACCTTTTAATTTCTGTTTAATTAACTTCCTCATTTTTGTGTAGTTTTCCTTTCTGAAATTAAATGCTACCATGCTGGGCTGCTGTGGTGCTTTTCCTGCCAAAGAGATGTTACATTTTATTACAGAATGGTCATTATTACCCAGCAGTTTGGCTATATTCACCTCTGTGGGTGGAGAGAAATCTTTGGGAAGCAGTTAAAGAAAACACTCCTTGTCTCTGACGGTTGAGTGACAATAATGGGACTCTGTAGACTCTTACCGTGGGTTGATCATTGGACTGGGTGAATTTTTGTAAAAGCATGTGAGTACTGCTAGCAAAGAGAAATCCAAGGTGAAGTAGTTTTCTCTGTGACATGTCATGGTTTGTCACTAGTAGAGAGTCATAACTGAATTCAGTTCTTCTGAAACCCAATGCAGCAGGAAATGGACTTTCCAGGAAGGGACCACCATCTCTTTTACTCAATGTTTAGCACAAATAGGTTCTGGACTCAAGATGCTACTGCAATACTAACAGTGCTTGAGCCAGGTGACCACCTTAATCTTTATAAAATCTTTTTGGTTTTATCTTATGTTTCCTATCAGTACAGTCCAAACAATAAAAGCCATTCTTGCATATGTATCCAGGCAGAGGTCCCAGAGATTTTGATGGATGTTATCATTATTATGCCTCCCCCAACATTCAGTATTCTTCCTCTTATTTTTTTCTTATGTTTTATTTAAATGCATTCTCTAGGGGGCTGTAGGGTTGGAAGAATATTCACATATCTGTAGCACCCACTGACTGAACAGTAAGCAGGGTTTAACAGTATGTGGCCACACCTGAGGAAGGCCCTTCTCTCATGATTTGATCAAATGTTCCAGTCTGCAGTCAGAAAGGACTACAGATATCTCCACTGAGAAGGATGGCATTTGCCCTTTAGAATACAGATCTTTCAAGATGGATAATTGAGTCAATGATAGCCATGTCTGAATGGAGACATGACTGTTCTCAACTGACTGTTCACACAAAACAAACAAACCAAAACTAAAGCAGGAAGTTTATATTATTTCCATATTTGCTTTTAAAATGACTGACTTTGTAAGACACGACTTCCTTTATCCAATCAATGATTTTCCTTACATCCAGACACCAATTTGTTACTGTTGTGTTGAGTGCTGCACCTCTAATACTGATTATTATTATTTATTCAGGGGGGATGTCTTTGAACTATATGGATAATATTCTCTGTGTGTGCAATATAATAGATATGGAATAAAAAAAGGTAGTGAGGAAAAATAGATCTAACATATTCTATTTGAATATTTTAATTAGCAAAACATTTTCTAGCACATATAAACAGAATTAAAATTAAAACTGATAGATAACAAATGTATGTTTTTGTGCTGAATATTAAATTAATTAAGAGGTTTGATTCAAAGTATGAATTTTTCATACATAGTTATTCACCTTTGTAGAATATAATACCATACTGGACAAGCTGTATTTTTTTTATCCTGAGCAAACTAATAGCACCATTTGTTTATAAAATAGACTGTATTCCTTCCTTATTTCTTTTATTAAGAGAAGCTTTTTATAATATGTTATGCGTGGATTTTAGTACAAAGAAAATGATTTGTCATTAAAATATAAGAATTTGATTGTGTGCTGCTATTGTTGCCTGCCAACAATGAGCTAAAGAGATTAATGGATCATAGATTTGGCAAACAGCCATATTTCCTCCTGCTCAATACATTTAACAACATAATTTTGGTTAACTTTTATCATTGTAGGAGTTGTGGGTAAACAGAAGGTAGATTTTATACAATTTTTTTTCAGAACCCATACAGCATTTTCACTCGTTCATGTTAAACATGGAGTGCCATAGTTTGATGGGTGAGAAATGGCAAAGAGCTTGCTTTTGATTCTCTTGTGCACAGGCACTTGTATAGTCTTACATGTGTGTAAAGTGGGTATAAATTAAAATAAATCTGAATGGTACAAGGCTCTTGCTATTTTTCATTTCTCATTCTTCATATTCTGGGACTCGTGTCATTTTTAATGACAAATACCAATGCACTGTAGAAGACTGGTAGCATTTTACGCCCACTTTGTACTGGTGCAAATCATTACACAAGTAAAGGTCCAAGAAGAATCAAGCCATAGGTTGATTTTTCTTTTGCTATTTGAGATATTTTGGGCCTAGTTCTTTCCTGTGAAGTGATTGGCTAACAGCCCACTTACCTGTGTATGGACCACTTTACACCTGAAACCAATGTTTCCCAATTTTATTTGGCCTCGGAACCCTTTTAAACTTGAAAGAATTTTGCATAACTCCTAATAACAGTCTTATATATGGAGCTGAAAAAGTAGACCACAAGTAAGTATTATTGTTATGTACTGTAGATTAATCTATCATAGTCAATTTATATTTGTCACAGCTACAGTTACCTGAGAGTACTGCCTGCGTACTCCCAGACCAGCAACTGGTTTGACAGCTGAAGCTTGGACTGTCCAACGTGGAGCTTGTATATTCGTATTCAGTCACACACGTGATCTGCGCTCCCTAAGAGTGAGTATGGGAATTTATGGTGGTATATAACAGGTGATCACATTACTGACTGACTGTGTGCAGTGCAGAGTAATGACATCATCGTCCCCACTCTCTGGCTAACCTGGCATTACACAAGGACACTTATCATGGCAAACACAAATGAAAATCGTTTTCAATAAAATTCATAAATGCTTAAATATTATTTTTAATATTAAAATGTTATTGTAATGGAATTTTCTCATGGAACCCTTATTTTCACTTTCTGGAACACCATTTGGAAAATACTATCTGGAACTGTTTCATGAGACCACTTTGTAACTTCTCATTTGCAGTTTACCCTAGGTCTGCTCCCTTCACCTTCCTGCAATGACTAAAATGAAAAGCTATACATTCAGAAATACATGTATTTTTTAAACAACAGTTCAATCTGAAACTTGTATTCAAAAGCCAAACCCCTTCCCATTCTCCAGGGTGGGACACCTTTCGCACAGGTCTTCTGGAAAAAACTCGTTAGACAAGAGTATTGCTGCCTCTCTCCAGCAGGGGATGTCCGCCGGGGAATACTGGTGAGGCTTAATAAGACAGGCAGCAGCAGTCGAGCTTAAGATGCAAATCATCACGGAAACAAGTTTGCAATGAGACGGTGGCTCTTTCCCCCCCTCTTCTGAGGATGAGGGTATCTAGTTTTTTAATCATTCCCTTAGACTGGGGACATGTTTGAATGTGGCTGTCAGTAAATCAGGGTGAGGCACCTAACTCCTGAGCCGATCGTTCTGCTTCGGGAGAAGGTGAACTGAGAGCGGGAGAGGGGGACTGTGCAGCGGGCATTAAATCAGGCATTGCAACGCTTCCGCGGCGCTGCTGCTGCTTTCTTACTCCGCAGTGGAAATCTCGGGCAACAGTTCAGAACAGCCAGCAGCAGAGCCCCGCTCCTTCCCCGCCTGATGAGCCGCGCTCCCCTCCCGGCTCGGGGATGCCTGCACCTTTCCCCCAGGGACAAGTGCGTGGCTGAGGCAGGCCGGGGCCCCGTGAAGCAGCCGCTGGCCGCGGCGGAGGCCCGCTGCTTAGGCTGTGTGTGTCTCCGTGGGAGGCACCTGCCAGCTTCCCACTGACCTCCGAGGCTAGGGGGTCGGGGGAAGGGTGCGTGTGTGGGGGTGGCGTTTCAGGCGCAGAGATTCCGGCGCCCAGCTGGGCACCTCTACAGGCGGCAGCAGCTGCTGTGCGCTGCGCTCCTCACGGGCGGGGGGCGCTCCGGGAGCGGGAGCGCCGCCGTGGCTCCCTAGCAGGCAGCCACCGAGGCGGGACCTCCTCTAACACTCCGGCTTCCCGCAGCAGCCGGGCAAGGCAGGGCAGCGGGGCTCTCCTGTGAACTGGGCAGCGCGAGTTTGTGTGGGAGAGACTTGGGGTGGGGAGGGCGGAGGGGAGGGGACAACGTGCATCTCCTGCTGCTGCTGCTGCTCCCGGGCACGGGGACTGGCAGTGCAGGGACTGGGGCTGCTGCTGCTGCTGCTGTGCCCGCGCCGCGGGAGCGCGCCCTGCTGCACCTGGCCCCAGCCTCTGTGGGATGTGCAGAAAACGCGCCCTGCTGAACTCCGCCACTTCCCTCCGTCTCCAGCCGTGCGTGTCCCTGCCTCCCGCAAGCCGCTCCGCTGGCCCCGGGAGTCCCCGCGCGGAGCTGAGCGCCGGCTGCCGAGCGGCGATTCCCGCCCCACTGCCCACGCCTGCTTGTCAGGATGCCCGGTAAGTGGCGGGGAGGACCGGGCAGGCTGCCTGGGCCACCCTCGGCAGGGCTAGCGACCGAGGAGGGGGAGAGGCGGAGGCTGGCGTGCTGCTGAGGTGAAGCTTTAGAGAAGGACTTTCAGCTGCTTGGCTGGGTCGCTCTGCCATTGCTCCGGGTAGTGGGTCGTGCTAAGGCTGCTGCGGTGGGGGGCCGTGCGTTGCTTTGGGCGCACTTCGGGGGCTCCGGGCATCGCTGTGGGCGTGCTGCCTGCCACACCGCTGTGAGTGCCGCGTGCGGGCTACGCTCTTCACTGCCGGGGTACAGCGGGCGGGCGGAGGGGGGGTGTCTGGGAGTTGGTCAGGTCACGGTGCATTTTGGAGGGGTTCTGTGCACTGGTCTGAGTGCAGTTCGGAGGGGGGTGCATTGCTGACGGCTCTGTGCACTGGTCTGAGTGCAGGTTTTGGGGCGCTCTGCATTGCTGAGAGCGCTGTGCATCGCTGAGTACAGTTTGGGGGGCTGCATTGCTGAAGTCTCTGCCTATTGCTCTGAGTAAGTTTTGGGGGCTGCATCGCTGAGGGCTGTGCGCATTGCTCTGGGTACCGTTGTATGGGGGGGGGGGGGCTGCTGTGCCTCCGGGCACAGACGGGGGTGCTCGCGGTTCCGTGCTTTGCTGACGGGCTTCTGTGCCTTGCTCCGCGGGGTACCGCTCCTTCTGTGCCTGCCTGGGGATCAGGCTTGCGGCGGGCACGGGGTTCTGAGCGGCCGAGGGCGCGCTGGAGGTGCTGGAAGGAATTAGCTCGTCGCGGCCTGTCAGGCGCTTGTTTTTTATGTGTTACTGGGCGAGTGACCCCTAGTTAGCGATGATGCCATTCGGGGCTGTGGAAGGGGAGTGAGAGGATCTGTTCTCCAGCCTGTGCGGGGAGAGGCTCTGTTACTGGGGTAGGCAGCATGACTCCTCCCCGTCGCCTGGGTCCCAGTTGGGTCACTCCCATGGCGGGCAACTCAGCCCTTACTCAAGGTAGGCACCGATGGATCTTAACTCCTATCCCCTCTTCCTGCCAGCCCAACTCTCTTCATCGTGTGCTTCACAGGGCTTTCTGGCTCTAAAGTATTGCTCCCCTATGAAGAGGTTTAATATTTGCAAAATGGTTGCTATCAAATTAGTGCATGGCTCTGCATTTAGCAGGGGGATCTGTGCCCTGTGAGTCCTCCCTCACTGCTACTACCCCTGGCTGTCAGATGTCAGGCTCTCTAGAGCAAGGGGGCTGTTTGCTTGTTCTTTCCCAGATATCAGGCAAAATACTGGGACCCAGAGAAAGCTGGTGATTGCTGGATCCACTTTTACATGGATTTTTTGCTATCTAGTTTCAATGGTTCTCCCGGTTTTAGAAGCAGGACTCTGCCAAGGATTTCTTGGTTTATTTGAAATGCTAGGTCTGAATCTGTTCCCATTGAAGTCAATGGCAAACCTTCCATTGACTTCACTAAAAGAAGGGCAGGGCTCAGACTGGATACAGTTCAAAGGGAAAGGACAAGAAAGAGGGCTGAAAGAGGAGGTACAGTTGCAGCGATTAGTGAAAGAAGTTCATTTTAAGAAAATAACAAAGATTATCTCTGTTACTAAAGAGATTTTTAGCTGCATTGTGTCAGAATTATCTTGTAGATTTCCGCTTTGAAATAGCAAAGAAAAAACTAAATAATTGTCTTCAAATGTTTGCTATCAAAAGGAAGACTTTTATATACCTCCTTATACACAGATCTCCACACAATATCCAGGGAGCCAGATTGTTGTTTTTTTTCCCCCTGGTGCTCTACTTCTCCTTCCCCTCTCCACCCTCCTCACTATAAAGTTGTTAACCAGAGCGGAGGAGGTATTTCAAAGCCCACTGGGGTCACTGCAGAGATTCTCATTGACTTCAGTCGCCTATGAATCAGAGCCTAAGAGTAAGCCATGGGATCAGAAGGTTAACACGACAAATATAATATAATCCATAAGAAAAGGTGTTGCATAGGCATCTAACTCTTTTAATGGGGTCACCAGGGATGGCTTAGACTTTCTAGGGCCAGTGCCAGAACCACATTATCTGGACCTGAAGCCCAAAGGTTTTAGCTCTGGGTGGCAAGGCTCAGGTTACAGGCCCCTGCCTGGGGCTGAAGCCCTTGCACTTTGGCTGTACATCTCTTCCTCACCTGTACCCAGGGTGGCAGGAATCAGGTGGGCTCAGATTTTGGTCTGTCCTCTTGGGGTCACATGATTTTTGTGTTGTCAGAAGGGGGTGCCGTTCAATAAAGTTTCAGAACTCCTGTAACTTATGAACAAGTCCCCTTTCTCCTTATGGGAAAAACAGTATAATTTTATAATGGTAATTTTTTTATTATTCCGTTTTAAGAACTCTTGCACCACAAATACACAAACAGGTATGCATCCTAATAATTCAAATGAACATCTTTGTATAGAATTTAAAATACAGTTTGTGCAAAAATTAGTAAATGGAAGTTGTAGTTCATAGAAAGTTGTCCGCGTAGTGGGGTATCAGGTTAGAAGCAATTTGATAAAGTTATGAGAACCCAAATCATTGAGCTGTTTAAGGAAAAAAAAGTCTCATTTTCACAACCTGACCACATTTTAGTTCTTTCCACCTATTCTAAAAGGATAGACTGTTACTTGTGCTTTGTGGGTATATTTCTCAATTCCCAGTCCAGAAAAAATAATTTGTGCAAGTGCTAAAAATATTAAACATATTTACTTTTTTATAAAATGTTAAAAGAACCTCAAAACACTTAATGCTCTTATAAAATATGTAACAACTGTCAGGGTTGTGCCAGCAATCCAAGTTGCCAACACATATTTAATTATTAGAAATAGGATGCTTCATAGCAAAGAAAAACCTTTCTGTATTATGTTCTTATAGTTACACTTTTAATAAAAAAAAGTCACATTACTATATCCTATATAAACAAGTTCAAGGAACTGGATCTAGCAGTCAGCTTGCTCTCTATACTTCCAGCAGAATTGCTACTAAATTGAATATGTCCATGATATTTATTTATGGATAGATGTTCCTATTAGATCTAGCGGTGGTGAGGAGGGGGAAAACCAAGGCTTTAAAATGTTTTTCTTTTCATCACTTTATTGCAACCTTCATATTAAGGGGCAGACTGCAATTTCAATCCCTAACTTTACTGTAACATTTTGACTTTTTTTTAAATGGAGGTACTACATAGTTGGGACTCAGTTAGACAGCTTTTTTTGAAGTTTTTCTTGCCTTATCTAATAAGTTATTGACACATTCATCTTAATAAATTATTTTTACTATTTTACTTTTCATTTAAAATATGGAGTGAGTATTTCTCAATATAAAAAACTTGGGCCTTTATTTGGTCAAAGCTGCTAAGCAACTGCTGGTTCTGCTGATTTCACGTGGAGTTGTAGATATTCTGTGACTCTGAAAACAAGGACATTTATTTACATACATTTTAGCATAAGAGCTATGAGCCAATACAGTATTATGCAGTTTTACAGATTTTCTACCAATAATGACCATTCACATATACATTAAGAAACACAAGTGATTGAAACATTTGGTGTGTATGGTTTCTGAATTAGAAAGTTAGTGAGTATTCATTGTTGATATTTTAAGCTTATCTATAAATGAAATGTGTGTGGGGATAGGTGGAGGGAATGGCAAATGGAACCTGCATTTGAACCTCCTTTATTCGCTTTTAACCTTCTTGTCAATAAATTAATCTGCTAAGGAAAAGGTGTTACTTGATCCAGATATTGCTCTTGTCTAAATTTTTCATTTAGGCTATAGAAAATTTACCATAATATTTATAAAGTTTTGTAATCTTCCAATGAATTTCTCAAACAAATGATACTGACAGATTACTGGGCTTTTATAATTAAACAATGAATATTCATATAGGATCCCAACAAATAGACCCTGCCCATCAACTATCTGCTGACTTCTTGTCATATTTATACATTTTAAAAATTGTGTATGGTGTCATATTGTAGTCTGTAGAGCAAACTCTTAGAAAAATGACTTAAGAGCTATATTATTCTAACCCTTCAAATTAAGAACAAAAACATCCATAGTAGCTAAAATCCATCATAATATTGTATTTAGGTTATGCATTCTACATATGGAATATGACATGTAAACCAGATGGTATGTAAAATTATGCATAACATGGTAGGAGGCCCACAATACCTAAATACAATGCAACAGAACAAGGAAGAACTATCATATGTAACTTAATGTTTCTTAGTGGCTTGTGTGTACTGGCTTAATACTTATTACTGGATTAAATGTATTTCTTGAGCTTTATTTTCCTTTGTCTTCTCTAGAAAACTCTTGATCAAAGCAATTTCTCTTAGAAAAACATGAGTTTACTACATACTAGACTCTAGTGGCTAATTATATGGAAACAGACATTGAGGGAAACATTGTTATCTCAACTTTTGGTCCCATATATGAACTATGTAAAGGCAAGTTTCTTTAAAATCCAAAATTAATAGAAACACTGTTGTGTATTTAAAAAAAAACAATTTTTAAACCAAATACACTGTTCCTGCAATATTGCAAACTAGATAGTGTTTACAGTATTTGGAATTTTATTACTCATCAATTCTGTTTACCTAACTAACTAGTTGGCAATGCATGACTTTGATGAAGTCATTTTGATCTGTGTAAATACTGTGCTACTACCAAAATCTACTGTCCTTATTGAGGCTATGTATAGACTGCAGGCTTCTTTCGGAAGAAGCTTTTCTGAAAGAGATCTTCCAAAAAAAGTCTTCGGAAAGAGAGTGTCTACAGCAAAAGTGCATCAAAAAAGCGATCTGCTTTTTCAAAAGATAGCATCCTCACTGAATGGACACTATCTCATATGTAAGTTGTGATTAGTATCAATGGAGTGGCCACCAGGGCACCTGTGCTTTTTTCTCTTTCCTCTTTCGAAAGAACTCCCTCTTCCCCTGTCCACACACACAACTTTTTCCAAAAGAGCTCTTTCAGAAAAAGGCTTCTTCCTCATAGAAAGAGGTTTACCAATGTCAGAAAAACCTGTGTTCTTTCGATTTATTTTCGAAAGAACGGAATTGTAGTGTGGATGTAAGTGAAGTCATAAAGATGCAGGATTCAGCCCTGAATTGAGAGTTTGTAACTATGCTTAATAGTGCTTGCTTTAAAACCAAATAAAATTGTTATAGAAGGACTCGTGTTCAGAAACTCACTAGCCTATACATATTTTAAACATGTATTTAAGTCCCATTAAAGTCACTAAGACTTTAGGCATGTTCTTAAAAACTTTGCTAGATAGGGATGCTTTCTTGAATCAGGGCCACAAATGTTGACAGTATGGGGTATAGTGTGTAATAACTCCTTAACAAATTTTATTCACCTTTTTGGGGGGGGGGAGCAGCTTACTCAAAAATCAACTTTTTTTGTTGTAAACTACAACAAAGGTTCAAATGCATTTTAATTACATAAAATCATGCAATGATTTTTCAGAATGGAGCTATCTTATGCTCAGACCAAAGTGAACTTTCAAAGATGAAGTATGAACGAACAAATTTTATAATTAAGGTGCCACCACATGAACTCTAGAAATACTAGAAGAAACCAATATAATATAATGCAAAACAATCTTGTCTACAGTTTATATGCTTCTGCTATTGTTGAATTGGTGAATCAAAGGAAAGTTGCCACATTTAAACAATTTTAAAATCCAGAAAACCCTTTTAAGACATTTTGAAGTGACACAGTATGCTTCACATTGCCAAAACTGATAATAAGTTTAGCTCTCTGGTACCTGTGGTCTTGCAGTATCTTGTTGCTAGCAACAGATGCTTCTTGAGAAGATCTAACTTTTCGTGCAGAGGAATTAGGATAACACATCTGGTGTGGTATGATATATAACAGTTCTGTCCAATCCATTTCTTTTCTGCATATCAAGTGTGTTTATTCAATTTGTTGTTATAGTATCTTCTTTTATAATGTCTTGAATAATCTTGACGGTATGGTATTTGTTGGAGTCTCCACAGGACTTTAATAAATAAAGCTACTTGTTTGCATTATAGTAGAAACATTTGGAGCATGCCAAGGGATAGTTGGATATTACATTTAGGCAAACTTGTTTTAAAAATACAACTAAATACCAGAAATCATAGAATCATGAAAGATTAGGGTTGAAAGAGACCTGAAGAGGTCATGTAGTCCAACCCTCTGCTCAAAACAGGATCAACCCCAGCAAGTGGTTGGTAAAAGGTCTTTATGTCTCAATTTATACAGAGAAGAGATATAGTCTTGTTTTAAAAAGACACAAAGGCAATGCTTGTAATAACTAGTCGTTTAATCCTGCATAGAATTAACTGGGACATGAGTTGAAGAATAGAAATTTGTCCTCCAGTGCAGGTACTTAAACTTGCTTAACAGGAATCATAGAATCATAGGACTGGAAGGGACCTCGAGAGGTCATCGAGTCCAGCCCCCCGCCCTCAAGGCAGGACCAAGCTCCGTCTACACCATCCCTGACAGATGTCTATCTAAGCTGTTCTTAAATATCTCCAGAGATATTTAAGAATACCTCCCTTGGCAATTTATTCCAATATTTGACCACCCTGACAGTTAGGAATTTTTTCCTAATGTCCAATCTAAACCTCCCCTGCTGCACTTTAAGCCCATTACTCCTTGTCCTGTAGGTATGTAAGCTGCCTTCACAAGCTGGACTTAGTGTATGTTCACAATGTTTCCTGCTCCACTACTACAAATATACATTTAAATATACATTTAAAAGTGACATGTCTCAGGAGTACAATGGGCTTGTATTAATGGAAATAACCTTGCACAGCATCCTAGGCCTTGTGCAAATGGGCAGTTTTTTAATCTTACGGCTATTACATTATACATTAGCTCTGAACACAGATACCACATAATTTGTTTAAATGAGCAAACCCAAATACTTTGCCAGTATTTTTCTAATTGAGACAGATGCTGTTTTCATAGAAGTTTACTTAATGGAATAACAAGAGACAGTTGAACAGGTCTCTTTGGTCTACTCTCCTACTCCTGCTTCTGAGAACTAAATTTCCAACAGATCTTGAATTGACAGATGCAGAAGAAACAAGCAGAAATGTATAAAAATGCACTTTTTTGTCAAACAGAGGTGAAATGTATGGTCTTGGGCCTTGATGGTATTATTCACATGTGCAGAATTATGCATTTGCTTAAGTCTTTTTAGGATCAGGATAAAATTTTGCAGAAATCTTATCACTTTGTTGGATAGATAATGCTTTCTGACAATGCACCACTTTTTTTTTCTTTGCAATTCACAAAACACTAGACCAATAAACTGATTTGTGTTGTGTCTGTATTTATTTAACAATAAGATCTAGTCTGTGGCTATATCTTACTGCTGTTTGGTTCCTGCACTACAGCTATGATCCTGTCTTTCTTCTCCATCTACACAGTTAAGACTCTCTTCCTGTGTCTCAATTACTGCAACTTCTTATTCTTTGGTGCTGACAAATCCCATCTTGTCCCACTGAATCCATTCAAAAAACTGCTGAAAGCATCCTATTTATTAGATGACCAGTTGAGCTGTGTCACTCCTCTCTTTGTGTCCCTCCATCATCTTCCTTCTGCCATTGAATCAAACTCCTTGTCTTCACTTTCACAGATTATCCTCATCCTATCAACTTTAAAATATTATTGACATGACACCTCTCAGCTCTGTTTTGTCACAATTGTGCCAGACTTCATGCTTACAGTATTTGATAATTTTTCAAACAAGTATTGATGATTTTGCATGGGAGGAGTGCTCCATAACCATGTGCAAGACACCTCCTTCACTCTTCTTAAAATTTTCCTCTATGATGACTATAAAATCCTGACAATGGCTAGATGGTTGCTTTTCTCTGATCCCTGCCTGGTACCATGACAAGTGTGATTTCATTGTTTTCTGGTGCTTCCTGAATCTGTTTGTTCTATCCAACAGGTGTCTCTGGTTCTATACATAGATTGTGAGCTCTTTCAGGCAGAAACAATTTATGTGTTTGTACAGCACAATGGGACTCTGGTCCACGATTAACACCTCCACCCAATACTAATAATAACAACATTTAATGTGCTTGACATGCCACAGTGCAATCTAGAATAGAGAGAGAAATGCAAGATACACTGGGGGAGATAGGAAATTTTATTTATTTATTTATTTATTTATTTATGATCTAATTATAGTGTAGACCCCACAGAAGTGATGGTGAAATTCTAGCCACCCTGATGTCAATGGGAATTTAGCCATTAGCATCCATGGTGCCAAGATTTCATACCTCCTCATTTAGGAAGAATATAGAGGAGGAGAAGATGGAGAAGAAAAGATTGGTGACCTAGCAAACTCAGCTATGGAGGTGGATCTTTGGTTCGGGGATAGTATTGGGAAATGTCTGAAGGAAGAAGTCGGAGAAAGAAACAAGGGGGATGTTGCTGCCGGCAACATTAGTAGACCAAGAGGGTGAGTAGAAGGTGAAATATAGTTTCAAAAGTAAAGTGAGTGATGAGACACCAGTACTGCTATTCAAAGAGCATTTGACATTGACTGCCAAGGAAGGTAATTTTGTCTGTGACATTGGATTAGCAGAAAAGGGGTCTTGGGGAAAGATTTGGGATAAGGATTTTGGGAAGGTCTGAAGTTAAAATAATTGAGACTCCAAGATTCTTGGGGTAAGAGTTCTTGCTGCCAGGATAAAAGAAGGCTTCTTTAGGGGAAGGAGAATATTTGGTTTATAATTTTGCTTTTTTAATCAACTGCAAATGAAAAACAGGAGTCAAAGATGATTCTGAGACGGTAAACCTGAGGGATGCAGAATATTAAATGAATCTGATGCTCTCTTACAAACAAATGAACTACCTAATACTGATGTTAATGCATAGGATACAGAGAAAGCTGTATCCAAAGGCAAATGAATATCATTTGTCTTGCTCTGTCTTTCAGAACAGCTAAGATGGCAATTAGGAGCTTTGCTATTACAGTATAAACTAGTAAAAACTTCTAACTGTATAAAAATGAGAATAATCAGGATGAAATAAGTGTAACTGAGATCAACTGTACCATACAAAAGTTATCTAAAATGTTTTTACTGCTAAGGAAATAACAAATCTGATGCATTGCTGGAATGAATACTTAAAAAGAAAAGTCAGAAGGAATAGTTTAAAGTAGTGGTCACCAACCGGTAGATCTTGGAGCCTCTGACAGGTGATCCTGACTAGTTTGGCCAGAAAGCTTTCAAGTGTTGGCACTTCAGTTGCCCCTCCACCCACTGTCATACTGCTCTTGCTCTTTGCCTTCGAGCTGACCCTCTAGGAACCTTCTGGTTGCTGTGTAGTGTGTGGGAGACAGAAGAGAGATGGCGCTTATGTCAGGGTGCCCCTCCCCCACATATGTACCCTTTCTCCATGCAGAGAGAGGGGGATGGAGGGAGTTTGGCAATGCAAATCTGTCACTCTCACACACTGTGTGTCTGTCTGTCATTCTCACAAACACACACTGTCCTTCTCTCTCATCTTCTGATCCAACACACATGTGGGGGATTGTTGTTACTACTTTTACTGCTTGCAAAGTGTGTTATTTTTGGTTTTTGACAGGTCTGTGCATTTCATCATTTTCATTTCTCTCTTATGCTTAAATTTAATTATTTGAGTAGTGAGTTCTAAAATGCCTGACCTGTTGGGTCTGGAGTAATTATCCCTATGGTAATTACTGCTCCTGGAAGTGGGTGGCATGTCCCTTCAGCCCCTGAGAGAGGCAGAGCAAGGGGTCTCCATATGCTGTCCTTTCCTGCAGAAACCACTCCTGCAGCTCCCATTGATCAGTAAAGGGGAACCATGGTCAGTAGAAGCTGTGGGCCCAGTGCCTGTAGATGAGGGGTAGCACATAGTGCCATGGAGTTATTGCTATACATGCCAGTTGCTTTCAGGAGTGGTGCAGGGCCAGGGTAGGAGTAAACCTGTCTTAACCCCACTGCTTTACCACGCAGAAGCTGTCCCAGTTAAATGGGGCCAAGCCAGAGCCTGCATCCTAAACCCTTGTCCCAGCCCTGAACCTCGTCCTGCACCCAACCTTCTGGCCCAGACGTCTGCTGCACCAAAACTCCTTCCCAGAGCTTGCACCCTGAAACCCCTCCTGGATCCCAATCCCATGTCTTGGGCTAAGCCCAGAGCCCCTCCCTCACTCCAAACTCCTTGGCCCATGACCAGAGCCTGCACCCTAGTCCTCTACCCGAGCCTGGTGAAAGTGAGTGAGGATGGGGAAGGAGAGGGGATGGAGTGAGCAGGGTGAGGCCTCAGGGAAAGGGTGGAGCAGGGGTAGGGCCTCAAAGAAGGGGCAGGAAGGAAGCAGGGCAAGGGTATTTGGATTTGAGGTAACTCTTACATTGCGCTTACATTGAAAAAGTGATCTTGTGGCCACTGGTTTAGAGTATTAAAAATCTAGATGGACACTGATTCATACAGATTATATTTTAAAAATATTGATTGTATTAAAATCTAAAATGTTTTCTTCTTTGACCCCTTCTCACTTTCCTATTACTAGCAAAGATCTGCTGATTGTCAAACAGGAAAAACAGTGAAGAATAAAGGAAGATATGACAGCACAATTAAAAATTTAGTATAACTGTTTCCTGAAGGTAAAACAAAACAGCAGGACCCAGAAGTTTTCCTGAAAAATGTTTTAAATCTATAGCCAGAAATTAGCTCCTGCATTGACAAACTGTATACTGACAAAAGTCGGAGGGAGGGGGGACTCTTTACTTCATTGTTTGCGTCAAATATTGTATTGTATCTTGAAGAAGAGAAGCCTGAAGATTGTTTTGTCAGCAAGAAATGAATGCCATTATCACATACTGACTTTAAAATCCTGGACGAATCTTGCCAGTAAGGATCAGCAACCTTATATCTTATACCAGGAGTGGGGAACCTTTTTTGGTTTGGGGGCCACTGATACACAGAAAAATCAGTCAGGGACTGCACACAAGTGAGAAGCAAGCAAACAAACAAACAAAACCAGACCAATCTCACTGATGTGGCCCCCGACTAAGAAGGAAAAAGACACTCCCAACATTCCCCTCTCACATCAGAGCCCGGGGGGAGCAGACTAGTAGATTTTGTGTGCTCCAACCCCACAGATGAGCACCGGGGGCTGTAGCACCAGCGCAAGCTCCCCAGTGCTGAGGGGGAGCCCTGAGCACTCGGGGCTGGATTCAGGCAAGCTGGGGGCTGCATCCAGCTCCTGGGCCTTGGGTTCCCTACCCTTGTCTTATACCTAAACACCAGGGGCCTGATCCAAATATTAGTGAAACCAGTGAAAAAAGTCCCACTGAGTTTGTCAGGTGCCAGATGCAGGGATAGTATCCACAGAGCACTAGGAGTGAGCTGTTTTATGCAATCATCTAATAAACTGAATCTAATATAATTTCTTGATCATAGAATCATAGACTCATAGAATCATATAACTGGGAGGAACCACGAGAGGTCATCAAGTCCAGTCCCCTGCATTCAAAGTAGGACCAAGCATCATCCCGGACAGGTATTTGTCTAACCCGATATTAATAATTTCCAATGCATGACCTCCCTATGCAATTTATTCCAGTGCTTAACAACCATGACAGGAAGTTTCCCCTAATTTCCAACTTAAACCTCCTTTGCTATAATTTGAGCCCATTGCTTCTTATCCTATCATCTGAGATGATGTTGAAAAGGCAGTTGACTGGATCGAGTGAAGTATTTTTTTGGCATGCTGTCAGAAATGGAATTTACTGGGAATTTAATTTTAGCTGAATCATTGCCATGCATTCTCATCTATATGATGCCAGGTAGTTATTAAGCATGATATAAGCTGGGGTGGTAAACATTTTCTACCACTTAATTTCATATTAGTGCCTGTAGCAAAAGGATTGATATCAAGTGTAAAATTGTTTGTAATTGATACTCTATATTTCCATCAATCCAGACAACAAACATGCTTTTATTTATATTGTAAGCAGAAGTGTCCATTACAGAATTATGATGGAAAATCTAATTTCAAAGCAAATATTAAAATATTTGCTGTTATGAACATTTCAAATTATTATGAAAGAAAATCAAAGTGGGTTTCAACTATTTTAGAGTTTACCCATAAGCAGAAGAGACTTTGGAAGAAATCCTGCCTAATTTAAGTCAGTGTCAAAACTCCCATTGAATTTAGTGAGCTGAGGAGTTAACCTTTTGTTTATGCCAGATAACTGTTGTACATAGCAGATGATGTCAGTAGCCTACATTTAAAAACTCTTAATTAGGCTGCTTTTTCTCCAAGGGAGAAATTCACTTGACTGGTATAAAGTGCTATTGTCTAAGTTCCATGTGGGTGGAGTGAGGAGTGGTTGAGCAGATGAATTCTACTGTATCTCCAAACCTGGATCCTAATGTGGGGCTACTGTTTAAACCCAGGCAGCTGCTACTTTAGACTGCCTCCCTCTCCGACTGAGTTATTAGGGCACTGGATCCATGTAAATATGACTCTGTAGCTCCTTCCCTGGCCTTCACTCCTCACTCTTGTGGTCTTACCTGCTTGCCTCTTTGATGCCAGTACAGAGATCCATATAGGTGTGTCTGCACTTCTCATGCTACCAGCTATATTATCCTGGTCTACTTGGCGGGGAGGGTGTGTGTGTGTGAAACTTCAGCTGAAGTTGTGTCTAAGTCTGCATGCCACACTTTATGAAAGATATGAACAAATTGGAGAGAGTCAAAAGAAGAAGCAACGAAGGTGATAAGGTTTAATGAAGAAGGGTTAAAAAAGGGGCATGTTTAGTCTTGAGAAAAGAAGACTGTAGAGAGATCTGATAGTACTTCTCGAATTTATGAAGGGCTGCTATAAAGAGAACTGCGATTAGTTATTCTCCATGTTTACTGAAGGTAGGACAAGCAGTAATGGGTTTAATTTAGCAAGGGAGATTTGGGTTACTTATTGGGAAAAACTTTCTAACTATAAGGATGGTTAAGGTCTGGAATAATTTTCCTAAGATGGCTGTGGAATATCTGTCATTAGAGGTTTTTAAGAATAGGTTGGACGAACAGCTGTTGGGAAGATTTGGTTTACTTGCCCATCTTCAGCTCAGGGGCTAGACTTGATGACTTTGAAGTTCCTTCCAGCCTTATATGTCTATAATTTAATTTATATGCATAATTACAGCACAATGGATGTTTTTAGATCAAAACAAGCTGCCAAGATTTTGCAGCTCTGGGATGTAACTTTGGAGACCTATTAAAGATTTTCCCTGCATGAGACTAAGTCTTGACCAAATAGGAAGTTCAGACCATCTGAGACTGCAGTTTGGCACAGAGGGCTTGTAAATCATGGAGCGAATATTCACTGTTCCAGCAAGTACAAATTGTGCAGTAATTAGCAGGTTTGAGGCTGGTAACCAGTTTACAATGGCTGAGCAACCTCCTTGTACTTCTGGAAAACATGCCCTGACTTTAAAAAATACTAGTAAACACAATAAAATCTACAAATCAGTATGGAACAGAGGAAAAGGATGATGGGGCAGACACAAAAGGCATACATGATTCCAGACTAGGAATATGATTTCTACTGCACACACTAAAATCTTGTTAGTTGATCTGTTTCCCTCATTTGAAAGGAACTCTGAACCTGTCTTTATTTTTATTTATGTGTGTGTGTATATATATATATATATAGTTATTTATATGAATACAGTAGTTCAACTTTATAGCATATTTTTTCTTTGTTTATACTTTTAAAAATAAATTAAAATATACAGTACTGTGTACAAAACGTGAGTGTAATAATATTAATAGTACAAAGTAGAAATCTATACCTGGAGGTATATAGATAAAATAAATAAAACTTTCAGATTTTTCTCACGCGTCTGCTATATCTAATATATATATTACTCTGGTCTAGCACACTGCACACTATTTTGCAAACATGAAGAGTTATATCAGACAATACTCAGTTTTAAAATAATGGGTCTGCTCAAACTGCTTTTATGTCATCCTTCATCTTAGCCAGTATTATGCCAGACAGGCATATTTCAGACACCCTTGTACTAAATAAAGGCTAAAGTTTTCAAAAAAATCCTTCCCTATACCACACCCAGGCTGCACATCCTGTCCAAATGTAGAAAAGTTCAGAGTCAATCTACATGTCACAACTTGGGCCCATCCTAGTTCTCTCCATGTGTGTAAACAGTGCTATGGTGAGAATGCAAAGGAAAGTAGAGCAAAGATTCCGGCTAATGAGGCGGAAACCAGTCTAACTTAAAGGGACTGCTCTAAGTAAGGGCAGCCATCCCAGCATTCCCTATGGTCCTCCTTTCCCTGCTGGAACGCCAATCACTTATGTCATTTTGTGAAGATGGGTGGTGCAGTGCTTCTTAAGGCAAACCAATATAATATGTGTTCCAGGAGAATTCACATCATATCTTTTTGCCATCTTTTTACAGACTTTATAAGCCGATAGAGCAGCATATCAGGAGGGCAGAACCATTTCATGTATATCATTCTTATTAATCAAATCCTAAGTAGCTATTCATTTTCACTCATAGCGTGTTTCTGTCTTAATGGGATGATTACAAGACTCTATTCACCTTGAGAATTTGCAAATGAGGTCCAAAAAGAAAGGCTACTGAATTTAGTTGATGTTACATGTTCATTGATGATAATTTAAAACAATACCGAAAATTGAGATCTCATGGACAGCTCCAGCCTAATTGTACACATTTTCTTCTTCTCTACCATGATGAGTGGAAAGATCTTTGTTTATATTACACAAGCAGCCCCGTGTTATGTATATTCTCATTATAAGTCCATTTTGCAAACCTTATAAATGCTGGATTTCTTATCATTCGGAAAGCTTGCAGAAATATTTGAACTCATGCCCTTTGTCTTAATACAGATTTCAATTATTTATAAACCCTTGAAAATGAACTTGTAAATAAACAGTCCTAGGATTTTGGCATTTAGTGCAAACTGACCTTTGTTTTATCCACTGAGAAACATGATTGCAGGTATTGAAAAATGGGCAAGAAATGACTATTGTTTTTGTATATCTTCATCAGTAATCCTATTAATCCAAAACTCTTCCCTCAAATTAATGAGGAGTAACAGTTAATTAGAGGGAAGGGTTTTGGATCGGACTACCGCATCTACATGTGGCAAGTTAAATCAGGTGATCGGCATGTTAAAATGGCGACCAGCCGTGAATTTAAACCCGCACTTCATTAGCAACTTCAGTATGCTTCATTTGCCTCCCTACTCCGAACTAGGGGGCAAGTGTAGACATACCCCGATATTCTGGACAATCACCTGTATTTTAATGTGGTGCATCCTCAAACATGATGCCTAATTTTGCATCCACAATTTTGGGCTCAGTCATAATTGCATTTATAACGTGAATCTGCACTGACTTGTGAAATCTAGGGAGCAGATCCTTTCAAATGATGAGAAAACGACATAGCTCCATTGACTTAAATGCAAGTAGGCTGATTTCTACCAATTTCAGTTCTGGCCAGTAAATAACAAACTGTCTGACTTTTGGGCTCAGTCTGCTGGTTAGAAGTGCTAACTGTGACTTCTTGCACAGCTTAAGTGTTCCTGCAGCCTCGCTTACATTTGACTGCTGCCCCAATACCACATTACATATGGAAGTCATTATAGAAAATGTCCCACTTCAGACTATAAGGGGGAAAAGTGAAAGGAACAGACCCATGCTCCTAGACAATGACACCTCCTCACTTGTGCAAAGGTATTCAGGAAGGAAGCCAGGTTACCTCCTTCTAGAATTGGGAAAATAATTTTGAATATTCTCACTAATTTTTGCGTAAGACCACTGGCACAGCTGTTTCACTTCAGCTTTCGTTGTTTCTCCTTCTGCTTTAGTTTGCAGATGATGATTCTTATTGAGCTACCACTACTCTTCATGCTACACTATCTGCTGTGGCTGAGGGTACGTCTACACTAGCCCCCTAGTTCAAACTAGGGAGGCTAAGGAGCATGACCGAAATTCGAACCCCTTAGTTCAAATTAACTAAACATGGAATGAGGTTTAACTGTTAATTTGAACTAAGGGGTTTATCTCAGAATCATGCTTCTCTGCCGCATGTAGACGGGGGCAGTTATTCCGGGCTTGTCAATTTCCAAAATGGTGACTGGCCGGGAACATGCTAATGAAGTGCGGGATATTTAAATAATTTTATTTTGCACTTTCGGTCACCCTCATTAGCCTCCTTAGTTCGAACTAGGGGGCTAGTGTAGACGTATCATGAGTCTCGTATTCCAGCTGCAGCTTCTTCCCTTTCAGGATTCAGTGTGGCACTGGATGGACAGGAGTAACCTGCTTAGTGCCCTCTGCCTTGTCATGTAATTTGATGTTGTTTTTAGCTTCTGAGTCTCTCCAACAGTGGGCATTCAGCCATGGAATGAAACCAGCTTCTGGGCACAAAATATATCCCATTGCGTCTGGGCATGGATTGTAACCCATTAGCCATCTGTTTGCCTGATCATTATGAATAAAGGCTGCCCTGAGCTAGTCCTTAGCAAGACCTTTAACATCTTTACCTCTGTCTTCACACAGCCTTGCTAACAGAGTTTTCCTGAATGCTCTATAAATAATGGGCATTGTGCCATTTTGAATTTAACCTTCCATACCTTGAAACAAAACTTAGAGAGGAAATAAACAGTTCTCTGTTCATTGAACACCTTCTGATTCAGTACGACTGCTCTCTTGTATGTGTGTGAGGGAGTGCGGGGTATGTGGGGAATACAGTCTCTAGTCCACCAGCTGCCACCAAGTTTATCGCTTCTCTCTTGGGTACCACAGATCCATGCCAGTTCCGTGTTCACCCTATTGAGACAGCCTGACATGTTTCGTGATGTGGTGAAAAATGCTTTGGCTTCTCTTATACTTAAAATGAAGAGACTGGCATAAACAATGGTATTATGATTCACACTGGGGGTTTTTTCTCCCATGTAATGAAGGATGCTCATATCAGACATTTTGGAGCCATATTTTCAGGAGATGAACACTAGAGGCAAACAGCACTACCATACAGGGAGAAATTCTGCACTATGCTATGTGTGAGCACAGTAGGGTAAAGAAGCTTGTTCTCTCTCTCCCTTATAAGCAGAAGGGAAGTATATTTGCATAGCATACTAGTAAGCAGTAGGAAGAGGACCTATCACACTGTAGAAGAAGCATAGTCTACTAACGAGGGTGTATATCTGGACCTTTTGCCAGCTATCAAGTGTTACTGCTGCTCCTGTAAACATCACTACTTCTTTTAGAATAAGCATCCAAATGTGCCTGCCAGTATTTTCTCCTAGTCAACCATAAGCTGGTTGGTCCCGCAGCTTTAGGATGGCTTTTGTGCTGGATGCATATTGGACAGCCCTATGACTCCACTCTTTGACTAACATTATGGCAGGATTTTGTCATTAGAGTTTATTTTACTACACAATCTTAGACTGTCATCTCTTTGGACTGGGGACATCTTTTTTCTTATAAAGTGCTGATCTATATAGGGGGTAGGAGAAGGCTTGCAAATGCTATCACAGTACAAAAATTAAATTATTTTACATTATTTGCAGGCCAAAATATTAGTGGAAACGAAGATAATTCATTTTCTGTAAATTTGATTCAAATTAATATATTAAAAGGTTTTGTTAATGCTTACAAAAGTGTTCATAAATGGTAAATAAAGATGCATTTATTAATCTGAGCATCTTTTGAGATCTCATCCAGGCCATTGTTTCCGGAGATCAGGTCCTTCATGTGGCACTACTTAAAGATATTCTTTAAGTCTCTTCTGCTTAATTAGTTGTCCATTACCTTGCCTTGAGATCCACCCCTGATGCAATAAGCATCAAAGTGACACTTAATTGGATAGAAGGGCTCTTCATTCCTTCTGGGAGTTGCATGTGGACTGCCTCTCTTGCGGTGGCTGCAAATGTCATTGTTGTTTAATAGATTCAGTCCTTGCCTTAATGAAGGACTATATTACTAACTCTCGTCACTTGGAGTGATCCCTCTCAGTTCTTTCCTTAGTCCACTCTCTGAATGATGAAGATAAAGTATAAGCCATGCCGTAAACACTCTCTCCCTTGTTCTTTTTGGAATTTCATAAGAAGAAAATAAATTTACAAGTAACTCCAAGCAAAAAATTTAAAAATTAAAAAAAAATCCACCCTACCATAAGTTAGTCTGTTGCAGGATACAATCATTTCTCTCAAAATTAGTTACATCAGTAACTTGATATTTGTTCAGTTCATAGCGGGGAAACCCTAACTAATTAACAAAGTGAAATATTGCCCTTTTTATAACTGAAATTTGCAAATACTAATGAGATTATATAATTGCGCTGTCGATAATTAGCAACTGTTTATGTATGATTTTTGGCATGTATTTATAGAGATGTTTCAGTTGCACTATGAGTCTGTTAGAATACTAAGCTAGCTAATTAGCTCAAATCCACTCAAACCTCACATACAATGCACTTGATTACAAAATATAAAACTGTTGCCTGATAGAGAACCCATTCTGACACCCTTGTTGTCCAAATTGTAAATAGTGGTTGATGACCATGACATTGCAGGTTGACTTTTCAATTTTAAAGGAAGGAGTGGTGTGGAACTACTGTGTATTCTAAGTACATTTTTTTATTTGCATGTGTATTATCAGTCCTAGAACAGAGATGGTCAACCAGCATTCAGGGCAATATATCCTTTTTGAATCTCAGCACAACAATGCCCGTGTCACAATGAGCAACTCTACCTCAAGAATTTACTCTAATCAGAGAGCAAATTCTGCTGCTACTCATGCAGTTACTCCTTTAAAGGACCACTTCCTCTACATAGTTTTTGCTATGTAAGGCTTTAATACCACCATAGCTTCTCTTTTCAAGACAGAACACATATGCTGAAGACCACAAATGCTAGATAACAATGCCACCTGTAGCATCTGCCATAATATATTTTAGTGGCAGTATTGTTTCAGTTACATTCAAATATCTGTGTTGTACCACCATGTCTTCCAAGGTCTGTAACTTTCTGAAACATTGACCTGGACTAAAATTTTCCCAGCTTGGTCTGTGCCTGAAGGTGAGCTTGGTTGGAAAGTCTGAAGAAAAATGATCAAGTCATTACTTTTAGCATAAGGAGAACTGAAAATGTATTTTTCTCATTATAAAAATAGAATATTTTCAACATTTTTTGAATAGGGTTGTGTAGTCATGGGTGGGCCTGTGTGGGTTGTGGCCCACCCACCTGGCACTCCAGCCGAGGAGCAGGTTGGAGACACCAGGGCTTACCCTATTCTGCTCCACTCAGTGCTGCAGCCAGATAGCAGAGATGGGAGCTAGAGTTTAACCCTGCCCCTCATTATTGCACTCCAACCTGAAGCTGGGGCCCTTCTGGTTATGCCCCTGGGTTGCCATCTCTGAGGCACAAAAACCTTGGACACCTGGCATGATCCAAAGCCCATAAATCTGGACATCAGACAGTGCTTCCTGAGTTTCCATATGTATATTTCTTTATTAATGTTCATATGAAGAAACTAGGCTGTAGTCTAAAAAGTTATTTGTTTTTTCCTGTCCCTTATATCCATTAACTTTCTTTTATTTGGAATGTCCGCTATGATTTACAATGGGACATATGATACATAGTGGGATTGAAGTTGTGCATATCTTGGGTAAAATCAAATCACCCTTACATCAATAGTAGGTAGAAGAAGTTCATACTAGAGATGACTGCTGTCTACTGTTGTTTTTAATAGGACTGAAGCCATACATCCCTCTCAGAAGATGAATACCAATTCAAACCTACCAGCATGTGACATTAGCAATTGAAATATGTGAGGTGTAATCAAAATGTGGAACAACTATTTTATTTTATTTTATTCTTTGTTGTGCATAACAAAGTTTAAAGTTCCAAAGTATACAGTGGTGTAAATTATCAACTTTTTTAATTAAATAAAACTGGAAAAACAGGAAGGTTTGTCAGTAAAGACCCCACATTCCTCAGGTTCTCCACAGGACTCCTCAGCCCGGGCATCTCCATTAATCCTCTTATAAACTAGCTATTAGAGGGGGAATGCACAGTTAGAGTGCATCTAAGCTGCACCCTTAGCTCAAAATAAGCTACACAATATGAGCTACATAAATTGCGTAGCTTATTTCGAGTGTATACAGTGCCAAATTTTGAAATAAACAACTATTCCAAAATGTCCCTTAATTTTCATGGAATGAGGTTTACAGGGACATTGGAATAGCACACCTGTTATTTTGAAAGACATTTCGAAATAATTGGTGAACTGTCAAGACATGGAATAACTATTTGGGGATATCAGAAATAATCCAAAATAGTGCTGCAGTGTAGACATGCCCATAATTATTTACTAGTCAACAGTAGGGCACTAGGTATCATGTTTGTTTTCCAGGTCTGGGGGAAGAGTATAGTGGTTATAGCAAAGTGGTGGGTCCTGGTTTTTGCAAGAGTGTGCGATCTAGAAATATCCCATAATTTGGTATTTTCTTGCTATGTTAGACTTTGCATTTGACATTGTCGCACTTAGCCAGTCTTACTGCTTTTTAAATTAAGATTTTATTGATAGGAAAATAGGTTCTTTAGAGAGATCTACCAATTAACTCTTTAAGGCTTTATAAGCATAATTGAGTAACTTCACACATGTGGGTAGTCATTCTTAGGCTATGTCTAGACCACAGGCTTTTTTTGGAAGAAGCTTTTCCAGAAGAGATCTGCCAAAGAACTTCCTCTTCTTTGTCCACACACGCCTTTTTCTGAAAGAGCTCTTTTGGAAAAAGGCTTCTTCCTCACAGAAAGAGGTTTACCAATGTCAGAAAATCCCCTCTGTTCTTTTGATTTTTTTTTTTGAAAGAACGTGATTGCAGTGTGGATGTAAGTGAAGTTTTTTTTAAAAAAAAGCCGTTTTTCTGAAAAAACTCTGTAGTGTAGACATAACCTTAGTCACTTGGGTGAGTGTTTGCAGTATTAATCACTAAGGGTATGTCTACACTACCCCGCTAGTTCGAACTAGCGGGGGTAATGTAGTCATCCGCACTTGCAAATGAAGCCCGGGATTTGAATTTCCCGGGCTTCATTTGCATGAAGCCGGCCGGCGCCATTTTTAAATGCCGGATAGTTTGGACTCCGTGCCACGCGGCTACACGTGGCACGGACTAGCTAGTTTGGATTAGGCTTGAGGTGTACAGCTAGTTTGGATTAGAAGCCTAATCTGAACTAGCTAGTCCATGCCACATATAGCCGCGCGGCACGGAGTCCGAACTAGCTGGCATTTAAAAATGGCGCCGACTGGCTTCATGCAAATGAAGCCCGGGCAATTCAAATCCTGGGCTTCATTTGCAAGTGCGGATGACTACATTACCCCCACTAGTTCGAACTAGCGGGGTAGTGTAGACATACCCTAACTTTGTAGTACATTTATTATTTTTGATGGTCATTTAAATATATATTTGTAATTAAACATAGCAATTTGTTATGGCGATGTGTAAACACTGCTCAAGAATAGGGACCCATTGTTCTAGGCTATGTGTGTACAAACAATAGTAGATAGTCCCAAAAGTTCACAATTTAAATAAGCAAGACAGACACAAGGTTAGATGAAGGGGGAGAAAACACCAGCAAAATTAAGAATGGGATGGTGGTAAGTATCATTTTAATTTCACGGTGTTATTTATTTCCTGTTTTAGTTAACAGAGGATCAGCTCAATGGAGAGGGAAAGGAGACAGATCAGAGGAGACAAGGATACCAGCTGTGGAGTAAACAGACTGAGAAAAGGGAGGGAAAAGGTTGGAACAAATAGCCAATCAGTATGGAGAGGAGAAAATACTATTCTATTAATCTGATCATACCATTAAATTTGATATTTTAACTATGACCAACCCATGAAATATAATTATATCAAAATATTGTTCCTGTCATTGCATAAAAAGAAGAAATATACATGCCCACTTACATACTAACCATGAAAAATGTATTAAGAGGGATCATAACCATCATATTACATCAGCGGAGCTGACAGCCACTGCAGGCCCTGGGGCAAGATTTCTGGGGCTGGCTCCACACCCTGAAAGAGTCAGGGCCTCAGGCAGAAGGGGTAGAGTGGAGGGAAGCTAGCCTTCAGCAACCCCCCAAGCCCTCGGAGATGCATGGAGCGGTGCTCTGGCAGCGATTCAAAAGGGCCCAGAGTCTTTGAATCACTTGGTTCTGGGACCATTGTGCTTTTTGCCCCTGCTCTTGCCCCATCTTAGTGGGCCCGTACTACATTTTGGATTAGTGGTCTTCTTCACAGCATAACAGAAATGTTTTAAATGGAGTTTTGAGTTCTGAAGCTGTCACTTGAATCAGTTGGTATACTAATTTTGGTTCTCTTAAGCTTTTTTGTATTGTGTATAAATAAATGTTTCTATTTTAGTACAATGATGTGAAGAGCAAAATATTATATGAAATTCTTTTCCAGTTGGGCTACCAGTTAATCTCCATAATTGAGCATCTCACCCAATTTTGCAAAAGCACCTTGTAAGTGCTCAGACCTCAGTAAGGTACTCCAAAACTATTGGTGGCCACTATTTGAAATTCTTTACTTGTCTTGCTAACTAAACTGGAAGAAAGTGTTTATGTAATCCTTATTGTATGGGGGAAAATAAAGCTACATTAAAAGAAAATGCTTAGGGTTGCAAAGGACTTCAAAAGTTAGGAAATGCCAGCATACAGTTACCTGTGCAACCTTAATTTGGCCCTTTGGTTCACATGCATCATTGTACAGTTTTTAATTACATAATCACATATTGTTTATTTCTATAGGCCTCCTGCCTTGTTCAGTACATTAAATGGACAGTGCTGAATTAACGAGCCTCTCTTCAGTAATTTGTTTTCTTCTTTGAGTTGGTGACCCCATACTTTATTAACATAATACTACTCAAACCTTCTGGGAAGCCAGAATGTGATACCTAATGTTGGAATGTAGGAATCTAAGAAATGGTAGTGTCATGTTTTTAAATATGGATTGGGTTACTTAATTTTGTCACTTACTTACTTCTGTCATAATGACAGAACTTGCCATGATAAAATATATAAAAGCAAATATGTCCATTGCTTAATATGTGTCATGTACTATTTTCATATTAGTGACATAGCTTAGAAGTTAATTGTGGTGTAGATATAATCATTTATCTGCTCCCAAAGAGCCTAGGTTCGACTGTCTCTTATCTCTTACTTCTGTTTAGACTCATTGATCTCTTATTAGTCATCCAGTTTGCCAAGAATTTCCCTCTAAGTTTGCGCTACTGACAACTTAGATATTGAGAGCACTATACTCCATTCTCTGATATGCGTTAGGCACCTTGAGAATTCAGTTTCTCCCGAAATTTGATATCTTATAGTATAGCTAGTTTTTTATCTGATCTGACAGCAGTCCTTAGCCTGTTTCCCATAGTTTTCCTTACTTCCACATTATCCTTTGTCATGACATAAGTAGAAGTATTTCTACTCCTAAAAATAAAATAGCATTGCTTTTTTTATTCAGATTAAGAGGAACATGAGTGATTGTTTTGGATACAATGTCACAAAAGAAACCAGGTTGAGAGTAATTTAACCCTTGTCATGTATGAAATATGATTAATTTCCCAAGTTCAACTTCTTTCATGCAGCCCACTGGTCATTCCATGGTATAAAATGTTACAATTTTGGTGTCCTTTAAAACTTTTTTCCTTCTTCATATATTAAAAGATTATCTCCTTGATGTAATTCATGAGTACTTTAATCCTTTTATAATTTTTGTCTCTATATATTGTGTCATTGAAATAAGTATTGTATTAATCCTTTCCACCCTAAAATGTACTTGCCCTGCATGGAACATTTTATCATTTTACTTTAATTTCTAGTTATCACTCACTTTTCTTCTAATTCATAATTCATAAACAGATGCTGCTAGAAGTTTAGAGGTGATAGTTCATCAATATGTGCCTTTTTTGTTTTTTTGTTTTTGTTTAAACTGGCATTGAAACAGTATAGTTGTATGGTACTTTATGTCACTGCTTAGTGTGAGATGCTGACTTCTGCTTGCCTTACTACTTTGAAAGTAAGGTCCTGACCCCTTCCTGTCATTGGAGGAAAGACTGCACAGTGCTCTTTGAAAGGTTAAGGATGTTAATTTAGTGTCTTGGCCAAATTTCAATTTTCAGAAATATATTCTACAATTTCCCTGTGAAGATTCAAATGGAGAAATTATTCTTTACTTCTCCTCTAATAACTCTTGTACAGCATTGTAGGCACAGACTGAGTGCTTCTATTACACCCCATGGGCTCGTCTACATTGGCCCCTTTTCCGGAAGGGGCATGCTAATTTTTCAGATCGTAATAGGGAAATCCGCGGGGGATTTAAATATCCCCCGCGGCATTTAAATAAAAATGTCCGCCGCTTTTTTCCGGCTTTTAGAAAAGCCGGAAAAGAACGTCTACACTGGCCCCGATCCTCCGGAAAAAAGCCCTTTTCCGGAGGATCTCTTATTCCTACTTCAAAGTACTTTGAAGTAGGAATAAGAGATCCTCCGGAAAAGGGCTTTTTTCCGGAGGATCGGGGCCAGTGTAGACGTTCTTTTCCGGCTTTTCTAAAAGCCGGAAAAAAGCGGCGGACATTTTTATTTAAATGCCGCGGGGGATATTTAAATCCCCCGCGGATTTCCCTATTACGATCTGAAAAATTAGCATGCCCCTTCCGGAAAAGGGGCCAATGTAGACGTAGCCCATAAGAGACACATTTGGGTATTGGGAACTTAATCCTGAACTTTGTGAGGTCTGTAATGCACTTCATGATATTTGGGATTGGTGCAGGTGTCAGTTTTACCCTCATGGAGCTAAGATGTGTGAGTTGCTATTATTAGTGTCTTTAATACTGAAGTGAGCAAGCAAGAGATGACTAAATATCATGCTAAAATGTTTGTTGTCTTTGGTTGCCAGTTTCTTGCAAAAAAAATAAATAAAAAGGTATTTGGTGTAAAAGCCAAAATGTGAGTATGGAGGAAATATAAATAATTTCCCTTAGAAAGACACCTCAGCCCATACTAATCCCATGTAAGGGCCAGGAACAAACACAGTACTTAAGCACTGATGAGCTGAATAACGCTGGCTGCAGAGCATAACTAAGGAAATTGCTGAGCTACCCATTGCAGATGAGAACATATGCTATAGTCTCTGAAAGGGTGGAAGAGTAGCCACTTCGCAACTGTGTGATATGGAGATCTGAGGAGCATTATGTCTGGCACCCAAAGCTTCCCAGAGCTATCACTTGGTTAGTGTAGCTTTGGCCTGCTCCAAATGCAGGGAAGCAACTCTGATACATGCCAGCCCCAGAAGATGAGCTGATACTTCTCCTTGGTTTACCATCCAACAAGTCTGTTAGTTATTCAACGTACAAGTAGAGTTCAGATTTTTTTTAAATACAGATTTATTTTATTTTGTATTGTAGGAGACAACCAAGAATAGGTGCACCTTCAAAAAAAGTAAGTGGTCCTTTTTCTTACACATTATTGTTCAACGTATGCATTCATTTAACGGTGATACATTTTAAGGTTATCAGACCAAACATATATTTTCAGTAATTGTCAAATTATTCTGGGATGAAAGTGGGAGATATGCACCCATGAGACCTTTACATGGGCTTTGCAGAATGTGATCGAGCGAACAGATGCATGTATCTGGGTTAGGTTCTGAGTATAGCACTAGGGGATAGATGCTTGCAGTCTGTTTTCAGAAATCATGGTTTCATGGTTGCCAAGTCAGAGCCATCCCAAGTGAGAGTGAGGTGATGTGGGCAATAAGATAGTGGAAACATGGGTCTCACCCATATCTATTGGGTTTGGATGGGTTCAGATTGGGTGCTCTCACCAGTCAGTATGGTATTCTCCTCAGCTTTTTAGCAGAAGACAGGGACTTCTATCACTTTTTATGGCCAAGTCATGCTGTTGCAGCCTGTTATGTTTCCTAGTGGTTGTTTTTTGTGCCTGTGGGACTAATTAGCATATACGAATATGGGAGCAGATGCTGTTCGGGACTACCTACTTCTTAGTTTTGAGAATTATCTCCTTAAGTCACCATATTGGTTTGTGTCATTCATCCTCAAATGCAAAAAAATATATATTTTTTAAATTATTATGCAAGATCAAAGGACTTTCCAGCTCACCTAAATTAGCACAAATAATTACATAGCCCCTAACTCACCCTCCAGGTCTCTCAGGACCACTTCAAACCCCTGTCAGTTTTACTCCACCCTCTTTCACTAAACATTCACTAAAGAAATTGTGATTTGGAGGACAGAGAATTGCTTGAGAAAGAAAAGAAGCGTAAGGAGGTCAGGACATGGCATGGTATCAAAAGCTCATCAGTAGCTATTTGCTGTTCTCATTGGAGAATGGAAGCTTAAGTCTATTGGGAAAGGTATAGCTTGTTTCATAGAGCATCTCTGCTTTTTAATGCTTTGTGTTGCTGTGGGAGGATGGGGGAGCCATACTTATGCAGCAAAATTGGCCTCACTGGGCCCTGACATATTTGTTTCCTGGTCATGATGTAGTTAACAGTCAGGGTGCCAGAGGCCCTGCACGTTATACTCCCATTGCTTGCAACAGCTGACTGGGACTTCTGGCCAGATAGTGCAGTGTTCTGCAGTGCACTCCTCTAGCATAGTCAGTCACTGGTATAGCTGTCCCAGCTGCTCCTCAGCTCCAGGGTATCAACAGACATGACAGTGTGTGGTGTCCACGCATGCCCAATTCAGGGCACAGGACCTGTTTGACTAGCATGAGAAATAATGTTGTAACATGACTGGGTGTTGATGCTCACTAACCTTTTTTTTCCCCAACTTATAAAAAAAACTGTAAATACAATTGAGGTTCAAAAAAAAATCATTAATATAAATTTCAGGCATATTTGTAATAGTAGTAAGCTTTTAGGGGATCTCCCCTAGTATTCCCTTGGGCATTGTATCAAATAACTTGATAGTGGTATCACTGTTTATTTGGCCATGTCATAATATTGTCTAGTTAGGAACTGAGGATCTTATCTATGGGAGGAGGAGTAAAAGAAATTCTATATTATATAGCCATCACTTATAGCCTGAATCTGTGAGGTACAGTGTTCCTTTAGCTACCACTGTCTTCACAGTACAGTACTTCATGGGATTAAGCATTGTTTATTCTTCAAAGACAGTCACTTCTCACTCCCATTAAAACATACAGTGGGCCACATTCGCTAATCAATTATCTTAGGGCTCCTCAAGTAATATAATAATAGTCATATGGGCCTTATGCTACTACTATTCTGTACCATCAACATTCATGGGAGCTTTGTGGAAAAATGGAAAGTAAAATACAGTTTAAAAGTTTTTGAAAAGAATATTCAATATCTGATTTAGTTATTTTACAGTTATAAAGGATGAATATGTGAAGGGGCAGAAGCAAAGAGCATGGATTTGTATTGGCATTATAGTCAAGGAATTGGAGTTAATGGTTTTTTTTTTAAATGATATGATGTATGAGTGGCTATGATATAAATCAGGGGTGGGCAATCATTTTTGCAAGGGGGCCACTTTAAGAATTTTGGCAGTGATTGTGGGTTGCCCCTGAAGAAGTGGAGCATCCGGCAGAAAGGGCGGAGCCTCAGACTAAAAGGGGCTGTTCTCTCTAGCTGCGATCAGCCCTTGGCAGGGGAGGAGGAGACTTTGTGCATTCTCCCCACGCTCAGGCCAATCAGAGCCTGGGAGTGGGGAGCATGTGTGAACTGTCTTGCCCCCCTCCATTGCCCTGCTAAGGGCACACAGTGACTAGAGGGAACCGCAAGCCATTTTCAACAGCTGGTGGTTTCCTCTGTTGCTTCATGCCCTTGGTGGGGAGAGACTTCACTTGCTCCCCCATTCCCAGGTTTTGATTGGACTGGGAGAGGGGAGCAATTAGGCGGCCGTGGGACCGATCAAACAGGTTAGTGGTCTGGATGCAGCCCGCGGACCCTATCTTGCCCACCCTTGCTATAAATCATGCTGCTGGCCTTTCCCCACTGCTGACTAGACTAGGAAAGGAAAGACAGGCAATAGTTATTATATGGAATAAGTAATAACATGGGCCTGTTATTTGTACAGATTTTATTGATTAGGGTGAGAGGAAGCAAGATGATACTTTTAAATTAACAATTCACAAAGGAACATCATTCTGTACAACTTTATGGGCTAAACTCCGCTCTTGGATATGCATGTATGTCTCTGTTATAGTCTTACTTCACTTGTGATGATCTCATTTTAAATCTGTTCACTAAGAAATATAGGTTATGTTTACAGAGGAAAATGTTCTTGAACAGGAAGAAATGCCATATTGGTATATTGTGAGCCATTATATAATTAGTGTATTGCTATGAAGGAGATACAACAAACATGGCTTAAGTCAGCCTATCTAGTTCAATGGCTGTTGACTAATAGTGGCCATTGCTAGTGCCTTCAGAAGCAGTGAACAGAACAGGGCAATTAATTATCAAGTGATTATCCGTTATTGTCCAGTTCCAGTTTCTAGCAGTTAGGTTTAGGAACACTCAGAGCTGGGTGGGTGCATAACTGACTGGATCATCATTCTCAGAGAGTGGTTATTAACCGTTCAAAATCATGCTGGAAGGGCATAACAAGTGGGGTCTGTTTTGGAACCGGTTCTGATCAATAGCTTCATCAATGATGTAGAAGATAGCATAAGGAGTACAATTATTAAGATTGCAGAAGATACCAAGCTGGGAGGGGTTGCAAGTGCTTTGGAGGATAGAGTCATAATTTAAAATGATCTGGACAAACTGGCCTGAGGTAAATAGGATGAAATTCATTAAGGACAAATACAAAATACTCCAATTAGGAAGGAGCAATCAATTTCACACATACAAAATGGGAAGTGACTGTCTAGAAAGGAGTACTGCAACAAGGCATCTGGAGGTCATAGTGGACCAGAAGCTGAATATAAGTCATCAGTGTGATGCTGTTGCAAAAAAAGCAAATATTCTGGGATGAATTAACAGGAGTGTTGTCAGCAAGACATGAAAAGTAATTCTTCCACCCTATTCTGTGCTGATTAGTCCTCAACTAGAATACAGGTTCATCCTCTCAAATCCATGATTCTCTGGTCTGCACTGGCAGGTATGCAGCCAGCAGCCACTGGGAGCCCCGGTTTGGGGATACCCAACCAGACTGACAGCAGAGGGGCTGATGGTGGCTGGTGAACCCCAATCCATGGATCACAAGCCTCACTGGCAACAGCAGAGCTGGTTGTGTCTGGGGATCCCCAGGGCCGGGGATCCCCGGCTGCACTGGCAGGAGCATAGACAGTGGCAGTCACAGAACCCCAGCTCCAGGGGTTTCCAGTTGTGCAGGCTGCAGCTGGGCATCTTGACCACTTTGGTCAAGTTTAAAGCTCCCTGGCTGGATTGGCAGAAGAGTGAGATAGTAGGCTGGGAAGCCAGCAGCAGGGGACCTGTCCTAGTCCTGCAAAATCCCTTGTTTGGGACTGGTCAGGTACAAAGGGTGCTGGACCAGAGAGGTCCAACCTGTATTGTGTCCAGTTCTGGTCACCACATTTCAGGAAAGATGTGGAGAAATTGGAGAAGGTCCGGAGAAGAGGAACAAAAATGGTTAAAGGTCTAGAAAACATGACCTATGAGGAAAGACTGAAAGAACTGGGTTTGTTTAGTTTGAAAAGAAAAGACTGAGAGGGGACATAATAACTTTCAAGTACCTAAAAGGGTGTTACATGGATGAGGGAGAAATATTGTTCTCCTTGGCATCTGAGGATAGAACAAGAAGCAATGGGCTTAAACTGCAGCAAGGGAGGTTTAAGGTTGGACATTAGGAATAACTTCCTAACTGTCAGTCTGGTTAGACTGGTAAACATTGGTAAACATTGGAGCAAATTGCTTAGGAAGGTTGTGGAATCTCCATTTGTCGTCTAATTGGCCTGGAGGTGGGGGAGCTTGCGGTGCTTCCTCCTGCTCTGTGAGCAGCATACAGTGCTTTGAAGCGCCGCACACTGCTCACGGGACAGGAGGAAATGTCATGTGCTTCCCCGCCCTCAAATCCTGATTGGCCTGGGGGCAGGGGAGCGCACTTCAAAGTGCCATACGCTCATGCAGGGTGGGAGCAGGGTGAGGGAAGTTTCACACAGCTCCCTCGTCCACAGGCCAATCAGGACTTGGGGGCAGAGGAATGCGTGACATCTCCCGCCCTGTGAGCAGCGTGTGGCACTTTGAAGCACCCCGTGCTCCTCGTGGGAGGTGGGAGGGTAGGGCGGGAGGAGGCTTTGCATGCTTCCCCTGCCCTCTGGCCAATCAGGGCCTGGGGGCGGGGGAGTGTGTGAAGCCTCTTCCTGCCCTCCCAGGGGCATGGGTGCCTCATGTGAAGGGGAGGCAAAGGGGCTCCTCCCCCAGACCAATTATGGTCTGGGGCTGGGGAAGCCCAGAAGCATTCTGCCCCCGCCTCTTCCTGATTAGGGCCCGCCCCTTCTGGATTAGGCCCTGCCCCCTTCCGGGGATGCCCAGGGCCACTTCAAAAATTTGTAAAGTGGCCACCGGCCAAAAATTATTGCCCACCCCTCATGTAGATGGTGCTTGGTCCTGCCATGAGTGCAGGGGACTGGACTTGATGACCTCTCGAGGTCCGTTCCAGTTCTAGTGTTCTATGATTTACTATAATCTCTGATCCCTGACCATATTCACTGCCTATTCATTTCATTGGTTTGCTGTGGGATAGGGTATACAAACCCCATGCTGGGACCAAAGTGGATAAAATACTATAATGGGCCATGCTGGTTCCATTCTTCCAATCCTGCAGAACATGCTGCAACTGGATACAGAGCTGAAAAGTGAGTAACTCAGGTCAGAAGCAGAAGGCTGGGGAGGAGTGCAGACCTACGTTGCAAGATTCTGTAAAAGTAGGTAGAGATGTCTCTATGAGAGACCGAGGACTGCATGCTGAGCCCCGTTGAGGTTGATGGTTTGCTTTCCCTTTTTATATTTTCTTTTTCCTTATCTGGAACTAGAAACGGAGAGAGCAGTGGTAGAAAGCAACCCAGGGAGGGTAACACAGAGGTTACACAAACCTCTCCAAGGATCAGCACTCCTCAAAAACTGGGTCAGAACCCTGTGGAGTTGGATTTCCTGGGTTCCCCTACTGCTAACCACCCTTGGCTAACTGGATGCTAATCACTAGGCAACTAAGCTCACTTGAGGCCCTGCTATAGGTTAAATAACTCTTTATTAATTTTCTCTATACCAGTCATGATTTTATAGACCTCTATCATCCCTCCTCAGTTATCTTTTCCATGAAGTGATAGAAAAACTGGCTCCCATTTTAAAGGATAATAACATTATAATGTCCTTTTTCAAATTATCCCTAGTTTATAGGAATCTTATAATTAGTTTTAATAGTAAGTAGAATCACTTTATTGGATTATGTATGCAATAACTGTTGTGAATCATTGTGTGCTGAATAACTTAAACCCAAATGATGCATTACAAAAGTACTTAATATGAAGTAAATACAATTGTAGATGCACTCATGTATCCTTTCAGGTTCATCTGTGTCAGATTAATCTATGAAACAAGTCTAAGACATTAGACAAATTTGAGGATATTACTGCAGTTCTGCCAAACTTTGCCAAGATGCATCTTTATTTTGCAGAATTTCCCTCTTTAAAACAAACAAACAAACCCTGCTGTATCCAAACATGAATTTTAAAAGTGGACAGAGAAATTCCTCCTTTTTCTGAATGGATAAAATAACTGTTAGATACATAACACTTTACACTTCATTCATCAATAGCTGATTCATTTTGTAATGAACAAGAGCAGATTAGTTTCAACCATATTAAGTAAAAAACGGTTACAGTGTAGACTGATGTCATTAGCTCTACATTTTGCATAATTATGGAGTGTAACATAGAAAGCACTGTAATTCGTCCACTGTTTAGGCATCAATAAGTATGGATAAGGAATGAAGTATGTGGATCTGCATTGGCAATGTACAGGATCTAGACTTGCTGATAAGTAACCTTCTTTCTCTTAATAATACTGTCAGAACAAGAGCTGCAGTCTAGGATAATGAAACATCTTTCTTTACAGATCTTTTGTAACATTGCTCAAGTCACAGTACCTGAAGATCACTCTTTGCTCACATTCTACCAGCTTCAAAGTGACTTCTGTAGTGTGTTTCACTGATGTTTGCATTACTGAGATATACAAAGCTGTCACGTTATTTCTTGATTTGACTATTTGACCAAATACCATTGATCAGGTATGTATCTTCACACACTAGACATGAAAACCATATTTCCATTCTGAAAAGTGGGTACCTCCCAAGATATTAAACACCAGAAATTGCTTTATATTATTCCTGTCTGCTTAACAAAAAACAACAACAAAAATACCATGTCCAGGGAGAGGCTGCTTCTATGGTTAATGAACAGCACTGAAATGAAGAAGACCTGAGTTTTTAGTTCCCAGCAGTGCCACAGGCTTCCTGTTTGACCCTGGGAAAATTCTTCTGTCTTTCCCTTTGTTTTGTGCATTTAGATTTTAAGATATTCAGAAAAGTGACTGTTCTGACTGTGTGTTTGTACAGGGCTTGACACAATGGGATCCTATTGTTATATCTATAGTAACATAGATATAACAAGTAATGTTAAGTTTAAGTAGCAAAGGGTATGTCTACACTAGCCCCCTAGTTCGAACTAATTAGGGAGGCTAATGTAGGCATTTGAAGTTGCAAATGAAGCCTGGGATTTAAATATCCCGGGCTTCATTTGCATCTTCCCGGGTGCTGCCATTTTTAAATCCCCCTTAGTCTGAACTCCGTGCCCGCGGCTACACGCGGCATGGAGTAGGTAGTTCGAATTAGAATGTCTAATTCGAACTACCATTACTCTTCCACAAGGAGTAATGGTAGTTCAAATTAGAGATCCTAATTCGAACTACCTACTCCGTGCCGTGTGTAGCCGCGGGCACGGAGTTCGGACTAAGGGGGATTTAAAAATGGCAGCGCCCGGGAAGATGCAAATGAAGCCTGGGATATTTAAATCCCGGGCTTCATTTGCAACTTCGAATGCCTACATTAGCCTCCCTAGTTCGAACTAGGGGGCTAGTGTAGACATACCCAAACTTAGCTGAAACTTAATACCTATCAAAGGTTTTTCTATATGGCTGGAAAATCCATTATTTTTTAAACAAAACATAGCTACATTTGTTTTCAGTGCATTTTACAACAGGTTGAACCTCTCTAATCTGGCATCCTTGGGACATGACTGATGCTGAACTGGAGAATTTTTTGAACTACAGGAGATCAATATTGTCTAGCAGCATTACCAACACTTCTACTGCTTACTGGGCTCTTAGAAGACATTTAAGGGTAAATCAGAGCTATATAACAGGACAGAACACTGAGACCCAGAGCTGGTGGCTGTAAACAAAATTTATGGGATTGTGGGAAACGTGGCCATACACATGATAAGTGGACATCTGGCTAACTAAAATCATGCTGGATCATGGATGTTGCCGGACCAGAGAGTGCCAGACTAGAGAGTTTCAACCTGTACAAAGTTTACTGGAGGTACTGCAGATCTTTGAAGGATCAAATGAGTTCTGCTTCCAATGAGCTTATAATAAATTATAAATTTATAAAGTTTGCATTTTCTGTTGATTATTCCTGATGACTTTGAAGAGTGCACATGGAAGAGTCAAGGCATGAAGTATGAGGCTGTAGAGGTAAACTGAGAAGACTGCTTTGGAGCTAAGACTTTTAGGACTCCCTGTTTCCCAGTGCCCTTTAGAGTTTTAAACTCTCTGCATGGTCCTCTTATTTTATTCCTGCTCTCTTTATTTAGCACATCTGTGTACATATTGAAGGCTGTAGGAACAATGCCTCCAACTGGAACTTTATGAAGTGCATTCTAGGTCCAATGAAACTTTCAATTTTTATAAAGTGAGCACGATTGATCATTATTTCTGTGGACTTTAAGAAATCCAGCAGGATGGCAGTTTTTAGGAGAATCAGGAATGACAAACTGGGGAAATGAAAAGACTGATGGGAAGCAAAGAGCTCTGCAGGGCTGTGTCTTGATTTTCAGGAGACCTAAACCTGAGGTCAATGGGAACAGTGGGTGCTCAGTATATTTTGAAATCAGGCTGCATAAGTCCAGGGAGAGGGATCCTTTTTTTCTCTTCTGCCCTGGTCCCTGGTGTCATGCAAACCTCCAACTCCACAGGGTATCTGTCTTCCAGTAATTCTTGGTGTCTTCCACACTTTCCCCTTTTTAAATGTGCTTTATCACTGGTTTGGACTTTTCCTCATTTACTGGTGGTGTAGAAGCAGCTGCTGTTGAGTTTATCCAGCAACTTGTACATGATCATACAAATGTCAGCCTCCTTCATTCAGCATGTTGAAGTGCTTATCAAAATCTTAATGGATGCAACATAACTGCCTCTGCGAGCTCTAGGGAGCTATGCTTGCACCGTTCAGCTTTGCATGGAAGATGTTGTCTTAGAATATTTTATTCAGCATTTTTCCTTCTGTTGGTTGGAATTTATGCATGAATTAAGAATTTTGGGACAGATTAATTTGTTGTTTAAGATTTATTTATGGCTGCTTTGTTTCACCAGAATGGGTGTGTCTAGACTATAGGGTTTTTTTGAAAAAAGTAGCCTTTTTTCGAAAACACTTCACCTCTGTCTAGACTGCAGCAGTTCGTGTTTTTTCAAAAGTAAATCAAAAGAACGCAGAAGTTTTTTTCGATCGCAGTAAACCTCATTTTACGAGGAATAACACTTTTTTTCAAAAGGTACTCTTGAAAAAAAGGCGATATTGAATGCAAACTGTGCTTTTTCGAAAGAGAGCGGCTAGACTCTTGAAAAAGTGGCTTGCTTTTTTTAAAAATCTGCTTGTAGTCTGGATGATGTCTTTCAAAAGAGGTTTTTTTGAAAGATTCTTTCAAAAAAGACTTTTCGAAAGAGGCTTGTAGTCTAGACATAGCCTTCGATACAAAGCAGTTGAAACAGTAAATTTGGCCCTACCAGTAAATTTGCCCCATTCCTGATCACTAGTGTGGGGGGGGGGTGTTTTTGTTAGAAACCCTTTCTGTGCACTTGGTTATATTGAAGACTATTTAAGTGCAATCCTATTTGGAACAGTGACTGTTTAAATAATGTCTCCAAACTCAACAGACTTTCCATGTCTGTGCATTTCTGTTTATTAACAAAACTAGAAGATTTACCCACTGTTGCGTGGGTCCTTAACTCAAATAAGTTTTGTTTTCCTTCATTTAAATAATTGTTCTGGGGTGCAGCTAGAGGTGAGGGGTTCAGTGTGCAGATTGCCCTGCAGAGAGTGGACAACCCTAGCCCTTTGTCAGCACAGTAGCTTGGGACCAGGTGAGAAGTACACAGCCAGCGGACAGACACACAGATAAACAGACACACATAAGAACATAAGAACATCCATACTGGGTCAGAACAAAGGTCCATCTAGCCCAGTATCCTGTCAGCTGACACTGGCCAACACCAGATGCCCCAGAGGGAGGGATCACAATAGGTAATCCATATGTCACCCACTGTCAGAGAAACAGAGGCTAGGGAATAAGTAGGAATAAGAGATCCTCCGGAAAAGGGCTTTATTCCGGAGGATCGCGCCAGTCTAGACTCTTTTTTCCGGCTTTTCCCCAAGCCGGAAAAAAAGCAGCGGCCATGTTTATTTAAATCCCGCGGGGGATATTTAAATCCCCCGCGGATTTCCTTATTCTGAAGTTGGAAATTAACATGCCTCTTCCAGAGAAGGGGCCAATGTAGATGTAGCCAAGATGTATCATAAAATCTGGCAAGTCTCACACCCCCAGAAAGGGCATCTCGCACCCCCAGGGGTGCGTGCATCCCAAGTTAAGAACCACAGCACTACGTTATGGTAAGAGGAAGCTGTATACCAAATTTGGTGGTCCTAGTTCTTACCATTTAGGGCAGTGGTTCTTAACGTGGGGGTAATTACCCCTCAAGTGGTATACATTTAAATTGTACCCCTCAAGGGGTAATTTGGCATATTTCAGGAAGTAATAAGTTTAAAATACAATAGGTGTTCAATTTTGTTCAACATAATGTATGAGGAAGCAAAATACAAGAAAAATAATTATTCATAATTTTGTTTTTGTCTATTGCCATTTTAAAAAGGAAGAGGGGTAATTTTGGTTTAAGCTTAAGAGGTAACAGTGCCAAAGAGGTTAAGAACCACTGATTTAAGGGGATTTCTTGAACAAATGGACTCATTCATGAATGGACAGACAGAAACACTTTTTACTTTTGATAGTTCTGATAGTTCTCATAGTTCTTCACAGCCAACACAGCTAATATTGAATTAGTTGGATTCTATCTGCTTTGCTCATCACCATCATAAGTATTTAAGTTCCAGTCAATTGCACCTGAGTAGTCCTATTGAGAGCCTAATTTAAAGACAGCAGGGTGCCACAGTGTTAACAGAGGGCTTCAGATTACTACTGTGTGAAATGGAAACAGTTTGCCTTTCAGAACCCAGGGTGAATTTGCCCAACTGTCAGTTGAAGCAGAGGGGGAACCTTCGTAATTACTATGCAATTGTTATGAAAAATCCCTGAAATAATAGTCAGAAAACCCCAGAATGCAATTTCAGTTGCTATTCAGAGTATAAACACATTTCAGTTTCTCTCTGCCATAGAGTTACAATATTTATTTTTTGTGTTGAACAATTTCTAAATACTAAGCAAAACAACACAGAGCACCAGATCTTGTTTCCATTTAAATAAGTGGCAAAACTCAGACATCAAGGGTTATGTGTACACTAACAGGTTATTTTGAAATAAATTGCTTTGAAATAATAACTCCTGAAATAATTATTATGAAATAAGTGTATTCCTCTTCATAAGCAGGAGTTATTATTTTGAAATAACCAGACCCTTATTTTGAAATAACGGGCTTGGTAGTGTGGATGCACTGCTTGTTATCTTAATATATAAAGGAGAATGTTTGTATGTTTGTGCTCTAATAACTTGGACATTATAAGAATTACCTCAACCAAACTTTCCATGGGATAACCGTTCCTCCAGAAGAAGGTTTTAAGGTACTTTTGGACCCAATTGGGTGCGATCTCAACCTGTAAAAATAAAAAATAAAAATAACCCTCTGTGCTGCACTGCAGGGGCAGCCCCACCCACTCTAGATCACGTGCTCGCCACCTGTGGCCCCCAGCGCCATCCAGGACTCACCCCACCCTCATGCACACAATGGCTCGGGCACCCGCTCTGCTCCCTGCGGCTACAGTTACCAGGTAGTCTAAAAAAAAAACGGACACACTTGATCGTGGGCGGGCGAGGAGGAACCGGCCAGGAGGAGAGCGGAGCTGCCCAGGAAGAAGGGGGAGGGGCCGGGAAGCAGAGCAGGGGCGGGGGCAGCGGGGCTGGCCGGGGGAGATCAGGAGAGGGGCTGCCAGCGGAAGCAGAGTTGGTCGGGGGGGTGGATTGGGGGCAGCTTGGCTGGCCAGGGGAGATTGGGAGAGGGGAGGCCAGCAGGAAGCAGAACTAGTAGCAGGGGATCAGGGGCAGCAGGTCTGGCCGGGGGAGATCAGGGGAGGGGTGGCTGGCAGGAAGCAGAGCTGGTTGGGGGGGTGAGGGGCAGCAGGGCTGGCCGGGAGAGATCAGGAGATGGGTGGACGGCAGGAAGCAGAGCTGGTTGGGGGGGTGAGGGGCAGCGGGGCTGGCCGGGAGAGATCAGGAGATGGGTGGACGGCAGGAAGCAGAGCTGGTTCTGGGGATAGGGAGGGGGCAGGGGAGCTACCGGCGGGAAGCAGAGCTTGTCGGGGGAGATCAGGGTGGAGGGGGCAGCTGACGGGAGCAGGGCTGGCCGGGGGAGATCGGAAGGAGGAGAACCGGCCAGCAGGAAGTAGGGCTGGCGGGGGGCGGGGAGTGGGACCAAGCAACACCGGGTAACTCCAGATAGTTTTGAAATAATGTGTAGACATGTCCAAGGGGAGCAGAACTAACCCAGAATACATTACTTTTGACAATACAATTATTGGGTAGGATTAACTCCTTTTCATCACAAAATATTTTTTCTCGCTCCATTTCTTCAACACTAACAAATGGAAGTCAGGGAGCCTTTCAGAATCTGAGCCCACCAGCAAGCCTTACAGCTAGGAAGACAGTATTATTTCTGAGTTCAGGTTAGAGTGTAATGATTTTTGCTCTTATTAGCAATCCCAATGCTAACTCGCAGGATACAATAATTTTGATTGGCTGTCTTAGGGCCTGATACTGTGCACACTTCATGCACTCTCAAATACATCTGGTGATTGCATTAGGAGTCAAGAATGCCCAACATATTGTAGTATGATTGCTTTGATTTTTTCCCCCATGAAGTATTTCAGCTCTCTGGTATCTCATAAATGTCACATAATGGCATGCACACAAAAATTTAATCATCTTTTTACAGCTGTTGTCCTACATTCTTAGAGGAAAAACTATTGTAACCTATTAGTTTTCTTTGCACTAGTTGGCTTATTACTACTCATCCTAGTTTGCATTCTCACATAAATTGGATGATGTGCATTCAGGTCTATTGACCATGAGAACCATAATGACCAGTAGTGGGTGTTTGGCATTAGTTATTAATGACATCCACCTGTGTGAAGAGTTAATATTAATTGACTTCTATATTAAAATTTAGTTTTTAAATACAAAGATTATGGAAGGCTGTTTTGCTAAACTATATGACAAATGTTTTAGAGGTACGATAGTGGAACTAAGATATATAGTTTATTCTGCAGACTGTAAAAGGAAAACTTTTTTACATTTATTCTTTCCCCAAAATGAATCTTGCCCCTTATAATTGTGGATAATTTTGGGGCGTCAATGAAGAAACGGCTCAAAAACCATAACATGAAATTCCTGATTGTCATTAAATGTGTCAAGTGTCAGTGATTTATTTTCAGGTTAACAATGTAGATCCACAGAAAAGTCCCTCCAGATTTTCAAAAGTGGGGCACCTAAAAATCCCTACTACTCAATTTTTATACTTTGGAATATCATTCAGAATGTCACATTTCAAAAATTGCTGCACATTCATCCTCCAAAAATCAAGCTTCTTTAAGGTGTTTCAGTTTAGGCACTCAGAAGCATAATTCACTTTTGAAAATCTACACTATAAATGCAAAAAGTAACGTTTATAACAAAAACAATGTTTTTTTGTCAAACAAAAGTCAAACTGCTGCAATTTCTGGTCAGTCTGGATTTGGGGCTTTTAACATCTCTGAAAATAAGTCTCTTCTTCAATATTAAATATTATCAAAACTAGATAACTATGAACATGAGTAAAATTTACTTTTCTCTTGACATGTACAGTGCATGAATTATATGAAGTGTGCAGCTGGTGCTCCAAAGGAACATTAAGAGCATATACTATGTTTTAAAATGCCTGCTTTAGTCATTTATTCATTGGATGTAAATTACTTATTTTATGAGTGTTTATTAATTTAAACTGAAGCATGTACATGTTGTGCTGTACTAGGTGTGACAGTGCTTTCTGAATCCCCACAGAACTGATTTCATATTTCATTATTTAAAATATTCCACTTCTGTTCAAAGTTCTCCCATCAGTCTGAGAATTCCTGATGTCTCTTATGTAGTCATTTGAATACAACTTTCTCTAACAGGGACTCCTCCATCTTTTCTTGCTGGTCATAAAAGTGGGTCCTGCTGGTATACATAGCTGCATTGAAGTCAATGGAGCCAGGATAACTTACAACAGCTGAGAATATGACTTGTGATTTTTTTTCTGTTCACCACAATTTCATTTGTAATTAGTGACTTACCTAATATACACACAAACAAATCCATCATATAATCCCCTTCCAACCAAAACCCATTATAAGGTAGGTATCATTTTTATTTACTTTATTATCTAACATGATGAGGAGAAGGTAAAAAGACCTTTTCCCCTTCCTTCTCATCTGCCAGTACACTTCCTCATGAACGTTTCTGATCACTTAGGGTATGTCTACACAGCAAAGTTATTTCGAAATAACAGCCGTTATTTTGTGTTTGTGTGTGTTCCACCCAAGTCTTCATCTGTTGGGACGCAAGGTCCCATTACAGCGGGCAGCCTAGGGAAGGGTGACGGGCGCCCCGGAAAGTTTAATGTCTGTGTCTTTTACCACTAGGACTGGGAATCCTTTGCGGCGGGCAGCCAACAGGCTGACAGATGCCCCAGAGTTTGCAGGGAGAGCTTATTACACCTCAGACTTTGACTGCTAGGATTCATGATCCCTTCGCAGCGGGAAGGCCAGGGAAGGCTGAGAGATGCCCCTATGGATCTGTCCTCTGGAAGCGACACAATCCAAATGCCCAGCTCTGCCTGTATCTGTCCCTTATGACCAGCTGGATTTCTTTTAAATTGTGCTTGGTTCTATTACAGCTGAAGGAGTCAGGTTAAAGCGTAAACAGTTACAGGTTTATTAAAGAAGCAGTTCTCGCAGCCTCGAGGTCAACAATTGGCATATCTCTGTTTACAGCCATCCAGGGTCATAGCAGCCATCATATCCGGGCGTTCTGTCAAGGCTTCAAAGACTCTGCTGATTTTACTGCTCTGTGTGTCCTGTGTGCTCCAGGCAAGCAAAAATGGATATTACGGGGAGTGTTCCTGTCTGGCTACAGTGAGGGCAACCAGAGTACACAGAGACAAAAATGCTTTGCTGTCCCTCATCGAGGTAGACAAGCAAGCAGGGAAACCTGAGAATGGGCTGTCCACTCAGTGTAGACGTGTTATTTCAAAATAAGCAATTTTGAAATAACTATTTTGAAATTAGATATTTTAAAATAACGCTGAAGTGTAGGCATACCCTTACTCTTTTCCTACCCTGGCTCACCCTTACCACTGAACTTTGTTTTTCACGTTTATAATCTGGATATATTTGTAGGTGACCTTTGTGGCTCAGGTTCATCTCTGTTCCATTGCAGACCAGGTAATTTGTTTGTTTCCATTGTCAGTTGCCTAGGGTATTATAATGTTCCCAATTTGATAATCAAAAACCTACATTTTACTGAATTCAAAATAAGTAATGGACAGTATTTATAAGGATTGTAAATAAGAAAAGAATGTTGAGTTTAACATTTAGTAGCACTGATTACGATTTTGTTCACTGTCTTCATTGTTTGGTTTTTAGTATCAATCTTTTATAAGGCATTTAACTGCAATTCTTGGTAAAATAGAAATTCATTTTTCTATTTAAATATAAATGCAAATTCCTCCTTTCCACTTACCTGTCCAAAAAATAAATAATAAAAAAGGCCACTGGAAGATCTAGCCTACCCCTTGCTTCCTTGACTCATGGGGCACTTCAGCTATAGGCTCAGCAGGTACAGAATGTGTGTTTGATTATTTTAAGGTATTGGTATTCCTTTATGCATGAAATGGGATCTTGCTGAGAAAAATATCCCAATACTTATAGTCAGGGCTTGACAATTAGGGCAATCTACTCGCCCATGGCGAGTAGATTTTAGCCCGGCATGGCACCGCAGTGTGAGCAGTGCATGCACAGCGCGGTCTGCACACGCACAGCGTGCCAAACTGCACGGCTGGCAAGTGGGGCTCGCCGCCGCGTGTCAAGCCCTGCTTATAGTTGTCTATGGTGTCCTGCGTAACATCTGGAAGCAAAGGGGGGAGGGCACTTTTACTGGGGTGGACGGCAGAAGTGAAGTACTTGCTTGCTGAATTTGAACAGCCAGACACAAGGGCTATAAGCAGAGCTCAATGCAGAGCTATGGGTTTAAAAGAACACTTTAATAGTGAACCTTGCTTTCTTGCAGCCCAGTATGAATCTCGTACTGAATACTGTCTATGTAGGAATATTGTATTGTTAATGCACCTATTAATATTGTTTGAGTGATGGTATGAGTTGTGTGAGACAGTGTATTGAGTAGGAATTGGCACTTTCAGAATTGCTCAGCACCAGCCAATATATGTTGTGGATAAATAAAGATTAATTATGCTTCAAAGAATAAATTTGTATTCTGTAACAACCATTTAAAGCTTGATAAATTAAGAGAACTTCTGAAATGTAAAGGTACATGTACGCCAAATGTGTCTTTCACAGGTCAGGGTATGTGTAGTTGTGAATGTCTTTTATGTCCCTGGGATGCAATGGTAAAGGAAATGCACTGATGCCACTTGGAATATTGTGGGGAGAGGGACAGGGAAGTCCTGATATTGAGATCTCTATGGGATATAGAGAGAGGCAAGCTCAGAACTGTTGAACCTGCAGGTCCACCAAAGTCTGCAGCATCTCTGTTTGCTGTCTGAGCAGCACAAGCAGGTCCTGCTACACATCCCTGTCCTTTTCTTGCACCTTTCTCCTCTCCATTCTGTCCTCCTCCAGTCTGTTTCCAAGTCTCATCTCTTTCTACTTCAGGGCTATGAAGGTTTGAGCCAGCCATTTGCAGGGGCCACTAAGCTGCACAATTAGCCAGATATGTTCTGTGATTCTGTTTGTTTGTTTTCCCCACCTTCCTCTGAAGTATCAGGCATTGGCCATGAAATGAAGCAGGGCACTGGATGGCTCAGGCCTAAGGTGTTACAGAGAATCTTTCTTAGATGTCAGGCTGGTGAGTCTTGCCTAGATGCTCATGATCCAAGTGATCATTGTTAATTGGGATCAGGAAGGGATTTTCCCCCAGGTCAGATTGGCACAGACCTTGGGATTTGTTTTGCCTTCCTGTGCTACATGGCGCACAGATCATTACTAGAATAATCTAGGCATATCCCCTTTAATGCCATTGCAGGGACCTCAGACGTTAGTGTTATCTCATTCTCTCTTGTTCTTGGCCTGTGGCACACACAAGCTTAATCTTCAGAGGACTGAAATGTTTTAATCCAACAGTTCTCAAACTGTGGGTTGGGATCTCAAACCAGGTTGTGATCCCATGGTAATAGGGTCACCAGGGCTGGTGTAAAACTTGCTGGGGTTCAGAATTGAAGCCCAAGACCCACTGCCTGAGGCTGCAGTAGAAGCCTGAGACACACTGCCCAGGGTCGAAACTCAAAGGCTTCAGCCCATGATGGTGGCTGTCAGGCTTCAGCTTCAACCCTGGGTGTGGGGCTCAGGTTACAGGCCCCCTCCCTAGGGTTGGGCCTGGGCTTTGGACTTAGGCTTTATTCACCGTTCTCGGGGTCACAAAGTAATTTTTGTTGTCAGAAGAGAGTAATTGCAATGAAGTTTTAGTATTCCTGCTTTAATCTAACACAAGTTATTGGACTCAATACAGGAGTGACTGGGCACAGGGTACAGACCTCCTATATAGAAAGACATAGGTCTAATTGTCCCTTCTGATTTGAAACTATATAAAGTTCAAGAACACATAGGACACATAGGTAGCAGCTTAACAATGAGTGGGTAACCCGAGATGTACTTTTAATAAAAATAATACAAAAATGTCCCCATTTTCCAGCAATACAATTCAAGGAAAGTATAGACTTTTAAAATGAGATAATTATGTCTTCTTTAATTCAAGTTATAACTTCTTTAATTCAATTTAACTGCGAGATACTTTATGTGAACACAAGTAATGGTAAAACATAACCCTTAATCTCTTAAGAATGTTTTCAGCAGTTTAATGGTATATATTGCCCTCTCATATTTCTGCTTATCAAAATACTTAACCTGCTTTTTGGTCATATTAGTCAATTTTATAATAATGGTCATGGGGGGGGGGCGGTAAATGTCCTTTTTATTGTTGGTCACTGAGCTATTAGTCTTGTAGAAAGCTATTATAGAAAGGCTTTTTAAAAATCATATTGATGTACTTTTCATACAATATGGTACTCAAATTATTTTTGGCAGGTTGTATCAGCAGAAAAAAAATCTTAGATATAAACATGCAAACGTGACCTGCTGACCATCTTTTGAGATCTGTCTCCTTTGACAACAAAAGCAGAAAAGATGTGACAAGCTCAATCTATTCAAAGCAACTAGTTGTTGAGATAGCAAGAAAAAAAGGTCTTACCTAGAGGTCAGTAGGACTTTTGTAGTCAGACAACCATAATGTGGATGGATAGAATGAACCCTTTCTCATGGAGTACTCAATTTATGGTAACCTCTTTTTTTACTGTTCAAAGGCTGTAAAATCTGTAGTTGTAAAATACCTAAGGCTACGTCTACACAGCAAGGTTTTTGTGCAAAAACCTGTGGAGCGTCCACACATCAAATGCGCTTTTGCACAAGTAAATCAGCAGTAAAATGGCAGAACAGAGGGCTTTTGCTGGTGTAGGTAAACCTTCTTCTATGAGGCATAACTCCCTTTTGTGCTACAGCTATTGCTCAAAAAGGCAAGTGTGAACACTCCAAAAGCACAGGTGATAATTTGAAGGACCTAGAGATGTTTTGACATCTAGACTCCCTTCCTGCAGTACTCCTTCCTAGTCAGCCATTTCCCACTTTATATGTGAGAAATTGATTGTTCCTTCCTAAGTGGAGTACTTTGCATTTGTTCTTATTGAATTCATATCCCTATCCTCCAAAGTACGTGCAACCCCCTCCAGGCTTGGTACCTTCTGCCAACTTTTTAAATGTACTCGTTATGCCATTAACTAAATTGTTGATGAAGATACTAGACAGAACTAATCCCAAAACTGATCCCTGAAGAACCTCACTTGTTATGCCCATCCAGCATGACTGTGAACTGTTGGTAATTACTCTCTGAGAACACTTATTCAACCAGTAATGCTCCTGTCTAACAGTAGCCCTGTCTTGTATTTACCTAGTTTATTTATAATAAGGTCATGTGAGACTGTATTAAATACTTTACTAACGTCTGTGTTGGGGTGGGCAAATGCTGACGTGCAGGCAACATCCGGTCCACAAGGTTTAGCCCCTGGTATAATCTGTGTCCTGTTCTGTTACTTTCCCAATAGATGTTTGGATACCTGAAGTCCTTCTTCATCACCAAGTTCTGAGCTTTGGATGATTCTGTTAGTTTAAAAAAAGCCTCATCTGCCTCTTCTTCCTGGTTACAAGGTCTGTAGTAGACACCTACCATCACATCACCTTTGTTTTTTTTAATCCCTTTTATCATTATCTAGAGACTCTGAACAAGTCTTTTCTCTTGAGTCCTTCTTGTGTGCTAGTAGAGCAGACAGAGTTCTTGGACCAATGACATTGACATGAATTCAGTAACAACAAAACATATACAACTAGTATAAAAGGATAGATGCAGCTCCCCTCCAGCAACTGGTGCTGTTAATCACAACTCCTTCTCTTCCCCCAGACAGGAAGTACTTCCTCTGATCTCCCTGTCAGGTTACTTCCTGAGTCTGAAATTGTCCTTATCTGGGAGCAGCAATTTTCTTTAGAGACTCTCTGGATGTGCTCCGCACATAACGAGCCAACTACATGACACTGTTAAAATATTCTGCTAGAACAGAAATCACATATTCTTTATTTTTCTGTTATCTGCCTGTCAGCCGACGGTCAGGGCAGTGAGTCCCTTATGACCGGCTGAAGTTCTTTTAAATTGTGCTTGGTTCTGTTACAGCAACTGAAGGAGTCAGGTTAAAGCTTAAACAGTTACTATTTTATTGTTACAGGGTAAACTTAGTTGTTAAATGCTACTGCTGTGTTACAGATAACACAGCCACTACAAAGGACAGGACAGAAATTACACTAATAAGTCACTTACAGGTACCATGAAACCCTTTTGGTTCTCTGAGCTCTTATTAAATGCATGCAAAATAGACACATAGCAGGTATAATTCTCACCCCTGCGTTCCAGACTTGGCGTGGCCAGAGTCTTTCTCTTAATCCCCCGGGAAGAAGTAGGGCGAGGTTGGGCGTCCCACAGACCTCAGGAGACAATCAATACCTGCCAGCAGGTGTAGATGATTGGAGCTCAAATGGGGTGGGCTACTATACCCCTCTTTATACCCCTTGGGTCATGTAGGCTTCTTCCTGGTCTCAAGTGTCCAATTAGGAAAAATGGCTTTGAATGCCAAGTTTCCCACGAAGGGTGCAAAGCATAATTCACACCTGGGAAAATGCAGATGTAAGCGGGGGAATGGTCCCGCTCTTGTGGGGAACTTTCCTGGCTTCTATACACCCCGGTGAAATGAACCAGTGAAAGGATCTGAGTCCCCGCTCCCACTTCCTTTACCCCACGGCTCCCTGATCCTGAGGGCTCCCCCTCCACTCTCCTGAGTAGCAGAGCCCTTGAAACCCCAACAAGGCTGGGCCCAGGTTTCCTGGGGCTTAATCCCTGACCTTGTAGTCACTAGGGGCAGGAGTTAGGGTGTCCCCACTCCGAGGTGCTCTCTTTACACTGCAGGCCTTCTTGGCCCAGTGATCACTTCATAAGGTTCAAAGCAAATACAATTTATTAAACATCAACTGATTAAAGAGAATAGAATAAGAAACAATGAGAATGGTTAAATGAGAACACACAGCCCTGCTCTGTAGCACAGGGACATCAACGCAGCAGTCTGCAGAGTGTAAGGACAGTTCACAGTCTCTTCCTTAGAAGCCCTGGATGTGCTGCAAGGGGCTGCAGGCTGGACACGCTTGCACTGGCAGTGACCACACAGCCTCAGTCTCTAAGGGTGTGTCTAGACTACATGCCTCCTTCGACGGAGGCATGTAGATTAGCCAGATCGGAAGAGGGAAATGAAGCCGCGATTAAAATAATCGCGGCTTCATTTAAATTTAAATGGCTGCCCCGATCTGCCGATCAGCTGTTTGTCGGCAGATCGGGGCAGTCTGGACGCGATGCGCCGACAAAGAAGCCTTTCTTCATCGGCACAGGTAAACCTGGTTTCACGAGGCTTACCTGTGCCGATGAAGAAAGGCTTCTTTGTCGGCGCGTTGCGTCCAGACTGCCCCGATCTGCCGACAAACAGCTGATCGGCAGATCGGGGCAGCCATTTAAATTTAAATGAAGCCGCGATTATTTTAATCGCGGCTTCATTTCCCTCTTCCGATCTGGCTAATCTACATGCCTCCGTCGAAGGAGGCATGTAGTCTAGACACACCCCAAGTGGCCAGACCCCTCTCCCAGTCCAGAGCCTTTCCCCACACTTTGCAGGTCCCAGTAGCTCACCACATCCAGCTGCAGGCTGTGCTGCTTGGCCAGTTCCAGCTCCTTGTGTTGCTTCTCTGTTCCTTTTGGCTTTCTGAGCACTGCCAGTCTGCTGCTCAACACAGGGTCTGCACTGCTTGGCCTGTCTGTGTCTGGTTCTGTCGCTGCAGGACTTCTTCTTGTACTCCTCTTTCAGCTCTCTGTCTTTGCAGGACCTCTTCTGCACACAGCTTGTTTGTTCAGAGACAGAGCCAGAACAATCCCCACTTACAACCTGTCAGTCAGGCTGAGCTGGAGTGTTGACTGCTTTCCATTGTCTCTGGGGTCTGTCAGTCTCATGAACCCTTCCCCTTCTGAAGCTGGTAAACCAAAAAACTCCCACAGAGTTTTAGTAAGGGGTAACAGTCCCCTTACACAGACAATGGGCACCTCTGGTATGTGATGGGTGAAGATTCCTCTCCTGGGACAGTGCAGGCGTGTCAATTACTGGTACTAGCCATCAGGACGGCGGGAGGCCCCGGGTCGTCAGCTAGCCCATTTACTGTCTGGTTTCTGTTTATGGTAGAGTCAGGGACAGGCAGCACACCTGTGTTCCCAGGGCATCAAAGGCTGATTGCCTTTCTCTTGCTCTCTGGGGGAGGCAGAAACCAAGATGGGGTTCGTGTCTGGCTACACTGCCCCCATCCACAAGAATGATATCTGTGAAAACTTTTCTTTTGCTTTTAGGAATTCATCTTTTCCTGGTCTTTTTCTTCAATCTCAAATTTATTAATCCTATCTTGTGATATCCCAATGTAATTTGTTGCCATAAAAAAGAGTATGACATCACAAATGAGAGCTGATTTCAGACAAAAGATAAGCAGTGGAAACAGAGAACAAAAATGTCTCTGAGACTAAAAATATGGAGGCTGTGTGAATACGTGTGTGTGTTTATATATATATATATATATATATATATATATATAATGAGTTATAAAATACAAATGGACATACTTTGTCATCTCCTGGTTCATCAAGAAAATCTTATTGCTTCTCCTTATGGTAACACTCTTAATAACCAAAAGACACTAAACTGCATCCATTAGAGTATCTATCTATCTATCTATCTATCTATCTATCTATCTATCTATCTATCTATCTATCTATCTATCTATCGGTCACTGTTTCATAGCTATATGACAAATTTGGCATTCAAAAATGACTTTTGGATATAAAATACTGTTGAAACAGTGCTGTAAGTATTCAAAGTAGCATTAAGTGAACAAAGTTGTTTCACCTGCACAATAAAGTATATTGCAAAACCAAAAATTCAGTCATATAAAGATTTGCTACCTACAGAAACAGTCAAGGTAGATATGGATTAGCTATTTAAGCGAGACACAATTAAGGCTAAATTGGAGCTATTTCTATGGTTCATCAACTTACATTGCAGAGCTATGAATTGGAGAGTGGGTGATCAAATTATTCTTGATTTTATCATCTTTATCTTAAACATCTAAAAGCTAACTCTTTCATAATCTGTCTGGTTTGTATATATTTTCCAGTCCAAAATCATTTTGAATGCCTGAATTTTTGGAATTGTTAACCAGTTTATGTTCTGAAATTCAGGTCTCGTGCGGGGTGTTCCAAGTTGGTGCCCAAAATAAATCTCTTTTCACACTCTTAGATTTCATGTTTATTAGAATGAACAGTTCTTTTCGGCTGGCTTTTTAACATGCGAAGGTACATATTTTCCACTTCATTGCATTTATTTTATACCAATAAAACCCCAGGCAGTAGAGTCCAACTAGGGGTAAATCCAACAGAGAATCAGGCTCAAAATATTTTGGATTCTATTTTCTTAAAGATTATTTAGAAATTAATTATGATTATTATCCAATGGTTTGTAAAGGTTAGTAGAAATTTAAATAAAAACACAGGGCTAACAAGAATGGCAGAAATTGAAGCACTAGATAAGATATCTAGATATTTTAGACCAGATATTTTTCTAATTTGTACATACAAAGTTCAAACAAATTGTTAATATATATTTAATCATAGAAATGAAGGACTGCAAGGCACCTCAAGAGATCACCTAACCCAGTCCCCTATTTTGAGGCAGAATCAAGTCTGCCTAACTATCTTTGTCAAATGTTTGTGTATCTGGTTTTTAAAAACCTCTAATGATAAGAATTCTACAACTGATGGTAACCTCCTCTACTGTTTAACTACCTTTAAAAAATGTCCACTAGTATCTAATCTAATTTCCCTGGCTGCAGATTAAGCCCATTCTGTGTCCATGGGAAACAACTGATCACCATCATTTTTATAAGAACCCCTTAACATGTTATTGGGTCTCCTCTCAGTGGTTTTTTCTTAGAGCTAAACATACGCTTTTGCATAGGTTTTTTTGTTTATTTCGGGGGAAAAGGGGGCATATGTGAGGACTTTTATTTTTCCCTGGGCGTGGTTCACACTCCAGTGTTCTGACTCTATTGTGTCGCCCTGCCCTGAGGGCCTACCCTTGCACCTCCCTAGGGCCTCCACCAGCCCACCACTCACTGCTCTCTGACCTCCCCCAAGCTCCTCTCCTAGTTGCTGAACAGCTGTTTCAGTGGGGTCCTGCTAAACAAGTATTACTGAAGGATTTCAGAGGGGTAGCCGTGTTAGTCTGTAACTGAAAAAAACTTAAAAAACAACGAATAGTTCTGCAACACCTTAGAGATTAACAAAAAATGAAGATGGTATCAAGAAATTTTGTAGGCACAACCCACTTCTTCAGATGGATGGAGTTAAGGGGTCCAGACTGCAAAATAAATAGCAGAGAAAGAGAAGGGATGGAGAGGGAAAGAGAAGGAAAAAATGGGAGAAAAATGTCAATGCGTGTGTCCATGCTAAATGAAGCTGATAGAGTGGGTTCTAAGTACTCTTAAGTACCCTCTGCTTCCTTTTTATGTCATTAGGATGTGGAAAGTGGAGGAGGGTAATCTACAGGTTGTTTAAACCTCCATTAGTATCAGACTTGTAAATGAAACTAAGTTTTGCAGCTTCCCTTTCAAGCTGTTTTTTGAAATTGGCTTATAATAATATGGTAACTTTGAGATCCATTAATGAGTGCCCCGGGCAAGTTAAAATGTTCCCCAACTGGTAGTTGTTGAGCACCCATTATTATTTTTTTCCAGTGGATGTTCCCTATGACAAGGAGGGAGGGCTAAATTTGTTAGCTACATCTGGCTCTTGCAGTCCCTCCCTTGAAACACTTCCCTTTTTGCTAGCTCCTCTGAGTACTTATGAGCTGACTCATTAATCACACATTCTACCTGCTTAAGACTCACCTCTTTGTCATAGGATTAGGAATGTTAGCATATAGCCATTTCAACAATTAATAAATAAGCCTGGATTTATTAGTTAAACCAAATGACTAGACTCACACATTCACCCTTGCTGCCTCAGTGTCAGAGGCAGCAAGGGGGAAGGAGATGGGATTTGGTGCTCATGGTGAGCTGTCTTTTAAGCTGGCTTTTAAGCCAGCTCCCTGTGTGTGCTGGCTCCTGCATAGCCATCTCTTCCCACTCTCCCTACCCCCGACTCAGAGGTAGCAGTGGGGGGGGGGGGAGGGGCAGCCTCTGTCCATGGGGAGCTTGGGTCTCCTATCAGCAGGGGCTACTGCTGCCTCTGTAACAGAAAGAGCAGGGTGCAGAAGCAGACAGGAGCTGGTCTGCATGGGGACCTCGTGGACTGGCTCCGCCTGACATCCTGTGCTGCAACCTCTGATACAGAAGTAGCAGCGTGAGGTGACAGGGAGTGGGGCCAGGAGCTGGGAGCACACTGGCTGCCAGCCCTGCCGCCATGGGAAGCATCTTAGTAACCGTGTAACTGCTAAAAATTATTGCAGATACACAATTACTAAAATAAACAATATCTAACGATATCTAAATATCCCGACGTGGGGGTAACTTTAAGGTATTAGGGGTCAAAGGATATCAGGATAGAACAAGGGTGCCATTTCTGATGTGGGGGGGAGTGGCTGACCTGTGCATGCCCTGATATGAGGGAAGAGAGTGAGAACATGGGACGGGAAGCAGACTGAGGATAGTGTCTTCAGCAGTATTACTGAGCATGCTAAGTTACTGAGTTGATTTAGTTTTAAAGCTGAGAAAGTCTTACTTGTGTCCAGTGATACTTGTATTTTTATGTCTTGTTTTGTAAACACATAGCTGTAAGTGAGGAGAAACTTGGGAGTAAACAATACAAATTAAACTCCCCAAAAGAATACAGGTTGAGCGCCACGATTCTAGACCAAATTTCCCTAGTTTGCTTTATGAGGACTTCATGTGGAAACTGTGTCAAAAGCCTTACTAACTCAAGGGATCTCATGACTACTTTTTCCCATACACCCACCCCAACCACGAGGCCAGTAATATTAACTAGATAAAGCTAATAAGACTGAAATTACATCCATTCCAAACTGAAGCAATTTGTATCCAGAGCAGAACAGGTAGAGGACAACACATCCCTCGCTCCCCATTCAGTCAAGAATCCAATTGTTTCTCCTTCTTTTCCAAACTATTAAAAATGCTGCCTCCTTTCCACAGTCTCTAGAGTATTATGATCAACACCTATAATAAAGCTGTTGGTGCCCAGGGAAACTGGTGGCACTTAAGACCTTGTTTCACAGCGGAAGGGAATGTTACTGGAATTCTGACAGGGAAAGTGAAGATGATTTCATGTCTTTTTCAAGGTGCAGTGCAAGAGTCACCTTGCACAAACAGTTCCTTAGCAAAGATTGCCACCTAGACCCTGAAACAAAAAATATCGAGTGAGCAAAAGGTAAGAGCTTAGTTCTAATCACAACCGTGCTGAGAATTCCTATGTGTGGTACCAAGATACTATGGTGAATGGCATGTTATATTTATATAATAAAATGAGAGTATTGGTATTATGAGCAGAGTTTATTAGTAATTGTTTTTGGTGATGATTAAATCCTCAGGGGAAATATATAATGTGACTAAAATATCATTATAATTTAAAGATTCAATTCATACATGTATTCATTGACCATTGTTTTATTAAGCATTTTTATAGTGAAAAGATCGCTCTCTGATGTATGAATTGCTTACCAAGCCCCATATTGTTTAACAATTTTAGGAATTGAAGTCCAAAAGCTAAATTCTAACCATAGGTGCTCATATGGCTTCCACTGATTTCAAACCTACATCCAAGGTCCAAGTTTTACTATGTTTTTAAATAAGCCATTTATTAAGCAAAAGATTGTTCTACAGGTTGGACACCTCTAGTGCACAACCCTCAGTACCTGACCGGTCCTGAATGAGGGAATATGCTGGCCTAGAGGAGGTCCCCTGCTACCGGCTCTCCAGACCACCTTCCCTCCCCGTTGACAGCCCCAGCCTCTCCCAAAGCTGGAATGTTGCGGTCCTGGTAGCCTGAACTACCCCGGCTCCAGCCCTACTATCGGGGCTGCCGGGGCAGACTAGCCCGGCAGGATAACGGGAATTTCCCAGTGGGCCGTCCTCCTAAGAGCCGGCTGGTGGCTGCTGGAGGAGGAGAGGGATTTGTGACGGGGCGCCATAGCCCCGCACTTTAAATTCCCTGGCGCCACATGCCAGCCATGTACAAGATACTGTGGGGCCAAGGGAGCGCATGCGCGGCATGCTCAAACGCCATGCAACAGGTAAGAGGGAAGACGCCTGGGTTTGGCATGATGTCACGGCCTGGGACTTTAAAATTGCTCGGCCCAGTATTGCACTGTGTGGCTCAGCTCCAGGTCCAGCATGTGGTCTGGTCTGGAGCCCCAGAAGTAGCTCGGGCCCGATCACAGACTTCAGCCCTGCAAACTGGAAGGCAGAAGCCAGGTAGGGGAGGGAAGGGGAAGGGGGAAAAAAAGGAGAAAGGGGTGGGAGAGGAAGGGGCTTGTGCTAGGAGATGAAAATACCCTGAGGTTTGAGCTCCTCCTGGAGCGTGCGCCCCACCCCCCAGGAAGCTGCACAAGCTGCATTTGCGCGTGCACCCTCCCCAGACAAAAAAGGGGGAGCAAAATGTTTTGCTTGGGGTGGCAAAAAAACCTAGAGCCGGCCCTGGACACAGGGAAAGGGGAAGGGGCCTGCAGAGGTGACGTCAAAAAGGGGTAGGGGCACGCAGGGTTGATGTCATGGGGAGGGCCATTCTCAACCCATTTCCCGGGCCTATTTTGATTGCCAATCTGCCCTTGGGGGCTGCTGCATCCCTGGACCCAGCTCCATTATCAGGACTACCATGCTGCTGCATCTCTGGCCCCAGCCCCGCTACTGCAGTTGCCACGACTGCCACATCCCTGGCTCCACTACTGCACTACTGGGGCTCCGGTGCTGGCCCTCTTGCCACTGGGGCTCCCAACCAGAACTGCCTGGTTCAGGAACACCAGTGGTCCTACCGGACCACAGATGTTGCCAGATGAAGGAGTCCCTATTTTGGGAGGTCCAACCTGTATTAATTTAATCTACTTTAAAAAGCATAAAAAATACTAATCAGTGGAGATCATCTTACTGGGAATAGCATTAATTACAGAAACAACTTAAAAAACAATGAATAGTCTAGCAGCACCTTAAAGACTAACAAAATGTGTAGATGGTATCATGAGGTTTCGTGGGAACAACCCGGAAAGCTCATGATACCGTCTTCGTGTTTTGTTAGTCTTTATGGTGCTGCTAGTCTATTAATTGTTTTTAAAGTTTTTCCAGTTACAGATTAAATGCATGCCTGTTTGCTCCTTAAGACTTAAAATAACTATTAATATATTTCAAAGGAAACTTGACTTTGTATTTCATGCCTGTCACTTTTGCAGAAGACTATTGAGAAGTTGCAAAAGTAATGATACTCAGTAATTTTGACTAGCTGGTTTAGAAATAAAAATGGATTACCCATGAGCCTGCACAACAAAAGAAAGATTTCACATTTGTTAAAATACACCATATGGCATTAGTTAAGGGATACCATCTGGCACTGCGAATACCTTTAATTATTAAAATGAAGTACCATGTACATTTTTCCTAGATTTATAGATCTACAACCTTGTATATCATTGAGGTATTCAGCAGATAATCTTTAAAAAATATTTTCATGCTTACAGTCACCCATCTTATACATTCCAGTAAAAAGAGTGTGTTGGTCCAGTTTTCCAATGCTATTGAGGCGTAATGTATAATTTGTAGAAGTCACTGAGAATGTGATTTATTTACATAATAGTGCTTTTAAAATTATGTCTGGAAAAAGCTTTGAGTCCTCCTTTTTAAATGTAATGAACTGCTCATTATTCTGATGCAGCAAAAAAAAAAACAATGGATTGAACTATTTGTCTTTTTAAGCTTTCAGTACTGTACACAGCAGTGATTGTATTTGGTACATTGAACACTTTTAAAAGCTGATTCATGTAGTGTTTAGTGCATCTTTTAGGACATTTTTCAATGTTAATTAGTGTGAATCTAAAATTTACTAGTACTAGCAAATTTCAAGAGAAAATTATATGCATTTTTCATCATGTTGAGATTATACACATGTATGAAATAGAGAAGGATAGGAATATTAAAGTGAAGGGTGATTTGCATTTAGCTATTGCATTTCAGTAACAAGGCTTTTTTTTTAATAAAATTAGAAGCCACGCTCTCCTATGCTGAAACTATGTAATCATAGTGACTTTCTAAAGAAATTTATCATATATCTGTTTAACATTAATACAGAGAGATCTTTGCAACTTCAAAGTGATAGTCAAAAGTCTGTCTCTTTGGAGTACAAGCTAATGAAAATAGTGAAGGTGCTGAAATTTTGAGTTTTGCAAAAATCATACAATAGCTCAGAAGAAGAATGGAAATTTCAGTTGTAGAGCATTTAGTCTAATACTCCTGGTATTTAATTCAGCTAGTTTATGACTAGATACTGGTTACAGAAAAGGTCATTTTGCTTTAGCCCAGTGAGCTCAGCAGTAGGACTAGATCCCTATGGACTAAGGAGAAAATACTATCCATAGATAAGGACCCTTCACCAAGAATTTCGTCCTGCTTTTCATGCTCTTTTAAATCAAGGCACTGTCCTTTAACTACAGGTTAAACTTCTCTATCTCAGCACCCTTGAGATGTGACCAGTGCCAATCCAGAGAATTTGTAGAACTACAGGAAGTCAGTATTTTCTAGCATCACTACTAACACTACTGCTTCTTACTGGCTTTTAGAAGACACTTCGGGATAAATTAGAGCTAAATAACAGCACAGAACTTTATGGGACTGCAGGAAAGTTGGCCATAAATATGATAAGTGGACGTTTGGCTAAGTAAATCATGTTGGACCACTGATGTTGTTGGACCAGAAAGTGCCAGATTAGAGAGATTCAATCTGTAATTGTAACTGTTGCTGTGTTGCACAAGAAAGTGGTGGTCCTTGAAATAGCCAGGACCCAGCACTATTTCCTCAAAGGCCAAACTAAACCCTTTGATTGTCAACCTGAAGTCAAATAGTGGCTTGCTAAATATGGCACCTGGAGATATTACAGTCTCCAATAGGAAATACAATGGAAGAGACTCTCGGACATTTCTGTAGTAGCTGCATTTTCTGGTTATATTAAAATATACCTCAGTGTTGAGCATATTACAATAATCCATGCTGGAAAATTTCATTTGAAACAAATGCAGTTAAAGTTTCAAAAGTCTTTAGTTCATTCAGAGTGAATACTGGGCTTGATTATTATTACTGCTCTCCAAAATAGCTGAAATAAAAACAAGTCACAGTGGTCTGAGTAAAAACAATATCTACAAGGATATTCATGGAATTATGAAACTTCAGAGGTAAAATGTTAGGAAGAGATTAGAGTAAAGAAGAAAGAGGAGGTATTGTCTATCAATTAATAGTAATCTTTCACAGAGTAACTCTTTCACAATAACTTTCCTTTTAATTCCAATTCTGTTTCAGTTCAATATGTTGGGAGCAGGACCTGAAAGAATCATTTCTTGCTTGGTGTAGAATGAAAGTGACTGGTGTGGAAAAAGTGAATAAGGAAAAGTTATTTACTTATTCCCACAATAAAAGAACTAGGGGTCACCAAATGAAATTAACAGGCAGCAGGTTTAAAACAAATAAAAGGACGTTTTTCTTTACTCAGCGCGCAGTCAACCTGTGGAACTCCTTGCCAGAGGAAGTTGTGAAGGCTAGGACTTTAACAGGGTTCACAGAAGAGCTAGATTCATGGAGGTTAGGTCCATCAATAGCTATTAGCCAGGATGGGTAGGAATTGTGTCCCTAGCCTCTGTATGTCTGGAAATGGATGACAGGAGAGGTATCACGTGATGATTACCTGTGTGTTCCCTCCCTCTGGGCATCTGAAATTGACCACTAGGAGGTGAAATTGCGCAAAAACCTTGTAGTGTAGACATAGCCTTTGGTTATTGTTCCAATTTTTAGATATCTCTGACAGGTTACAAAATGTAAAAAATAAAAAATTATTTTTAGTATTTGTGCTGTAGTACTAGCCATGGTGGAAATTTCTTTCAATACCAGGAAAACAATTCTTGTAGGGATGGTGCGTTTGGAGGTGCATTTTCCTTTCCTCTCTGTCTCTCTTCCCCACCCCCAATCCCTTGCATGTAGGGTTGCCAGGTGTCCGATTTTGAACTGGACAGTCCAGTATTTGAGCTTTCTTTTTGGGAAACAAATTGAGAAAATATAAATGTCTGGTATTTTCTAAATAAGATGTAATGTAGATTGTGATGTAATGTCAAGTGTGTCCAGTACTTTTGTGGAAACTATCTGGCAACCCTACTTGCATATTCTGATCACAAACCAGAGAAAAAGAAAAACAATAAAAAAAATAGAAATTTCTTTTTGATTTTCCTGTTACTTGAATATTAATTAACAAATTGCACTATGTCTGCCATTGCCCTGTTCTCAGTACTCATATAACTAACCAAGATTAGTCACAGTGGAATATGGAATGCAGACATATCAGTGCAATATTTATAACAGAAGGAGTTGTAGGGGGAAAGGGCTGGAATAAATAAGACAAACCCCAAGAGAATCTATTTGACTTCCCTGTTGATCCTGTTCACTTGTTATAATTTATTTAATTTGGTATATACAAATGAGATTTAAATTAAATTACCTGTAGCCTGAAGCAATAAGCATTCATTTTAATTAGTAAAAGGGTAAACCATATTTGGCTGTCTGCTTACTGCTGTATTATCTGATTTTTGGTAAAGTATTGACTAATGAAAGCATTTCAATTCATTTTAGTCCTCCCTGCATCATCCCTTTTCTTCACTGCCGGTCCCCAGCTTCCCCTTTTTAACCTGGCTAGAGCTAAAATAATATCAATCATTGTACCTTGTTTTCAAAATCTAATCTATGGTTCAGTGTTCACTAGTTGCATATAGAAAATTGCCTATTGGTGATTTGCTTTGCAATTTCATTTCTACAAGCTAAGTCCTAATTACACTAGGGAAGCCTAGCTTGCAACTGTCAGGAATTTGGATTGATATTCTACTTGCAAAAATGATGTGGATGTGATTTACTTCGTTTCAGAATAGAAAGCAACAATATATTACCATCCAAGAAGGTAAAAATACAGAAGTTACATGTTTGGTACAATTAAAGAGAGACTAAAGCTATTGTTGTGATATGGAGAGAATGCTGTAGATTCTTAGAATTCTACTAAGATAGTGAGCAACCCGTTGGTGTTTGACACACTCTTACTAAAATGCTTTCTGTTTCCAGTTTTCTAGCAAAACCCCTAAGGATTTTTAAAGTACATTTTTAAAAAGTCTTAAATGTGGAAAAATAAATGGCATTTTTTACCAGCTCTGTTCATCACCTTTACACAGGAGAAATAAGGAAAACAAATTGATCCCAACTGAATATGTTTTCTTTGAAGTATGCAGAGTTCATAAGGTGTACAAGACAGAGCTGTCATATCTGTGAATTTCACAGCTCAGAACTTTACAAAATCCAGAGACAGCTGCCATAGTTTGGGCTCCTTAATTTAAGTGTGAAGTTTATATGTGAGTTTCTTAACATGTAAGTGTATAGTGGGGTGTTTGTGTGTGTGTTTTAAAAAAAAATCTTCATTCTATTTTTAAAAGAGACTTAAAATATACTGAGAGAACAGTTTTAATTTTAGAAGGACAATTTCAAACTATACGATAGAGCTCCAGCCCATCCAAGCAGATACGATTTTTTTCTATAGTATTGCAGATTTTGTAAAATATGTAAATTAAACACTTCTCCTTCAAGGAACCAAAAAGCTTTGCCTGTGTAGGTGAGAGAAACCCCAATCCTGCAATTAGTTTATGTAAAAGTCTTCATAGATTATTTTATAATACTAGAATTACTTGAATGTTTCTATGTCAAGAAAATCAAGATGCAATGACTGGAAGTGATAGTTACAAAAATTCAAATGGAAAACAAGCCACAACTTTTTAAAAAGTAACCAGATTACCAGCTAGTAGTTGAGTACTGGACCAAAATTGAATCTTTCTCCAAAATACATACTCTACTTCCTTCATAAGTTACTGAGTTTGATCCCTTACACAGTAGGGAAGAGTAAGTCCCTCCACTGGAAAAAACTGGGCTCTGGTGGTGTAAAAAAGGGAATGAGGGCCAAAGCTGAGGAACTCTAAAATAAAACACTCTGCCAGCATACACTGAAGGGACTCATAAGAGCTTATCACAGCTGCTAAGAAAGGCAACTTTGGAGGAAGAAAGGTATTTTTTCTTTCCTCGGAACTTAGTCCCAACCCATTTAAAGTTTAAGGGTGAAAACTGTCTTTAAATTCCATGCAGAAACTAACATGGTCAGTGCAGACTGTCACTATTATGCAATGACAGTGTGCCTCACCACCATATAAAATGCAGGCAGCAACATTATATGCTTATTTCAGCTTCCAAATGGCCTCAAGATGTAGTCCCACACAAAGTACATTATGGCAACCCATTCTCAAGATAACAAAGGCCTAGCTAACTGCAGTAGACGTCACATTAGAAAGAAAAATTTGCCCTTATTTCAACAGGCAAAGATGGAAAAAGTGTGCTCAGATGGTTAACTTTGCTGTCACCCATGCACTTAGGAGCAGTAAAAGGTCTAAAAAGATCCCCTGAGTTGCAAATCTGTATTATCAATTACAATTGCACAGTCAGGGAATGAAGATATAATGTTAGCCAACTTTTCCAATTTATGTCCTCCATTCTACCAACATTACTTCAGGCTAGCCCTCATCCCAGACCCAATTTCAAGACTCATGAGATCATCAGCCATATTAGGTTTCCAGCACACAAACAGAGAAATTAGATAAAAACATAAAGTAATCTTTCCAAAAAACATCAACATTAAACTACTTTATTTGTTTAGAATTTAGCACTTTGAGAGCAACTTCATATACAAAGGTGCTGGAACAAGAGATGCAGAGGATGCTGCAGCACCCCCCAACTTGAAGTGGTTACATATGGGGTTTACAATATAGTTCAAATGGCCCTCAGCACCTCCTTCGCATCCCCCCCCCCCCCCCATAAAAACTGTTCCAGCATTACTGCTCATCTGTTATTTGTACAGGAGAGGATTCAGTTTACAGTGGAGGTTCCACAGCTAACTTTGTTTGATCTACTATATTCTTAAGACACCCTTCATCTCTATCCCTAAGGTATTTTTATATCTGTTTTCCTTTTCTGCATTTTCAGTACCACAGTTCCACATTCTGCCTACTAATATGCAAAACTACAAACCTACTTCTGATTTACCTGTTCTTCATAAACTCACCATAGAAACATCACCTCTGATTCTCTATGCACCTCTGGAAGATCTACTCTTTCCTTATTACAGTATCTCACTCCAGTTAATGGGTTTTTTTTTGCCGAGCTCCACTTCTCCGCAGCAGCAGGAAATAAAGCGCACCAGTCCTCTGCTGTTTTGATTCTTGCTACTGGGGAGAAGCCAGATGCAGTGGGTTGGGAGGGTGGTGTGGTGGGGCCACAATGAGTTGGTGTGAGGGAGGGAACCCTTTCTGCTGCCCTGCACCAGGTCCAGTAATACCCTGGGCCATATTATTCAGGGGAGGGGTGGGGAAGAGAAGGGGTGGGGATTGGTGAAGTGGAGCAGAGACAGGGCTGGGGAGGGGGGTCTTGCAGAAGGGGAGTTGCCCTGAGCCCTGCACCTAGGACATTGAGGGGTGAAGGATTGCCCCAGGCTCCGTGGTCCCTAAAGACAGCCCTGGGCTACTCCTTGGCCACACACTCCTGCTACGTCCTAGATATCCCCTGAGCTACCCTCTGCCTGCACAGCCCCTTGCTACTCCCCATCTGAAGCCTGAGCTAGCTACCTAGCCGTGTGTAGCCCCTAGCTGCTCCCTCCCTACACCCTGAGCTACTCATCTTCCTGCACCCAGCCCTTAGCCATTCCTCTTTCTATACCTTGAGCTATCTCCTCCCTGCACCCTGAGCAGCTTTTTCAAACTTTGTGAGCTGAGCCTCACTCTTTGAGTCATAGTTTTTGGTTGCACCTCCCCTGCCACAACCAAGACAGTCTGGGGAGCCTGCTGGGAATGAACGAAGGTGGAGGTGGCACTGCCTCTCTGGCCTCACCATATGGACCTTCCTTGAGCCTGCCACTCCCTGCTCCCCAAACAGAAGTCATACTACACCCAGGCAGAGAAAGTGTTACAGCCTAAATTGATCTTGAATCCCATCAGACTGGAATTCCCAACCATCTCTGGTCTCTGAGCACCTCACTGTCAAACCCTAAAATCACATGACAGGTGATGCATGACGGTGGCAGGAGGGGGCATTCCCCCCCCCCCAAAAAAAACTATGGGCAGGAGAGTCAAGGATCTGGCAGGCCCAATGTCTCTGGGCATCAGAGAGGGGACTAGTGTGGGGGAGGCTTGGCAGCAGAACCAGGGGTCCACTCACTGACTGGGGTGGAGAAAGCAGAGCAAAGCATTCCACATTATTCTGTTTGATTTCCATTGAACTCCCTTGAATTCGAGCAATTTTACTAAGTATCCCGTATTCACAATAGGGAAATACGGTCACCCTATGCATGCAGGTTGCCCGCCACTGATATAAACTGATGTAAAATTTGTTGTGAGAGACTTCCTCGGATATCCTCACCTAGCCTTCAGAATGTTGGTATTACCTCTTAATCAAACCTGGGGGGGTTTTTTGGTCACCATTTTTCTTAGAAAATGCCTATTTTTCATCTCTCACGATGTGGCAGTATTTTGCTGACAACTCCTCCAGTTTCCAGCGAAGGTGGTAATTGATATATGTTGTGTTTGCTGTTTTCAGCAACATGGCATATTGGTAATAAATAATTATGTGTCACACTGGGAGGAAAATAAAGCATAAGGTTCCCTTGGGGGATTTCCCATCATGTCTGGGATATGGATTATTGGGGAGACAGAATAAAAAGCCTAGTTCTTTCTGCATCCCTCTTCTCCTTCTACTGACAGCAGCGTTAAAAGCCTGCCTCATTCTCTTCATTTGATTTACGTTTTTTTTAAACATCAAGACCAACTTCAACAGTTTCCCAAATGGGCACAAGGGAAGGGAAAGAGTAGTAGAAAAATGGATTATTTCAGTATACTACTCCTGGAAGGGGCAGGGAGAAGGATTTATTGCACTGAGCTGTTTAGACATCTGCTTTGGACTTTCAGGGAGACTAGTCTTCTGTTGACAAATTTTAAAAACAGATTAAAGATAAAAGAGCAATATAAAAGCTAGCCATGATTCCATTTCTGAAATATGGTTGTATTTTATATATAATATAAAGGTTTAGGACTAGTTTCATAATAAGGATTTGAATAATAAAATGAACAGAACTGGAGCTTATGCTCAGATAATGTTGTACTGATGATCAGTAAATATTAAGGATGCATTTTTAAACTTACCGGCAAGGTGACACTGACATTTGTATTGGAAGGTGTCACAAACTACACTGCTAACATTATTTTGGTTATTATCAAATTTAATATGAACTCAGTCTTTTAAAACTTCAAATAATAACTCTGAAAAGTCCCTCTTCTGGTGGAGGAAATCTATTGTGGCAGCTGTGCTGTCCTCTGTACCAGCATTCGAAGGTGGAATAACTTCAGTGTTATTTCTAAAAAACCTGTTTGAGAATAAAGATAAGAGAGCATTTGAAGCTTCTAAACTCAGTGGGACTCCTCACATCCACACCGGTTTGCAGGAGTGGGGTGACGGTCTACCCTTGAGGTAGGATTGTGAAGGAAGTCTGGTATAGTTACCTGACTTGCAGTGTGGTAAAATTCTGTGTTTCAAAAGTAACTTTTTAGGCCTAATTGTACACTTTCTTGAATAGAGTGGGAAGTTTGTAACAAATAGCATATTTTGACTCACATGGCAACATTTTTCAAATACATGGTTTGATACCTAATTTAAAAAGAACTTTTTTTAATTTGAAAATATATTAATTGACTGTGTGGGGGAAGAGACAGAAGACAGTAGCCCTTGTTTCAAGTGCATTTTCCCTTATGCAACTAGGTAAGGCAAAGCATAAATTCTACAGGTAAGAACATAACCTCATCTCCATTATGTTCAACCAAAAGGAATCCTTATGAATTGATCTAACCTATTCTTAGTCCTTCATATTCTCTTCAGGAGAGTAGATGTGATTTTCTTTTCTAGGCACTCAGTCCTTGTACTAGCAGAGTTTGGTGGTAACCTGAGCCAACAGAGAATGAATTATGCTTCTAACAATACCCTTTTCAACTGTTTAAGATGATGAGTTACCAGAATCTGAAGGAATTTTAATCTAATACTTCTTCGCCGGAAGGATTGAAAGATGGAGGATAGGCATTAAGATGATGGGTATGACAGCAGGGTAAAACTGAAAGCTCTTTAAGACTCCAATTGTGGGGACAGAAGACAATCTCTGTGGAAAAACTGGGACGCAGAATCTCTCTAGTGCCTAAATCTGCTTATTCCAGGAGAAAGGAAAGCATCCTAATTATGGCTGTGATTTGCACAAATCGATTCAGAGACTGATTTGAGCCAGTCATTCTCACTTGTGCCACCTGGCTGCAGTCTCTATGGGTATGTCTACAGTACCCTCCTAGTTCGAACTAGGAGGGTAATGTAGGCATATCGCACTTGCAAATGAAGCCCGGGATTTGAATTTCACTCCTCATTTCATGAGGAGTAACGGTAGTTCGAACTAGGAAGCCTAGTTCGAACTACCTAGTTCATGCCCCGTGTAGCCGCGCTGCACGGGGTTTGAACCAGCGGGATTTTAAAAATGGCGGCTCCCCGCTTATGCAAATGAAGCCCGGGAAATTCAAATCCCGGGCTTCATTTGCAAGTGCGGTATGCCTACATTACCCCGCTAGTTCGAACTAGGAGGGTAGTGTAGACATACCCTATGGGATTAAGCTACAGACTGCCAGAGAACTACAACCATGTCCCCTTCCCTCTAGTATACCCACCTCAGCCAGTAGCTGCAAGGGAATTTGGGAGATGGTGTAGGAACTAGCTTTGTTAGCTCTGTGTCAGTGAGCTGAGGACTATCTTACTGGGAGATACTCAGTGGGGGCTTTCTGCTCATTTGTTTAGCAGGAGAGGTACAAAGAGACTAAGGGGATGGCAATACTTATGGCTTTGGATCTCTTTGACAATATTTGACCATCTCAATTTCATCAACGCCCTTGCCCCACTCAGTTACACACCTGGGATTTATCTTTTCACTCTTGCCTTTTTAGCAATTAACACAGGGTCAAAGCAGAGTATCTGTGCACTTTATTTTGACAAATATTAGAAATCAGATCCCTGAGATTCTATTACAATTGTATGTAGGAATTTTCTTATGCCTTGGTCCTCTGAGTTCCCATAATGCATGAATAAAGGGAAGAGTTGCTTTTGTGTATTTCCTGAATGAGTCGCTTCATATTCTAACATTATAGCACATGCAATCCAATTTCCATGTAATCTGATAGTAATGTTTGAAAACTAGCTAGGGCATATAACCATTCCATACTCCTAATCATTACACACAACACAGCACACTCTTCAGTAAAAACTAGGGCTAGATTTTGACAGCTGAAGGTGATTCATAAACTGCTCCTACTGAAAGGCATTTCTGCTTCCTCCTTGGAGGTGAGAATTAGGAAGAAGTGAGCAAGAATTTACTGCTTAGGTGGGTAGTTATTCCTCCTCTGCCTGGGTGCATAACTCAACTGCAGTCTAGTCCTAATTTTCATAAAAATCTTCCTACACAGAGGAAAACTGCAACTTCTACTTTCATAGGGCAAGAGAGCTGATGAGCAACATTCAGATAGTCGAGTCTAGCTTAGTAAACTAATCAATACTTTTGGAAGTGCCTTAGCAAAAGCCTAAGATGCCACTGGCTAATGAAATCATGCTGCAACGATCTCTTAGAATCTTTTGAGTGCATCAACAAGCATATGAATGAGGGGGGTACAATTATAGTGTACTTGGACTTTCAGAAAGCTATTCGCAGGGTCCCACATCAAAGACTATTGGGAAAAGTAAATAATCATGGGATAAGGCTTCTAGGTGTCCATGTTTTGACCACAAAATCTAGTCTAAAAGGTATCCTGGAATCTCCAGTTAGTGCCAGTGACTGGACCATTAACAATACAATTAGTGGGGCTGTAACTGGCAGGCTTCCTACCTGGGTCCATGTGGCTTCCAAAAGTGGCAACAAGTCCTTCTAGCTCCCAGGCAGAGGGACAGCCAGGAGACATCATGTGCTGACCCACCTTTTGACAGCTCTGCAGCTCCCGTTGGATGTGAACTGCAGCCAGTAAGAGTTGCACACAGCATTCGCTACAAAGAGCTACTCTCCCACCTAAGATCCAATGTCACCACTTCTGCGGAGCCACCCCAAAGTAAGAGCTGCCCAGAGCTCCCTTCCTTCACCCCTTCCCACACATTAACTCCCTGCCTCAGTTTGGAAGGCCCTCTTGCCTCCAAAGGCCCTCTGGAAGGTCCTCAGATTCCCTCCTGGAGCCTGCACTGCTTCCCATGCCCTAATTCCCTGCCCTAGCTTGGAATCCCCTCCTGCACCTTGAATTTCTAATATCTGGCTCCACCCCAGAACTCACACTACCTGCCCACTGTCTGTATATGCTCCCACACGCCAACTCCCAGCCTCATTCCAGAGCCCTCTTCCATATTCCAAACCTCTTGGTTCCACACCTTCTGCCTGGACCCCCCTACCACTCTGATCCTCTAATTTCTACCTCCCCCTCCCAAAGCCCTCACCCACTCCTATACCCTCAAACTCTGCCCTAGCCCAGTGAAAATGAGCAAGTGATTACGGGGAGCAAGTGAATGGATGGGGGTTGAGAGAGTGAGGGTGAGGCCTTGGAAAAGGGGCAGATCAGAGCTAGCATCTTGGGGAAAGGATGAGGAAGAAGGTAGGAGAAGGGTGTTCAGTTCTGTGTGATTAAAAAGCTGGCAACCCTAAGCAAGAGGGAAAGTTCTCTTGTGGATCAGTAACTAGTTAAAGATAGGAAACAAAGGTCAACAGCAAGGTCCCCCACGGATATGTACTGGGACCAATGCTGTTCAACATATTCATAAATCATCTGGAAAAAGGGATAAACTGTGAGGTGACAAAGTTTGCAGACAACATTAAATTACTCAAGGTAAAGTCCAAAGCTGACTCCGCAAAGTTACAAAAGGAATTCTCAAAACTGTTTGACTGGACAAAAAAGAGGCAGATGAAATTCAGTGCTGACAAATTCGAGGTAATTCATGCTGGAAAAATAATCCCAAAGATACATGTAAAATGATGGATATAGTTTAGCTACTATCATTCAAGAAAGTGATCTTGCATTCATCCCAAATAGTTCTCTAAAAAACATCTGTTCTATGTGCAGTGGCGGTCAGAAAAGCCAACAGAATGCTCAGAACCATTAGCAAAGGGGTAGCTAATAAGACTGCAAATATTATAATGCTACTATATAAATGCATGATATGCCCACATCTTCAATATTGCCTGCAGTTCTGGTTATCCTATCTCAAAAGATTTATTAGAAATGGAGAAGGTAGCAAGAAGGGCAAGAAAAATAATTAGGGGAATGGAACAGCTTCCAAATATGAAGAGATTAAAAAGACTGGAACTGTTCATCTTAGAAAAGAGATGACTAAGTTGAGGGAGAGAGAGATATGACAGAGGTCTCTAAACCACAAATGGTGTAGAGAAAGTGAATAAGGAAGTGTTTATTCCTTCACATAGCACATAGTTTAGAAAAGAGGAGACTTAGGGGGGATATGATAGAGATATATAAAATCACAAGTGGTTTGGAAAGGGTGAATAAAGAAAGTTACCGTATTTTCTGGCGTATAAGGCGACTGGGCGTATAAGATGACCCCCTAATTTTTTAGTTAAAAGATAGGTTTTCGTCTTATACCCCAGCGCCCCTCCGCCTCCCCGGCTTTGCTCCCTGTGTCCCCGGTGTCACGGTCCACAGCAGACCAGAGGCACCGAGAGCAAAGCCGCAGCAGCGGCGGGGACCCGCGCCTCTGAGGCTTTGCCAGAGCAAAGCCTCAGAAGTGCGGCACCCCGCCGCCGCTCCGGCTTTGCTCCCAGTGCCTCTGGTCTGCTGGGGACCATCTCCAGCAGACCAGGGACACCGGGAGCAAAGCCTCTGAGGACGCCCCGGCAGCGGGACAGCCCCAGCGCGCCTGGGATGCCCCACCGCCGGCTTCCCCCGAGGCTTTGCAAAGCCGCGGAGGGGCTCGGGCGGCGGGGCAGCCCAGGCGCGCCTGGGATGCCCCGCTGCCGGCTTCCCCCAAGGTTTTGCAAAGCCACAAAGCTGTATACCCGGCGTATAAGACGACCCCCGATTTTTGGGGGATGTTTTTTAACATCAAAAGTCGTCTTATACGCCGGAAAATACGGTATTTATTAGTTCCCATAATAGAAGAACTAGAGGACACCAAATGAAGTTAATGGGTAGCAGGTTTAAAGCAAATAAAAGGAAGTTCTTCTTCACACAGTGCGTAGTCAACCTGTGGAACTCCTTGCCAGAGGAGGCTGTGAAGGCTAGGACTATAACAAGAGTTTAAAGAGAAGCTAGATAATTTCGTGGAGGTTAGGTCCATAAAAGGCTATTTGTCAGGGGATAGAAATGGTATCCCTGGCTTCTGTTTGTCAGAGGCTGGAGAAGGATGGCAAGAGACAAATCACTTGATCATTGTCTTCAGTACACCCCCTCTGGGGCACCTGGTGTTGGCCACTGTTGGCAGACAGGCTACTGGGCTAGATGGACCTTTGGTCTGACCCAGTACTGCCATTCTTATGTTCTTATGTTATGTTCTTATGACATTAAGATACCCACCTTGGAATACCGTATAACTTGGTGGTTAGGGAAGTCACCCAGGAAAGAGTAGATTGCTTAAAGCTTCTACTCCAGAAGAAGGATTTAAACACAGGTCTCCTCTGCCCTGGGTGAGCGATCTAACCACTAAACTAAAGGTTATAAGGGGGCAACGACTTCCTGCTCTGCCAGTGTTTTTGTAATGGTGCCTAACTCCCCTTGTTGGCAAATAAAAATGTTTCATTTAGGTAACATCCAAATGGTTTGATTCACCTTCTCCAGCTGTTCTTTTTTTTCTTCACTTTGGTGGAAACAATTAGCTGAAATTAGTACAAATTCACATTTCAGTAAACCAAAACCTGCAGTTTTTAGGGAACTGGGGAAAAAATGTTTTTCTGAAAAATTTCTCCCAGATCCTGTGCTAGTCAGACTCAGCAGCACTGAGTAGTGTTCCAGAAGAGAGCAAGAGCTACCTGTTCCCCACTGGGCTTGCCCAGTGCAGTAGCATCTGCCTAGTGACATTATCTTTGCTCTGTTAGCATATGTGTGCATTTGCTACTTATGGCATGTGACTGCTTGTGCTGATAGCTAGAATTTTCTGAGGTATCGTATTCACAAAATACTTTAGGATGGTGTTTCGAGACTGAGGAATGTTGGTCTCCATTATAGGTTTCAATGTAACCAGTTGCTTATTATCGCAAAAACAATCAGGTTGTGGTACTCACCCATTTCATTCCTCGCTTTGTCCTCTTATTATGGATAAAAGAAGCAAAGTAGACATCAAACAAAATATATTTTTGCAATAACTTTTGGCTTCATCACAAGCATGCTAAGCTGCTGGTGAACTATTTGGATTGCCTTGTTTTCTGCAGACTGTTTCCTATTTCTTTACTTTTCTTTTTAAGAAATATGAAAACTTCCACATTTTTCTTTAACAGAATCCTACTGAGAGGTTTGTATGCATGAACTTTCATGCTGGAGAGGTATGTTTTCTGAGACCATGCCTTTTTATGTAAATTTATTTTGACATTAACTCTCTACCTCCATATAGACATCCTATCTGAACATATTAGATTTTTTTTGGTGTCACTCAATGAAATCATGAAGTTTCAGTGGTGTTTATAATTCCAGTTGACAGCAATGTTACGCACAAGTGAGAGCAGAGCTGCTCAACAGTAAAATCTCAGGTTGTCGCATTCAACCAAGGCATGATGTTTCAGCCTTTAGGGCAATTGCAGTACTGGGTTATTTTAAAGGCAGATTTTTTCACATGAACAACTAAATTCATCCTTAATTCTACTATCAATTTTTCAAGATTTTTTTTGTTTTGTTTTTTTGCCATTGACAATGAACAATCAACTATTCCTAAAAGTCAGATGTATAGATGTTTATTTAGTTAGGCAGTTGACACTCAGGTCTGAGCATCCAGATTCTGCTGCCTCAGATCTGAGCAGCCTCCCTGCCAAGCCATAACAGAGTTATCATGTCCTCACTGGTTCTGTACTCACCCAAGTGTGTTCCTAGCACTTGTGGGGCCATAACCCATATTTTTATGTACTGCAGTAAGTTGAGATGTCCTGACTTTTTCTAATGAATAATGGGAAAACTTGTCTGTCCCTCTGGGCATGTGGAAGAATTGGAGAGTTTTTATTATCACTTGAATGGTTTAGGCTACATCCTCATTGCAGAGTGGGTTTATTACCATCCTGAGTGAAAAGCTCATTCGGGCTTTGGCTTATATACCCAGAAGAGCTAGCCAGCCTGGGGGTGTGTTTAGACTACCTAGTTTTGTCGACAAAAGTGGACTTTTGTTGACAAAACAATACCAGCGTCTACACTACCGCGGAGTTCTGTCGACATAATGTCGACAGAACTCCGCGGTTTTGTCGACGCTGGTATACCTCATTTTACGAGGCATAACACTTTCTGTCGACAGAACTCTGTCGACAGAAGGTGTTATTGCCTGTAACACTGCGTCCAGACTACGGAGTTCTGTCGACAAAGCGGCTTGCTTTGTCGACAGAACTCCATGTGTCTGGACGCAAATTGTCGACGGAAGTTTTGTCGACAGTATCTGTCAACAAAACTACCGTCGACAAAGCGCGGTAGTCTAGACGTACCCTGGGTATAAAGCAATACTGCATTGAGTGAGCTGGTTTTGTGTGGAAATGTGTGGAGTAAGGGTCACTTGACTAAGGATACGTCTGCACTGCAGCCGGGAGGGGTAACTCCCATTTTGGATAGACATACATGTACTAGCTCTGATTAAGCTAGCATACTCAAAATAGCTGTGGTCACACTCCTATTTTTAGGGCCCTAGTCCTATCAGAGTGATAGAATGTATGTCTATCTGAGCTGGAAATTACACCTTCCAATGGCAGTGTAGCCTGGATTAACTCTGAAGAGAAGACCCTTAAAGACTTGATGCCAGTCAGTTTTATTCAGGTCTCCGTGTTTGTCAACATTTTAGTGGTTCTTTTATACAAACACTGTCTTTTTGGATTATTTTATTTTTGTCTCGTTTTAGTAATTAGAGTGATTTTTTTTTTCTTTTTAAGAGCTATTGGACTAATTTAGGCCTAATTATTAAAAGGGTTGTCGATTAATCACAGCTAACTCATGCAATTATCTTAAGGAATTAATCATGATTAAAATAATTAATTGCAATTAATCTCAATTTTAATCACACTATTTAACAATAGAATATAAATTCAATTGTATTAAATATTTTGGATGTTTTTCTATATTTTCAAATATGTTGATTCCAGTTATACCACAGAATACAAAGTATACACTTTTCACATTACATTATTATTTTTATTGCAAATATTTGCACTGTGAAATGATAAACAGAAGAAATAGTACAAGCTGAACCTCTCTAGTCCTGCACCCTTGGGAACTGACCAGTGCCAAACCAGAGAATTTCCTGAACCATGAGAGGTCAGTATTGCCTAGAAGCATTATCAACATTTCCATTGTTACTGGGCTCTGAGAAGACATTTAGGGGTAAATTAGCTAAATAACGGCAGAGAACATTGAGAGGCAGGACTGGTGGCTGTAAACAATCTTTATGGGACCATGGGATACTTGGCCACACCCATTCTAAGTGGACATCCAGCTAATTGAAATCATGCCGGACCAGAGTGTGCTGGACTAGAGAGGTTCAACCTGTATTTATAATTATAATACGTAGTGCAATCTCTTTGTTGTGAAAGTGCAGCTTACAAATGTAGATTTTTTAGTTATATAACTACAGGCAGTCCCCGGGTTACGTACAAGATAGGGACTGTAGGTTTGTTCTTAAGTTGAATCTGTATGTAAGTCGGAACTGGCGTCAGCCGCTGCTGAAACTGATCAGTTTCAACCACGGCAGAATCTGGATGCCAGTTCTGACTTACATACAGATTCAACTTAAGAAACCCAGGCATCCCCAAGTCAGCTGCTGCTGAAACTGATCAGCGGCTGATTCCAGGAAGCCTGGGGCAGAGCAACTCTGCCTCCGGCTTCCTGTAGTCAGCCGCTGGTCAGTTTCAGCAGCGGCTGACTTGGGGACGCCTGGGGCAGAGCAGCTGGGGTGCTGCTGAGTGTACAGGCAGTCCCCGACTTACGCGGATCCGACTTACGTCGAATCCGCATTTACGAACGGGGCTTTTCTCGCCCCGGAGCTCATGGGCGGCGGGTCGCCACCTGTGTCCTCTGGGGCGAGAAAAGCTTCTCCCGGTCTCCCTGGTCTGCTGGGGGGGTCCAGCAAAGCCGCTGGACCCCCTCAGCAGACCAGGGACACCTGAGCAAAGCCGCCCAGGCGGCGGGAGTCCCGCCGCCTGGGCAGCTGTGCTCCTGTCCCCCTGGTCTGTTGGGGGGTCCAGCAAAGCCGCTGGACCCCCCCAGCAGACTAGGGGGACAGGAGCAAAGCCGCGGAGCACGCCCGCAGCGGGTCAGCCCGGGCACGCCTGGGCTGTCCCGCTGCGGGCGTGCTCCAAGGCTTTGCTCCCTATCTCCCTGCACCCTGTCTCCCTGCAGAGCAGGGAGACGGAGAGCAAAGCTGCTGAGCACGCCCACAGGGGGACAGCCCGTCTCCCTGGTCTGCTGGGGGGGGGGGGTACAGCAGACCAGGGAGACCGGGAGAAGCTTTTCTCGCCCCGGAGGACACGGGTGGCGACCCGCCGCCCGTGAGCTCCGGGGCGAGAAAAGCCCCGTTCGTAAGTGCGGATTCGACGTAAGTCGGATCCGCGTAAGTCGGGGACTGCCTGTACACTCAAAACCAAAATAATGTAAAACTTTGTCACCCACACGTCCACTCAATCCCACTTCTTGTTCAGCCAGTCGCTAAGACAAAGACGTTTATTTTTATGAGAGATAATGCTGCCTACTTCTTATTTACAATGTCACCAGAAAGTGAGAAAAGATATTTGCATGGGACTTTTGTAGCTGGCATTGCGTATTTACATGTCAGATATCCTGAACATTTGTATATCCTTCATGTTTCAGTCACCATTCCACATGATATGCTTCCATGCTGATGACACTTATTAAAAAAACAGTGTGCTCATTAAATTTGTAATTAAACCCCTTGGAGAACTCTGCCATATATTTCATGCTGCAGCAGTCTCGCATGATGACTCAACACATGTTGTCTGTTTTAAGGACACTTTCTCTGCAGATTTGATAAAAACGCATAGACCATGCCAATATGGGATTTCTAAAGATAGATATAGCACTGGACCCACAGTTTAAGCATCCTAAGTACCTTCCAAAATCTGAGGGGCAAGATGTAGAGCATGCTTTTGGATGTCTTAAAAGAGCAGCACTTCGATGCAGAAACTACAGAACCCAAACCACCAAAAAAAACCAACAAAAAAACCTTTTATTGGTGGCATCTGACCACTTTGCTTTGGATAGTTATTGAGCAGAATTCATCACCAGCATAGACTCAACTCCCCTGGAATGGTGGCTGAAGCATAACAGAAAATATGAATCTTTAGCCAATCTGGCACATAAATAATTTGTGACACCAACTACAACATTGTCATGCAAACACCTGTTCTTACTTTTATGTGACATGAACAAGTGGGCAGAAATATCTCTTGCAAATGCAAGAAAAATTATTTGTCTGAGCAATTGGCTGAATAAGGAATAGTACTGAGTGGCATTGTAGACTTTAAAGTTCTACATTATTTTATTTTTGAATGCATTTATTTTTGTACATAATTCTACATTTGTAATTTCAACTTTCATAATAAAGGGATTGGACTATAGCAACAGTATTAGGTGAACTAAAAATACTTTTTTTTTTTTGCTTTTTTACAGTGTAAATATTTTAATAAAAAATAAATATAAAGTAAGCACTGTACACTCTGTATTCTGTGCTATTCAGGTTTGACCTCCCTGGTCTGGCACTACTGGGACTTCACCAATCCCAAATGACAGAAGTTGCCGGACTAGGGAAGGTGTCCCCTGCCACAAGCCTCCTGCCTCTGGCCTCCTTTCCCCCCCTGCCCAGTGGACTCTCCTCTCTGCTGCTGCTGGCCCTGGCCTGACATGGGCAGCCAGGGTTCTCTAGCCCCCAAACCCGTGCTGCCTCGTGTGGCTAGATGTCCCGAGCCCAACACTGTCATGGATGATCTCTCAGACCCCTGACCCCGCACTGCCACAGGCTGTTGGGGTTCTCTGACTCCGTGCTGTCACAGGCGGCTGGACTTCTATGGCTCCCAGCCCCAAGCTGCCGCTGTGTCTAGATTGCACCCCTTTTCCTAACCCCAGCACTGCTGTGGGGCTCCTCTAGCCCCACTACTCCCGGCCCCAGCCAAGCTGCTGACCTTCCTTAACTGACCCTCCTTAGGCTCCCAAGTTCTCTTGTCCAAGAGCATCTGTAGTCCTGCCAAATCACCTATGATGCCATACCAGAGAGTGCCAGATTTCAGAGATGCAACCTGTAATTGAAATCAATATTTTGAACATGTATAAAATACCCAAAATATTTATAAGAATTTTATTATGTTATTATTTAATAGTGTGATTAATTGCAATTATTGTTTAATTGCTAGAGAGTACTACTAATTATTATTTTTAATTTTGTATAAAACACCGGATGGTCCTAGGATGGGCATGTTAGAAACTTACTCTCACTCACTGAGTAATGTCTGCAAATTAGATTGTTAGCACCTAGGGCAAGGATAATGTTGTTTATTTTTTTTGTGTGTGTGAGAGATTCATAATATAGTTGAAGATATGAGCTTTCATGCAGCAGGGCACATGTCAAATGCTAACTGACAGGGGTTTGAAAAAAAATTGCCATATGCAAAGGTTTTCCTGAAATTGTCCCTCATGAGGAATGTATTTGTGCACCTCCCTCTATATCATTCAATATTGCTCACTGGCAGAGATAGAATTTCAGAATAGATGGCATGGCATTTCCTGTGCACCTCTACATTTTGCTGATCAGTGTATCAGTAACTACTTGTAGTAATACTAAAGGGAAATGCTTTCATTAGAGGATCTACTGGATATTACAGGTTAACCTTCTAGAGTCCAGTACCCTTGGGAACTGACCGGTGCCAAACAAGACAGTTTGGCAAACCATAGAAGGTTCATATTATCTAGCAGCATTACCAACACTTCCACTGCTTACTGGGCTCTTAGAAGACACTGGGGTAAATTAGAGCTAAATAACAGCATAGAACACTGAAAGCCAGGACTGCTGGCTGTAAACAATCTATATAGGACTGTGGGATATTTGGCCACATCCATGACAAGGAGACGTCAGAATAACTAAAATCATGCCAGACCACAGATGTTGCCGGATCAGAGAGTGCTGGACTAGAGAAATTCAATGCGTATTAACATGCGAATGAAAAGAGTGGCATTCAGACCAGAAGTCCTGTTTATGCCCTGAAACACTATGGCTGTGTCTAGATTGCACCCCTTTTCCATAAAAGGGATGCAAATTAGACACAGCACAATTGCAAATGAAGCGGGGATTTAAATCTTCCACGCTTCATTTGCATAAACATGGCTGCCGCTTTTTTCCGGCTCGGGGCTTTGCCGGCAAAAAGCGCCAGTCTAAACGGGGATCTTTCGGAAAATAAAGCCTTTTCCGAAAGATCGCTTATTCCTGATTTTAAGAGGAATAAGGGATCTTTTGGAAAAGGCTTTATTTTCCGAAAGATCCCCGTCTAGACTGGCGCTTTTTGCCGGCAAAGCCCCGAGCCGGAAAAAAGCAGCAGCCATGTTTATGCAAATGAAGCGTGGAAGATTTAAATCCCCGCTTCATTTGCAATTGCGCTGTGTCTAATTTGCATCCCTTTTACGGAAAAGGGGTGCAATCTAGACACAGCCCTCGTAATAACACATCTTATTCTTCACTCAGCCCAGACCAGAAGAATGCAAAACTAAACTCCTTGTAGAACATTTGGATTATTTAACCTGAAAGGGGTGGGTACAGGATAATTAGTTATTGTCACTATCTCACTATAGGATACAGATTCAAAAAGAAAAATACCTCATAACACTCAATTCTGTGATCCTTATATAGACCTATGTGCAGTGTTCCAGGGCTGAGCAGCAATCTCCAACCCCCTTGCTTGGCTGTATAATAGTCCCGGGGTTCCCTGGAACAAAAGGGCTGCTTTCTCCTGCCCAGCCCAGGGAATGTTACCAAGCCTCCTGATTTTGTCACAGCAAGTCTTGTGGTGTATGATATTTGGTGGTGGGTGTGGGTGTGGGTGTTTGTTTTCCTTAATGCACCTGAACCTAGGCTTAAGTTTCTCAGTTTCACTTTTTAAAAAAATAAGCTTGTATCCCACATGGCTGAAAAGTTTAGGAATGTGACCTGAGTGCACACTAAAGGCTTAAATCTTTAGTAATTCTTTTAATGTTACAATTTTTAATCCTATTTCAGGATTTTGGGGGACCTGACTCATGATTTTTGAACACTAGAGACTGACAGTGTTGTAAGTTCTCCTAAACTTGGATATGGACAAAAGGTAGGGTCATGGACCTGCCTTCCGTTGAACTGCCTATGAAGTGAGGCCAGCACGTACTGGGGTAGCAATATGCTTTATTGAGCAGATGCTGTAGATTACATCCCCTGTGCAAATAGCAGCCCTGGGAAAGATTGTGCTTTCCAGACCCTCTCTTGGGGCACTGCACCTCAGTGGCACTGAGTGTGGAGGTGCTGAGCTGTACCTTACCCTAACTGTGCCCCTCATCAACCCAAGCTGGGACCACATCTGGGGTAGCTGCAGAATCCTGGGAATGAGGCTGACAGCTGGAACCCTGGGTCCTACAACAGAGCCTCTGGGCTCAGCAGCTGGGGAGGCAGTGGGGCTGTCAGCAAGGACTTCTTGTAGCTGGTGGCTGGGATCCTGGAATAGGGCACAAAATCCAGAGGATGCTGCAGCACCCCTCTCCCCCGCATATTCCTATTTCCCAAGCCTGTGCTGCATCTATAGAACAACTCTCCTGCTCATAGAATTTAAGGCTGGAAAAGACTATCATGAGTGTCTAGTCGGACCTGCTGCACACTGTAGACCACAGGATTTCACCTATCCACTCCTGTAATAACCCAGAACCTCTGGTTGAATTACTGAAGTCCTCAAATTGTCATTTAAAGACTTTAAAATACAGAGAATCCACTATTTACAATAGCTTAAACCTGAAAGTGACCTGTGCGCCATGCTGAAGAGGCAGGTGAAAATCCTCCAGGTTCTCAATACTGGCTGAGAACTCCTTTTCCCTTTAGAATATATTTTGCTTGACTAAAGAAGAGCCTAAATAAATATTCTATAAGTTTTCACTGAAGTATAGTTAAATATATTTCTCCACATTTCACTGTATTCTTTGTTATATAGGGAGCATGATGTTTCATGCCACATAATTCATCATTGCAATAAGTTGTTCCCGCATACTTTGGCTTGAGTGATAGGTCATTGCCCTCAAATAATAACATAAATGCTAATTTTACACTGATTATCTCCAAAGCATAGTACATAACTTATATATCTATATAATTTAGAATGACATATTTAAATATTTAATCTAATCAAGTATCTGAGGTGGATTGACCCAGCAACCTCGTTGATATACAGCATATTTCCACACAGGGCAATTTAAGAGTTAGGTCTTGAAATTGATTCATCTTTTGCTGGGTCAGCAGAGGCTGACGGTGCTGCAGAATCTGAGAATGCTGCCTCTGAGGAAGGTAGGAAACTTTACTGATGCTGACAACAGGAGCAATTGCTCCACATGACCTAAAAGTGATTGATGTAAAAGTCTAACTGGTTTCTTGCTCCAATTTTTTACAATGTAAGCATTCCTGAAAAGTCTGTGCTTTGGTGCGTTTTTGGATTATGAAAAAAAGGATGGTTTTGTCTTCTGCAGCCAAAGCATAAAAACCTCATGTACTATCATGGAAACGTAAGCTGCTTCTGAGTCACAGGAATGTGTTTTAATTTAGTTTCTTGATCTTTCACTCTGATTACTGATGAAACTTTTATGTCCGAAGGCTATAGGAAAGTATAAAAATAAAAATACAGTATCAGGAGTTAGTCCAACTTCTTTGTGTGTATCAACTATGTATGCTCACAGATGTGCTGTACATCGTTAGTGCCCCAGCTAGTAGGGGAATAGGTCCCAATATTTACAAATAAGTGGAAAAGCAATTAATTTATAGGACATAGTTAATGTTGTGCTGGTTACAGCTTCCTTCCTTTCTGGCAGCTTTATTGTAGAAGAGAAGTTAGCAAGGAGACTGAAAGGGAAAAAGGAAGAAAAAGTATTTTTTGAAAATGGGACCTGCATGTCTGTTCATCGGTAAGCCTGGAAATGTAAATTACACCGTATTTTATTAAATTTGTGCTGTAGCGAACAAAGCAGAAAATGTCATACTTAAATAAACTAAAGTATATCACTCAGAACACTTTATAACAGTCTTATAGCCTTTGCTTTCTATTTTAGCAACCCGCTGTGACAACCCATGGGCTAATCCACTAAAGCAGCCATTTGCCCAAATGAAATCTGTAATCATAAAATGAATGATTTTTAGTCCTTAAGAGCTGAAAGGGAGAAAATACAGTATGGACTTCTTTCATAGTATCATAGCTAAATATTGGAAATACTATGCTTTGAGAGCAGGAATTTGAACTTCAGGCTTTTATTGTTTATTTCTCTTATTTTGATTTTTCTTTCTTTATTTTGGAGTATATTAAATACATGCCAAAAACATCCTGTGTAGAATACATTGAAAATGGTATTGGGTAAAATTGACAGGTATTCAAAAAGCACTTACTCCACTCTAAATCATCTTTTCCTTACAGCTGTTATGTCTATTAAAGAATATAAACCAATATTGAATAGGTCGCATTTTATAGCTAATAATGAGCCTTCTTCACAGGTATATAAACTGTCAAAATGGAAGAACATTATACAAAATTTCTACCTATTTAATATTTCTAACCCTGCCAGAATCCATCAACTTTTGACATCCATTCATGTTATGTCAGTTTTAATGTTGTTGAACATGGTGAAGAATTTCCCTTGGCTCTAATGCACAAAGCACATGCTCTCTCTATTTCTGAGTCAACTTCTCTATAAAATAATGCATTAAAAGGACATTATTAATATATTTTGCAGCTTTTCTTTACCATTCAGATAGATGTTAATTTTTGACTGTTTCCCTCTCATTTCATAGTTATTCATTCTGGGTGTGTCTAGACTACAGGGTTTTTTTGAAAAAAAGTGGCCTTTTTTAAAAAAAACTTCCCCTGTGTCTAGACTGCTGCCGCATTCTTTTTAAAGTAAATCAAAAGAACCGCAGCAGTTTTTTTGACCGTAGAAAACCTCGTTTTACGAGGAATAATGCTTTTTTTTCCGAAAGTGCTCTTTTGGAAAAAGGTGCTATGTAATACAAACTGTGCTTTTTCAAAAGAAAGCAACCAGACTGCCTAGGTGCTCTCTTTCAAAAAGGCAGCTTGCTCTTTCGAAAGTACTGGTTGTAGTCTAGACGCTCTTTTTTTAAAAGAGGCTTGCAGACTAGACGTAGCCTCAGGGTGGGCGGAAATAAATTATATTTGATTTTAATTTTTACATGGACAAAATTCAAATTAGTTTGGACAGAGAGAAGCAACATCCTTGAGAATTAGCTTAATATTAAGTGTGTACTCAAGTTTCATTGACTTTGGTTTGCTTTTCGGTGTTCTTTTAGAGTGCATCTACACCATTATTTCGAAATAACAATGCGAGTGTCTACACAGCCATTCTGTTATTTTGAAATACTTTCAGAATAACAGACGGCTTATTCTGAAATCTGTAAACCTCATTTTACAAGGAATAATGCCTATTCTGAAATAGCTATTTTGAAATAAGGCGTATGTAGGTGCTCCACTGCTGGTATTTTGAAATAGCCCCTCACCAGGGCCATTCTAAATTACTTCTCCCCAGTGACTCCTGGGGCTCTAAATCAAGATAGCATGTCTACATTAGGGAAGCCTGCCTTGGACTAATTTTGAGGCTTCCCTGCAGTGTAGATGTGCTATTTTGAAATAATCTATTTCGGAATAGCTAGTCTGGAATAGCTTATTTTGAAATTAGCGTGCACTGTAGATGTACTCTTAGCCATTGACCCCAGTTCAGCAAAGCACTTAACTTTAAGCATATGCTTAAATTCACAGTATTGTCAGCCACACATGTTCAAAAAAATCATTAGTCAGGCAAGCTCACAAAAATCATGAAAATAAAACAAACAATTGAATTTGTTGTTCTTTTTGTCTTTTGGTTTCTGAGCCTTTCGGATATATTTAACATTCTCTTTCAGGTGTTTCTCCACAACTATGGCCTGGTCTACACTAGGACCTTAGTCCGGAATAACCCTCTCCCACCCAACTTCAAATATGTAAGTGGTGCATCCACACTACCAACCCCATTATTCTGAAATAAGGGGCCATGGAATTTGAACTCTGTGCACCTGCCTTTCATGAGGAATAACGCTGTTCCCGAACTTGTAAGTCTGAAATAATGTTAGTGTGGATGCTCCGGTGCCACTAATGCAAATTTATTGGCCTCTGGTAGGCCTCCTGCAACTCCCCAGAATGCTACCTGGGGTTCTGAGTCTGAGGTAACAGGTCCACATGACTGAAACCTGCCTCGGACTACATTTGATTCTTCCCTGTAGTGAGGACACGTAACTTAGAATTGGTAAAATCAGGTGCCCAAAAGTTGACCTTAGTAAATTCAGACTAATCTCCTAGGCTACGTCTACACTGCAGGCTTCTTGCACAGACGTTCTTGTGCAAAAACTTGCAGCGCATCTACACTGCACGCGCGTTTTTGCACAAGTAAATTTACAGTAAAGCATCGGAACAGAGGGCTTCTTGCGCAAGAGTTATTCCTCTCCCCACAAGGAATAAGCCCTCTTCCGCAAGAGCTCTTGCACAAGAAGGCAGTGTGAACAGGCAACAGGGGTTTCTTGCGCAAAAAACCCCTATGGCTAAAATGGCCATCAGAGCTTTCTTGCGCAAGAGAACATCCACACTGCCATGGACGCTCTTGCGCAAAAGTACATCTCTTGCGCAAAAGCACGTGGCAATATGGACGCGCTCTTGCGCAAGATCTTTTGCGCAAGAACTCTTGTGCAAAACAGTTCTTCTGCAAGAAGCCTACAGTGTAGAAGTAGCCCCAGTGTAGACATGGCCTAAGAGAACTAGAAACATACTGAAAGTTCAGCTTCTCTTGCTATTACGTCCTTCCCAGAATGGGAGCTTTTGGAAAAATACCACATAAAATGAGACTCACAATAAAATCATGAGTTGGCGATGTGGTCCACTAATGTAACTTGAGGAAAGTATAGTAAAACTCCTTTGGTCTGGCATCTGATGGTCCGGCACTCCTAATGGTCCGGCACCATCAGGAACCCGGAAGTGCTCCGGGCAGCTGGACTATTGGGGCTGCTCTGCCCCCGGCTTCCCCGATTCAGCTGCTGCTGAAACTGACCAGCAGCTGAATCGGGGAAGCTGGGGGCAGAGCAGCTAGAGTGCTGCCAGTAGGTCCCGTAGCGCTGCCCCTTGGCGCTGTGGGACTAACCCGGCAGCACCCTAGTTGTCCCTAATTCAGCCGCAGCTGAAACTGACCAGTGGCTGACTCTGGGAAGCCCAAGGCAGAGCTGCTCTGCCCCAGGCTTCCCGGAGTCAGCCGCTGGTCAGTTTCAGCAGCGGCTGACTTGGGAACTCCTGGGGCAGAGCAGCTGGGGTGCTGCCGGGTTGGTCCGGTAGCGCTGCCCCTAGGCGCTGTGGGACCAACCCGGGAGCACTCCAGCTGCTCTGCCCCAGGCGTCCCCAAAAGCAACTGAGGTGCTGCCGGGTTGATCTCGCAGCGCCAAGGGGCGGCGCTACTGGACCAACCCAGCAGCACCCCAGCTGCTCTGCTGCAGGCATCCCGATTCAGCTGCTGCTGAAACTGACCATCAGCGGCTGAATCGGGGACACCTGGGGCAGAGCCGGACTATCGGAAGGGGGAGGCTTTGAGGGGTCTGGGGTGGCATCCCCCCCACACCACCCTAGACCCTTCATAGCCCCCCTTCCGAAAGTTTGGCATATCTGATAATCCGGCATCCCCTGGGTCCTAAAGGTGCCGGATTATTGGAAGTATACTGTATTTATTGCAGCATTGGGGTCAATTCTGTAATGAACAAGTGAATGTTTGACGTGTTATTTTTAATTAAATATATTATTCTCATCAAACAGCTCTAGGCTTCCTGAATCTTCCATTAGTGCAAATTAGAGAGGTTTGAATGCAGTGAACTTTTATTGTTAGATTTTCTGTCTATTCAAACTGCAAATTTCAGTAACTCACAACATGTCTTTAATGGAATTCAAAGAGGATCTGTGTACACCCGACTGTAGCATGTCCCTGCAGCACCTTAAGTTTGCTTCATTTTATTAAAAAACGGGTGAATCACCATAGTCAGCAGCCTTACAAATGGCCTATGTCTGGCTGCTCTCTCACAGTCCTTAGCCCCACCACTACAATATTTTGCCTTAAGATGTGCAGTACAATGTATGTTATACCGTATGTATAAAAGGAAGAAAATACATTGATATGATGTTGCATATGCCCCTATTTCAAGTTGCAGAGGTTAGGGCTTTCCTTTGCGAAAGGGAGATCTAAGTTTAAGTCCCTCCAATGACTGTTTCATTATTTACAAACATGGAACAGCTTCATGAGAGATGTTGAGAGATCCACCCCAGAATAATTTTTAATCTGGGAAAGTCAATGACCTCACTTGGGAGGAGGAAGACCCATATACAAGATCTTAGAGCAGTGGTTCTCAAACTTTTTGGCCATGACCCAACCCACTCAACACAGATCTTTCTGAGAACCACCAGCCAATCACCCATGATGACAAAAGTGGGTCTGGGGGCATCTGGCCAGCAAGAATGGTGCGGTAGCAGGTGGACCGTGGGCTTGGGAAGCCTGTGTTCGCACTTCAAGCATGCTCCCCGCCCCCACTTCTGTGAGGCTTGAGTGCCAGCACCAGCTTCCCACAGCAGGGGTGGAGTAAGCCTCATATGCTGGATCCAGCTTGTGGGGGAAGGAAGTGGCTCCACACACTGCCATTCTTCCTCCAGCTGGGGGGAACAATAGCACTGGAAACTGCTTGCCTAGAGGATTTCCCCACTACTCCCGTTGGTTGGAATCACGGTCAATGGGAGCCATGTGGGGAGCAGTGCCTGGGAGCGGTGAGAGGCATAGAGCCAGATAAGTGCCCCCATCCTCCTCATGCCCAGACCCTGCACCCCCATCATTGTCCTGCACCCTCCCTCCCATAACCCCCACTCCCAGCATGCTGCTGCACCCTACTTCCCAACCAGAGCTCACCCTGAGCAAGGACATCATATTGGGAGAGTATGGTGTGCAGCAGCCATGCACCCCGAGATATCGTGAAGGGAACTCAACAGCCAGGAGTGAGAGGCATACACAGAATGCAAGTACTTTTCATTCCCTGTAGTCCAGGGAATAGGATGAAAAGCAAGCCACATCCTGGAGTGCAGAGCTGCTGCCCCCTCCCCTCCCACCCTCCTGAAATGGTGCCCTGCATCTGAAGCCTGCTCCTGCACACTCCCACCCAAACCTCCCACCCCACCCTGCTCCTGCACCCTGCCTTCCACCCAGACCTCCCAGCATCCTCCTGCACCCAACCTCCCTCCTAGCGAGACACCCAGACCCCACTCCCTCTTGCACCCATTTGTCATCATTGGTGGTTTGCTGGTGGTTCACTTGTATTGGGCCATGGGCCAAAAAATGTGAGAACCACTGACTTACAGAGTAAGGGGAAATGAACCAATTGTCAAAAAAAATCATCTAGCTTAAGTGGAGTGGATTAAACAGGATAGAAAATAAACATATCATTAAGCCTGGGCTGCAGATATAGACCCCCATCTGTTTATTCCTTTTAACCCTAGTGACTGGTTTACATTGACGTTTTCAAGGTAATCTTCACAGGGGAGAAGGTTAGACATATTCCAAAATCAGGTGTGTTAATGGCTCACATTAGCTCCTCTTAGCTCTGCAGTATTTAACAGTCTAATGATATCTAGATTGCTTTATAATGCATGATATTGACATATGTTTATACAGTTAATATGTGGTAGTGAAAAACTGAAGCCTGGGAGTCTCACTAGGAATTTACTTGGGTACACTTTTCAAAGGCATGGACAGAATTCTTCCATTGACCAATCAACTGCCTCCTAGGGAGGTGTATTACCTGTGCCAATGGGAGAAGCTTTCCTAGAGGCATAGGTAATGTCTACTCTGAAGTGCTACACTGGCACACCTGAAACATCTGAAGCATTTTAAGTGTAGACAACATAGCGCTTAAAATGCAGTATAGCTTCAGGGACTTTTAAACTAGGCTGAGGAGTTCTTAATATCACTTCATGCCTTTTCAAATTCCAGGCCTAGCTTAAATTAGCAGTTTCTAACAGAAAATATTTTGATATCAAATGTACAGACTTGAATTTTGCATATTGATTTGATTTTCTCTCTGACACCAAATATCAATACCTTCCTGATACCCCAAATTTAAACTTTTACTATTCTAAGAGCTAATTTCAGTAGAGTAGAAAGGGCACCTTTGTACTCATATTACTGCGTCCATGCTGTCATATTCTTATTCAAATTAATTACACTGGTACAAAATCTGTGGGTAGACTAGTCTTAATAAACTAGAATGTTTATTTAATTCAGTATTTTTGTTCAGCTTCATCCCAGCCTAAACCAGTTTATCAGTTTATAACTCACCTCCTTCCATACATTGGTCTTTCAAAATGAAGTATTACTCACACTGATTATTCTACAGCTAACAGAGTTGGGTTATTCTGATGCACCTCCCTTTGCATGGCTACTGCTTTGAAGATCAGACCTCTTCACCAGGGGCTAGAAGATCTAAGCACTTCCTGCTGTTCCAGCTGTAATTTAAGGCTCAGGCCACAGCAGGCATAGAGCCAGAGCCCTGCTTCCAGTTCACTTTTTACCCTAGCCCAAATAGATTGAGTTGGCTTTGCTTATCCTATCTTTTCTATTGCTTATCTCTGATTCTGTTAAATAGCTGTTCCTCATCTTATCCCATGTAGCATTACATTAAACTGTAACTCACACCTCCCATCATGCACCTGCACCTACATCCACACAAACATGCTCACTGAGAGCTCAGTCCTGTGTCTCATCTGGGGATAAAGCTGTGTCAATCAGACTGACATAATCAGTAACCAACATACAAATCACTTTTAATGTAATTCACCGTGGCAGGTTCTGTTTGCCAGGGATATCTGTTTTTATTATAGGTGAATTCACTCTTTCTGTCAGCAATAAAACATATGCCTGGTGACCACAGTGAACTGCATCAGTTTGGTTGAAATGTAAAGACATCATCTCTAGTTGTTGTATAATAGCACTTTTTCCAGAATCTTTTCTAAGCATTGTCAGTTTAGCAGGTATAAAGATTGAACAAAATACTGTTTTTGACAGTTCAGCTGAGTGTGAAAGCATCAAGCATCAGCACTTAGTTAATGACATTGGGAATGTTTTTATTTCACTAGATGCCAATTAAATTACTGATTTCATAATTATAAATCAGCATATTATAGTAAATAATTAATGTTTTCATACTCAAGCTAAATTACTGTACATAAGCATAAGTCTTTCCTCTGATGATTTGCTAATTCAGGAACTAGAAAACACTGCATATCATTTTAATTTTTTCATATCTTTAAGGACCTCAACAGTTTATACCCACAGCTATAGCAATCCATGTTATTAGGTCTGACTAGCTAAGACAGGTTGGGCTAGGTCAATATTTGGATAACACACAATGACCTCTAGTGAGAATTGTTAATATAAGATTAAATCCTCACAAGTAAATCACAATAATTTCAGCTTTCTGTATTACACATAAAGGCCCCATATAGCAATGCAAAGTGTCTGGAAAACAAACATAACTAGAATGTGCTGGGTTGGGAACAAAGAGATACTCTACGCTATGCTGCGCAATGCCATAGTCAGTCAGCATAAGGCTGCTCTAAAATATGCCAGAATTGATATGCAATCAGCATCAGGATAAAGTTGCTGCATAAGCCCTTTTGGTGTCTCCCCATCCACTCAGTATATTGGGCACATGTGAGGACCAAGACCATGAAGTATTTCTGGTGACCAGTTATACTGCTAAATATATGCACAACCTTAATATACAATAGAAGGCAAATAATTCAGTGAGATTGCATACCTGGCTCCAGTTAACTTCAGTGGAAATTTAAAGATGTAGCTGAGAGTGGAATTGGGCCCAATATATACATTATACTTTCTACAAGGAAAGACGAGGAATTTGGGCTTATTTAGTCTAAGAAGAGAAGTGTGAGGAGGGAGTTGATAGCAGTCTTCAGCTACCTGCAGGGGGATTCCAAAAAGGATGGAGAGGGGATGTTCTGAGTGGTGACAGATCACAGAGCGAGGAACAATAGTCTCAAGTTGGTGATTGGGCAACAAAATGGCAAAAGAATTTTAATGTTGATAAATGCAAAGTAATGCACATTGGAAAAAATAATCTCAACTATATATACAAAATGATGGGGACTAATTTAGCTATACCCACTCAAGACAGAGATCTAGGAGTCTCTATGGATAGTTCTCTGAAAACATCCACTCAATGTGCAGCAGCAGTCAAAAAAGCAAACTAAATGTTAGGAATCATTTAAAAATAATATCTTATTACCTCTATATAAATCCATGGCATGTCCACATCTTGAATTCTGTAGAGAGATGTGGTCGCCTCATCTCAAAAAAGATATATTGGCATTGGAAAAGGTTCAGAAAAGGGAATAAAAATTATTAGGGGTTTGGAACAGGTCCCTTATGAAGAGAGATCAAAAAGACTGGGACTTTTCAGCTTTGAAAAGAGGAGACTAATGGGGGAATGTGATAGAGGTCTATAAAATCATGGCAGATATGGAGAAAGTTAATAAAGAAAAGTTATTTACTTGTTCCCATAACATAAGAACTAGGGGTCACCACATGAAATTATTTGGTAGCAGGTTTAAAATGAACAAAAGGAAGTTTTTCCTTATGCAGTGGAGCTGCTTGCCATAGGATGTTGTAAAGACCAGGACTTTAAAATGGTTTAAAAGAGGACTAGATAAATGTATGGCGATTAGGCCCATCAATACTTATTGACCAGGATGCATAGGAATGGTGTCCTTAGCCTCTGTTTGTCAGAGGTTGAAAATGGATGACAGGAGAGAGATCACTTGTTGATTACCTGTTCCGTTCACTCCCTCTGGGGTATCTGGCATTGGCCATCGGAAGATAGGATTCCAAAGGTCTGATCCAGTATGGCCATTCTTGTATTTCTTATGTAAGTTGCAGTTAGGATGGTCTAGATCGGATATTAGGAAAAACTATTTCACTAGGGGGGTGGTGAATCACTGGAATTGGTTACCTAAAGAGATGATGGAATTTTCATCCGTAGAGGTTTTTAAGTCCCATCTTGATAATACCTTGGGTGTGATTATTTAGTTGGGATTGGTCCTGCTTTTAGCAGAGGTTGGACTTAATGACCCCCTGAGGTCTCTTCCAACCCTATGATTCTATGGTTTCTTGGGTCTCAGCATAAAGTGTTCAAGTAGTCATAATGTAATTTTACTAATATCTGGTGAGATTGAACCAAAGAACCAGAGGAAACTTTTTGTTTGTTTGTTTCTAACCAAAATTCTGGTCTCTTGATCTTGCAAAAGACATTGCACCAAAAGACATCCAAAAAACGTCTCCCCATAAGTTTTCCTTCATCATCTAAAGCTCCCAGTGCAGTGACCTTGCATATTTTCTAAAGACTGAAAATGTTAACTTTAAAAATATATTTATCGGCATACAAGGGAGTGCATGACAAATGTAATAGTGGAAAGGGGAATCTAATAAATCATATTTTCCTCTCAATACACCAATCAGCACAAATCTCAAGAAATTCCATCAACATCAAAGGAAGTACTTCAGGTTTACACTGATGTAAACGAGAGCAAATTTTGGCTCAGCATATTTTAAAATATGACTTCTTCATGACAAAAGCCTGTGAGTTTGAAGAGGCAATGACTGAAAATAGAATAATAGAATCTTAGAGCTGGAAGGGACCTCGGGAGGTCATCAAGTCCAGCCCCCTGCCCAAGGCAGGATCAATCCCAACTAAATTAACCTAGCCAGGACTTTGTCAAGCCGAGACTTAAAAACCTCTAGGGATGGAGATTCCACCACCTCCCTAGGTAAACCATTCCAACACTTTACCACCCTCCTAGTTTTCCTAATAGCCAACCTAGACCTCCCCCACTGTAACTTGAGCCCATTGCTCCTTGTTCTGCCATCTGTCATTACTGAGAACAGCCTTTCTCAATACTCTTTGGAACCTCCCTTCAGGAAGTTGAAGGCTGCTATCAAATCCCCCCCCCCCCACACACACACACACACTCTTCTCTTCTTCAGACTAAACAAACCCAAATCCTTCAGCCTCTCCTCATAGGTCATGTGCTCCAGTCCCCTAATCATTTTGGTCGCCCTCCGCTGGACCTTCTTCAGTGCGTCCACATCCTTTCTGTAGTGGGGTGGGGGGGGTCCAGAACTGGACACAATACTCCAGATGCAGCCTCGCCAGAGCCGAATAAAGGG